>NW_027175626.1:1468362-1786078 GCF_028021215.1 Eschrichtius robustus
AGGTGTTGGGACAGTCACAGGTCACTCTATTTTCCCATCAGGAAGAAGAATTAACCACAGGATCAGCCTGCCACCCAGAATCAGAATAGGGCCTGAGGCAATCCCGTGCTTTTGCGGGCAGCTCCCAAAAAAGAGAGTTGAAAAATGGAGCTCAGGGACACTGCGATTCACAAACCCGCAGAGATATAAATGATAACTCTCGTCCACAAATATATTGAGGGAAGGCAACGAAGAGGATTTGAAAGCAAGGCAGAATTGCAGGAAACAGGCTTCAGGAGGTAGATTCGAATCGCCTTTAAAGCACATGAAAAGTTGCAAAACGTCGACAATGATGCCCTTGGCCAAAAAGGGCGTATGCGTTTTTTCCTGAGTATATTCAGGAAAAAACGCATACTCCCTTTTGGCCAACCAAGCAACCTGGAAAGGCAAATCAGCGTTACAAAGAACTGTGGCTTCCCATCTGTCAAAAGGGCCATGCTGCAAAAAGTGTCAAAACCAGAAATGCAGGACAGGCCATGGAGAAATGGCAGCCTTGCTACGCTGATGGGCGGGATGTAAATTGCCAACAGCCACTCTGGAGAAGTGTACGGTGTGTCCTGAAACATCGAAAAAACACAGCTTAGGGAGCATAGGGCACGTCCACTCATGGGCGTATAAATTGGGAAAACTAAAAATCAGCAAGACCCAGGCACCCCAAAGTTTAGGGCTGCTCTGTTGACAAGAACCTCCACTTCATGACACCTTAAATATCCCAGGATAGAGAAAAATGGATAAAGAAGTCGTGGTCCTTATGTACAATGGAATATCACTCAGACATGAAATCAATGTCATAAGGCTAGTAGAAGCAAGATGAGTAGATTTAGGTACAACGATTCTAAGTGAAATAAGTCACACAGAAAAAGACACTTATCATAAGCTATCACTTATAGAGGGAATGTAAAAACCGCTACACTTGAACTGAATTACAAAAGAGAATAGAGTCATACGTTTAGAAAACACACTATGGCTGCTTAAAGGGAAAGGTGAGGTGGGGTGGTGCATAAAACAAGGGTTTCAAATTCGCTCAGGTACCGTTCCATACACCCAATATGTAATAGAAAAGGCCTACTCCTTGCTCAGTGAACTGGACTCAACACCCCCTATTCACCGCACAAGAATATATCTGACTAGTAAGAATCTTAAAACCTATGTATTGATATCTCTCTGGAAGTGAGTCAAGTGGGTGTAAAGCCGCATAAACACAGCCGTGAAAAGCAGATAAACCCCATTATAAAAATAAATTACTTTTAAAAACCCGTTAAACAAAGACAGTGAAAGAGAGAGAAATTCTTACAAAATTCGTTCAGGGGCTGTGATGCAACCTGGATTGACCATATCTAGACCCACAGTTGGATGAGACATAAGGGTGGACACTCTTGTGGCTGAGAGGTTTGGTGAGGTTGGGTGAGCAAACGCAGAACCTTTAAAGTAATACTGCGTGGTACCCATCCCATGGGTCCCAAATATCCAGGTTCAAGGGCATCTTCCTACATCGAAAACATGCATGAGAAACCCAGAAGATAGTACACCGTGTGATTTTGAAAGGTTTCTAAAACGCACCTCATTTCTCATCTCCTTTTGCTCGGGTTCGTCATTCCAGCTACTTTACTAGCAATCTCCCTAATTGGAGAATCAGCACCTTAACCTCCTGTTCCCTACAGGTTGCAATTTGTCCTGAGGATGAACGGGAAGAGGGGCAACCAATGAGAGACTAGATCTAGGTGTTGGGACAGGCACAGGCCACTCTATTTTCCCATCGGGAAGAAGAATTAACCACAGGCTCAGCCTGCCGCCCAGAAGCAGAATAGGGCCTGAGGCAACCCCGCGCTCTTGCGGCCAGCTCCCAAAAAAGCGAGTTGAAAAATGGAGCCCAGGGACACTGCCATTCACAAAACTGCAGAGTTATAAATGATAACTCTCGTCCACAAATATATTGAGGGAAGGCAATGAAGAGGATTTGAAAGCAAGGCAGAATTGCAGGAAACAGGTTTCAGGAGGTAGATTCGAATCGCCTTTAAAGCACATGAAAAGTCACAAAACGTCGACAATGATGCCCTTGGCCAAAAAGGGCGTATGCGTTTTTTCCTGAATATATTCAGGAAAAAACGCATACGCCCTTTTTGGCCAACCAAGCAACCTGGAAAGGCAAATCAGCGCTACAAAGTAGTCTCGCTTCCCATCGGTCAAAAGGGCCATGCTGCAAAAAGTGTGAAAACCAGAAATGCAGGACAGGCCATGGAGAAATGGCAGCCTTGCTATGCTGATGGGCGGGATGTAAATTGCCAACAGCCACTCTGGAGAAGTGTACGGTGTGTCGTGAAACATCTAAAACACACAGCTTAGGGAGCATAGGGCACGTCCACTCATGGGCGTATAAATTGGGAAAACTAAAAATCAGCAAGACACAGGCACCCCAAAGTTTAGGGCTGCTCTGTTGACAAGAACCTCCACTTCATTACACCTTAAATATCCCAGGGAAAGAGAAAAATGGATAAAGAAGTTGTGGTCCTTATGTACAATGGAATATCACTCAGACATGAAATCAATGTCATAAGGCTACTAGAAGAAAAATGAGTGGTTTTAGGAACGACGATTCTAAGTGAAATAAGTCACACAGAAAAAGACACTTATCATAAGCTATCACTTATAGAGGGAATGTAAAAACCGCTACACTTGAACTGAATTACAAAACAGAACAGAGTCACACGTTTAGAAAACACACTATGGCTGCTTAAGGGAAAGGTGAGGTGGGGTGATGCATAAAACAAGGGTTTCAAATTCGTTCAGATACCGTTCCATACACCCAATATGTAATAGAAAAGACCTACTCCTTGCTCAGTTGAACTGGACACAACACCCCCTATTCACCGCACAAGAATATATCTGACTAGTAAGAATCTTAAAACCTATGTATTGATATCTCTCTGGAAGTGAGTCAAGTGGGTGTAAAGCCGCATAAACACAGCCGTGAAAGGCAGCTAAACCCCATTATAAAAATAAATTACTTTTAAAAAACCGTAAAACAAAGACAGTGAAAGAGAGAGAAATACTTACATAATTCGTTCAGGGGCTGTGATGCAACCTGATTGACCATATCTAGACCCACAGCTAGAATGAGACATAAGGGTGGACACTCTTGGGCTGAGAGGTTGGGTGAGGTTGGGTGAGCAAACGCAGACCATTTAAAGTAATACTGCGTGGTACCCATCCATGGGTCCCAAATCTCCAGGTTCAAGGGCATCTTCCTATATCGAAAACATGCATGAAAAACCCAGAAGAAGGTACACCATGTGATTTTGAAAGGTTTCTAAAACGCACCTCATTTCTCATCTCCTTGTGCTCGGGTTCGCAATTCCAGCTACTTTACTAGCAATCTCCCTACTTGGAGAATCAGCACCTTTAACCTACTGTTCCCTACAGGTTGCAATTTGTCCTGAGGATGAACGGGAAGAGGGGCAACCAATGAGAGACTAGATCTAGGTGTTGGGACAGGCACAGGTCACTCTATTTTCCCATCAGGAAGAAGAATTAACCACAGGCTCAGCCTGCCGCCCAGAAGCAGAATAGGGCCTGAGGCAATCCCGCGCTCTTACGGCCAGCTCCCAAAAAAGGGAGTTGAAAAATGGAGCCCAGGGACACTGCCATTCACAAACCCGCAGAGTTATAAATGATAACTCTCGTCCACAAATATATTGAGGGAAGGCAACGAAGAGGATTTGAAAGCAAGGCAGAATTGCAGGAAACAGGTTTCAGGAGGTAGATTCGAATCGCCTTTAAAGCACATGAAAAGTCGCAAAACGTCGACAATGATGCCCTTGGCCAAAAAGGGCATATGCGTTTTTTCCTGAATATATTCAGGAAAAAACGCATTCGCCCTTTTTGGCCAACCAAGCAACCTGGAAAGGCAAATCAGCGCTACAAAGTAGTCTCGCTTCCCATCGGTCAAAAGGGCCATGCTGCAAAAAGTGTGAAAACCAGAAATGCAGGACAGGCCATGGAGAAATGGCAGCCTTGCTACGCTGATGGGCGGGATGTAAATTGCCAACAGCCACTCTGGAGAAGTGTACGGTGTGTCCTGAAACATCTAAAACACACAGCTTAGGGAGCATAGGGCACGTCCACTCATGGGCGTATAAATTGGGAAAACTAAAAATCAGCAAGACACAGGCACCCCAAAGTTTAGGGCTGCTCTGTTGACAAGAACCTCCACTTCATTACACCTTAAATATCCCAGGAAAGAGAAAAATGGATAAAGAAGTTGTGGTCCTTATGTACAATGGAATATCACTCAGACATGAAATCAATAACATAAGGCTACTAGAAGCAAGATGAGTGGTTTTAGGAACGACGATTCTAAGTGAAATAAGTCACACAGAAAAAGACACTTATCATAAGCTATCACTTATAGAGGGAATGTAAAAACCGCTACACTTGAACTGAATTACAAAACAGAACAGAGTCACACGTTTAGAAAACACACTATGGCTGCTTAACGGGAAAGGTGAGGTGGGGTGATGCATAAAACAAGGGTTTCAAATTCGTTCAGATACCGTTCCATACACCCAATATGTAATAGACAAGACCTACTCCTTGCTCAGTGAACTGGACACAATACCCCCTATTCACCGCACAAGAATATATCTGACTAGTAAGAATCGTAAAACCTATGTATTGATATCTCTCTGGAAGTGAGTCAAGTGGGTGTAAAGCCGCATAAACACAGCCGTGAAAGGCAGCTAAACCCCATTATAAAAATAAATTACTTTTAAAAACCCGTAAAACAAAGACAGTGAAAGAGAGAGAAATACTTACATAATTCGTTCAGGGGCTGTGATGTAACCTGGATTGACCATATCTAGACCCACAGCTAGATGAGACATAAGGGTGGACACTCTTGGGGCTGAGAGGTTGGGTGAGGTTGGGTGAGCAAACGCAGACCATTTAAAGTAATACTGCGTGGTACCCATCCCATGGGTCCCAAATCTCCAGGTTCAAGGGCATCTTCCTATATCGAAAACATGCATGAAAAACCCAGAAGAAGGTACACCATGTGATTTTGAAAGGTTTCTAAAACGCACCTCATTTCTCATCTCCTTGTGCTCGGGTTCGCCATTCCAGCTACTTTACTAGCAATCTCCCTAATTGGAGAATCAGCACCTTAACCTCCTGTTCCCTACAGGTTGCAATTTGTCCTGAGGATGAACGGGAAGAGGGGCAACCAATGAGAGACTAGATCTAGGTGTTGGGACAGGCACAGGTCACTCTATTTTCCCATCGGGAAGAAGAATTAACCACAGGCTCAGCCTGCCGCCCAGAAGCAGAATAGGGCCTGAGGCAACCCCGCGCTCTTGCGGCCAGCTCCCAAAAAAGCGAGTTGAAAAATGGAGCCCAGGGACACTGCCATTCACAAAACTGCAGAGTTATAAATGATAACTCTCGTCCACAAATATATTGAGGGAAGGCAATGAAGAGGATTTGAAAGCAAGGCAGAATTGCAGGAAACAGGTTTCAGGAGGTAGATTCGAATCGCCTTTAAAGCACATGAAAAGTCACAAAACGTCGACAATGATGCCCTTGGCCAAAAAGGGCGTATGCGTTTTTTCCTGAATATATTCAGGAAAAAACGCATACGCCCTTTTTGGCCAACCAAGCAACCTGGAAAGGCAAATCAGCGCTACAAAGTAGTCTCGCTTCCCATCGGTCAAAAGGGCCATGCTGCAAAAAGTGTGAAAACCAGAAATGCAGGACAGGCCATGGAGAAATGGCAGCCTTGCTATGCTGATGGGCAGGATGTAAATTGCCAACAGCCACTCTGGAGAAGTGTACGGTGTGTCGTGAAACATCTAAAACACACAGCTTAGGGAGCATAGGGCACGTCCACTCATGGGCGTATAAATTGGGAAAACTAAAAATCAGCAAGACACAGGCATCCCAAAGTTTAGGGCTGCTCTGTTGACAAGCACCTCCACTTCATTACACCTTAAATATCCCAGGAAAGAGAAAAATGGATAAAGAAGTTGTGGTCCTTATGTACAATGGAATATCACTCAGACATGAAATCAATGTCATAAGGCTACTAGAAGAAAAATGAGTGGTTTTAGGAACGACGATTCTAAGTGAAATAAGTCACACAGAAAAAGACACTTATCATAAGCTATCACTTATAGAGGGAATGTAAAAACCGCTACACTTGAACTGAATTACAAAACAGAACAGAGTCACACGTTTAGAAAACACACTATGGCTTCTTAAGGGGAAAGGTGAGGTGGGGTGATGCATAAAACAAGGGTTTCAAATTCGTTCAGATACCGTTCCATACACCCAATATGTAATAGAAAAGACCTACTCCTTGCTCAGTGAACTGGACACAACACCCCCTATTCACCGCACAAGAATATATCTGACTAGTAAGAATCTTAAAACCTATGTATTGATATCTCTCTGGAAGTGAGTCAAGTGGGTGTAAAGCCGCATAAACACAGCCGTGAAAGGCAGCTAAACCCCATTATAAAAATAAATTACTTTTAAAAACCCGTAAAACAAAGACAGTGAAAGAGAGAGAAATACTTACATAATTCGTTCAGGGGCTGTGATGCAACCTGGATTGACCATATCTAGACCCACAGCTAGATGAGACATAAGGGTGGACACTCTTGGGGCTGAGAGGTTGGGTGAGGTTGGGTGAGCAAACGCAGACCATTTAAAGTAATACTGCGTGGTACCCATCCCATGGGTCCCAAATCTCCAGGTTCAAGGGCATCTTCCTATATCGAAAACATGCATGAAAAACCCAGAAGAAGGTACACCATGTGATTTTGAAAGGTTTCTAAAACGCACCTCATTTCTCATCTCCTTGTGCTCGGGTTCGCAATTCCAGCTACTTTACTAGCAATCTCCCTACTTGGAGAATCAGCACCCTTAACCTACTGTTCCCTACAGGATGCAATTTGTCCTGAGGATGAACGGGAAGAGGGGCAACCAATGAGAGACTAGATCTAGGTGTTGGGACAGGCACAGGTCACTCTATTTTCCCATCAGGAAGAAGAATTAACCACAGGCTCAGCCTGCCGCCCAGAAGCAGAATAGGGCCTGAGGCAATCCCGCGCTCTTACGGCCAGCTCCCAAAAAAGGGAGTTGAAAAATGGAGCTCAGGGACACTGCCATTCACAAACCCGCAGAGTTATAAATGATAACTCTCGTCCACAAATATATTGAGGGAAGGCAACGAAGAGGATTTGAAAGCAAGGCAGAATTGCAGGAAACAGGTTTCAGGAGGTAGATTCGAATCGCCTTTAAAGCACATGAAAAGTCGCAAAACGTCGACAATGATGCCCTTGGCCAAAAAGGGCATATGCGTTTTTTCCTGAATATATTCAGGAAAAAACGCATTCGCCCTTTTTGGCCAACCAAGCAACCTGGAAAGGCAAATCAGCGCTACAAAGTAGTCTCGCTTCCCATCGGTCAAAAGGGCCATGCTGCAAAAAGTGTGAAAACCAGAAATGCAGGACAGGCCATGGAGAAATGGCAGCCTTGCTACGCTGATGGGCGGGATGTAAATTGCCAACAGCCACTCTGGAGAAGTGTACGGTGTGTCCTGAAACATCTAAAACACACAGCTTAGGGAGCATAGGGCACGTCCACTCATGGGCGTATAAATTGGGAAAACTAAAAATCAGCAAGACACAGGCACCCCAAAGTTTAGGGCTGCTCTGTTGACAAGAACCTCCACTTGATGACACCTTAAATATCCCAGGAAAGAGAAAAATGGATAAAGAAGTTGTGGTCCTTATGTACAATGGAATATCACTCAGACATGAAATCAATGACATAAGGCTACTAGAAGCAAGATGAGTGGTTTTAGGAACGACGATTCTAAGTGAAATAAGTCACACAGAAAAAGACACTTATCATAAGCTATCACTTATAGAGGGAATGTAAAAACCGCTACACTTGAACTGAATTACAAAACAGAACAGAGTCACACGTTTAGAAAACACACTATGGCTGCTTAACGGGAAAGGTGAGGTGGGGTGATGCATAAAACAAGGGTTTCAAATTCGTTCAGATACCGTTCCATACACCCAATATGTAATAGACAAGACCTACTCCTTGCTCAGTGAACTGGACACAATACCCCCTATTCACCGCACAAGAATATATCTGACTAGTAAGAATCGTAAAACCTATGTATTGATATCTCTCTGGAAGTGAGTCAATTGGGTGTAAAGCCGCATAAACACAGCCGTGAAAGGCAGCTAAACCCCATTATAAAAATAAATTACTTTTAAAAACCCGTAAAACAAAGACAGTGAAAGAGAGAGAAATACTTACATAATTCGTTCAGGGGCTGTGATGTAACCTGGATTGACCATATCTAGACCCACAGCTAGATGAGACATAAGGGTGGACACTCTTGGGGCTGAGAGGTTGGGTGAGGTTGGGTGAGCAAACGCAGACCATTTAAAGTAATACTGCGTGGTACCCATCCCATGGGTCCCAAATCTCCAGGTTCAAGGGCATCTTCCTATATCGAAAACATGCATGAAAAACCCAGAAGAAGGTACACCATGTGATTTTGAAAGGTTTCTAAAACGCACCTCATTTCTCATCTCCTTGTGCTCGGGTTCGCCATTCCAGCTACTTTACTAGCAATCTCCCTAATTGGAGAATCAGCACCTTAACCTCCTGTTCCCTACAGGTTGCAATTTGTCCTGAGGATGAACGGGAAGAGGGGCAACCAATGAGAGACTAGATCTAGGTGTTGGGACAGGCACAGGTCACTCTATTTTCCCATCGGGAAGAAGAATTAACCACAGGCTCAGCCTGCCGCCCAGAAGCAGAATAGGGCCTGAGGCAACCCCGCGCTCTTGCGGCCAGCTCCCAAAAAAGCGAGTTGAAAAATGGAGCCCAGGGACACTGCCATTCACAAAACTGCAGAGTTATAAATGATAACTCTCGTCCACAAATATATTGAGGGAAGGCAATGAAGAGGATTTGAAAGCAAGGCAGAATTGCAGGAAACAGGTTTCAGGAGGTAGATTCGAATCGCCTTTAAAGCACATGAAAAGTCACAAAACGTCGACAATGATGCCCTTGGCCAAAAAGGGCGTATGCGTTTTTTCCTGAATATATTCAGGAAAAAACGCATACGCCCTTTTTGGCCAACCAAGCAACCTGGAAAGGCAAATCAGCGCTACAAAGTAGTCTCGCTTCCCATCGGTCAAAAGGGCCATGCTGCAAAAAGTGTGAAAACCAGAAATGCAGGACAGGCCATGGAGAAATGGCAGCCTTGCTATGCTGATGGGCGGGATGTAAATTGCCAACAGCCACTCTGGAGAAGTGTACGGTGTGTCGTGAAACATCTAAAACACACAGCTTAGGGAGCATAGGGCACGTCCACTCATGGGCGTATAAATTGGGAAAACTAAAAATCAGCAAGACACAGGCACCCCAAAGTTTAGGGCTGCTCTGTTGACAAGAACCTCCACTTCATTACACCTTAAATATCCCAGGAAAGAGAAAAATGGATAAAGAAGTTGTGGTCCTTATGTACAATGGAATATCACTCAGACATGAAATCAATGTCATAAGGCTACTAGAAGAAAAATGAGTGGTTTTAGGAACGACGATTCTAAGTGAAATAAGTCACACAGAAAAAGACACTTATCATAAGCTATCACTTATAGAGGGAATGTAAAAACCGCTACACTTGAACTGAATTACAAAACAGAACAGAGTCACACGTTTAGAAAACACACTATGGCTGCTTAAGGGGAAAGGTGAGGTGGGGTGATGCATAAAACAAGGGTTTCAAATTCGTTCAGATACCGTTCCATACACCCAATATGTAATAGAAAAGACCTACTCCTTGCTCAGTGAACTGGACACAACACCCCCTATTCACCGCACAAGAATATATCTGACTAGTAAGAATCTTAAAACCTATGTATTGATATCTCTCTGGAAGTGAGTCAAGTGGGTGTAAAGCCGCATAAACACAGCCGTGAAAGGCAGCTAAACCCCATTATAAAAATAAATTACTTTTAAAAACCCGTAAAACAAAGACAGTGAAAGAGAGAGAAATACTTACATAATTCGTTCAGGGGCTGTGATGCAACCTGGATTGACCATATCTAGACCCACAGCTAGATGAGACATAAGGGTGGACACTCTTGGGGCTGAGAGGTTGGGTGAGGTTGGGTGAGCAAACGCAGACCATTTAAAGTAATACTGCGTGGTACCCATCCCATGGGTCCCAAATCTCCAGGTTCAAGGGCATCTTCCTATATCGAAAACATGCATGAAAAACCCAGAAGAAGGTACACCATGTGATTTTGAAAGGTTTCTAAAACGCACCTCATTTCTCATCTCCTTGTGCTCGGGTTCGCAATTCCAGCTACTTTACTAGCAATCTCCCTACTTGGAGAATCAGCACCTTTAACCTACTGTTCCCTACAGGTTGCAATTTGTCCTGAGGATGAACGGGAAGAGGGGCAACCAATGAGAGACTAGATCTAGGTGTTGGGACAGGCACAGGTCACTCTATTTTCCCATCAGGAAGAAGAATTAACCACAGGCTCAGCCTGCCGCCCAGAAGCAGAATAGGGCCTGAGGCAATCCCGCGCTCTTACGGCCAGCTCCCAAAAAAGGGAGTTGAAAAATGGAGCCCAGGGACACTGCCATTCACAAACCCGCAGAGTTATAAATGATAACTCTCGTCCACAAATATATTGAGGGAAGGCAACGAAGAGGATTTGAAAGCAAGGCAGAATTGCAGGAAACAGGTTTCAGGAGGTAGATTCGAATCGCCTTTAAAGCACATGAAAAGTCGCAAAACGTCGACAATGATGCCCTTGGCCAAAAAGGGCATATGCGTTTTTTCCTGAATATATTCAGGAAAAAACGCATTCGCCCTTTTTGGCCAACCAAGCAACCTGGAAAGGCAAATCAGCGCTACAAAGTAGTCTCGCTTCCCATCGGTCAAAAGGGCCATGCTGCAAAAAGTGTGAAAACCAGAAATGCAGGACAGGCCATGGAGAAATGGCAGCCTTGCTACGCTGATGGGCGGGATGTAAATTGCCAACAGCCACTCTGGAGAAGTGTACGGTGTGTCCTGAAACATCTAAAACACACAGCTTAGGGAGCATAGGGCACGTCCACTCATGGGCGTATAAATTGGGAAAACTAAAAATCAGCAAGACACAGGCACCCCAAAGTTTAGGGCTGCTCTGTTGACAAGAACCTCCACTTGATGACACCTTAAATATCCCAGGAAAGAGAAAAATGGATAAAGAAGTTGTGGTCCTTATGTACAATGGAATATCACTCAGACATGAAATCAATAACATAAGGCTACTAGAAGCAAGATGAGTGGTTTTAGGAACGACGATTCTAAGTGAAATAAGTCACACAGAAAAAGACACTTATCATAAGCTATCACTTATAGAGGGAATGTAAAAACCGCTACACTTGAACTGAATTACAAAACAGAACAGAGTCACACGTTTAGAAAACACACTATGGCTGCTTAACGGGAAAGGTGAGGTGGGGTGATGCATAAAACAAGGGTTTCAAATTCGTTCAGATACCGTTCCATACACCCAATATGTAATAGACAAGACCTACTCCTTGCTCAGTGAACTGGACACAATACCCCCTATTCACCGCACAAGAATATATCTGACTAGTAAGAATCGTAAAACCTATGTATTGATATCTCTCTGGAAGTGAGTCAAGTGGGTGTAAAGCCGCATAAACACAGCCGTGAAAGGCAGCTAAACCCCATTATAAAAATAAATTACTTTTAAAAACCCGTAAAACAAAGACAGTGAAAGAGAGAGAAATACTTACATAATTCGTTCAGGGGCTGTGATGTAACCTGGATTGACCATATCTAGACCCACAGCTAGATGAGACATAAGGGTGGACACTCTTGGGGCTGAGAGGTTGGGTGAGGTTGGGTGAGCAAACGCAGACCATTTAAAGTAATACTGCGTGGTACCCATCCCATGGGTCCCAAATCTCCAGGTTCAAGGGCATCTTCCTATATCGAAAACATGCATGAAAAACCCAGAAGAAGGTACACCATGTGATTTTGAAAGGTTTCTAAAACGCACCTCATTTCTCATCTCCTTGTGCTCGGGTTCGCCATTCCAGCTACTTTACTAGCAATCTCCCTAATTGGAGAATCAGCACCTTAACCTCCTGTTCCCTACAGGTTGCAATTTGTCCTGAGGATGAACGGGAAGAGGGGCAACCAATGAGAGACTAGATCTAGGTGTTGGGACAGGCACAGGTCACTCTATTTTCCCATCGGGAAGAAGAATTAACCACAGGCTCAGCCTGCCGCCCAGAAGCAGAATAGGGCCTGAGGCAACCCCGCGCTCTTGCGGCCAGCTCCCAAAAAAGCGAGTTGAAAAATGGAGCCCAGGGACACTGCCATTCACAAAACTGCAGAGTTATAAATGATAACTCTCGTCCACAAATATATTGAGGGAAGGCAATGAAGAGGATTTGAAAGCAAGGCAGAATTGCAGGAAACAGGTTTCAGGAGGTAGATTCGAATCGCCTTTAAAGCACATGAAAAGTCACAAAACGTCGACAATGATGCCCTTGGCCAAAAAGGGCGTATGCGTTTTTTCCTGAATATATTCAGTAAAAAACGCATACGCCCTTTTTGGCCAACCAAGCAACCTGGAAAGGCAAATCAGCGCTACAAAGTAGTCTCGCTTCCCATCGGTCAAAAGGGCCATGCTGCAAAAAGTGTGAAAACCAGAAATGCAGGACAGGCCATGGAGAAATGGCAGCCTTGCTATGCTGATGGGCAGGATGTAAATTGCCAACAGCCACTCTGGAGAAGTGTACGGTGTGTCGTGAAACATCTAAAACACACAGCTTAGGGAGCATAGGGCACGTCCACTCATGGGCGTATAAATTGGGAAAACTAAAAATCAGCAAGACACAGGCATCCCAAAGTTTAGGGCTGCTCTGTTGACAAGCACCTCCACTTCATTACACCTTAAATATCCCAGGAAAGAGAAAAATGGATAAAGAAGTTGTGGTCCTTATGTACAATGGAATATCACTCAGACATGAAATCAATGTCATAAGGCTACTAGAAGAAAAATGAGTGGTTTTAGGAACGACGATTCTAAGTGAAATAAGTCACACAGAAAAAGACACTTATCATAAGCTATCACTTATAGAGGGAATGTAAAAACCGCTACACTTGAACTGAATTACAAAACAGAACAGAGTCACACGTTTAGAAAACACACTATGGCTTCTTAAGGGGAAAGGTGAGGTGGGGTGATGCATAAAACAAGGGTTTCAAATTCGTTCAGATACCGTTCCATACACCCAATATGTAATAGAAAAGACCTACTCCTTGCTCAGTGAACTGGACACAACACCCCCTATTCACCGCACAAGAATATATCTGACTAGTAAGAATCTTAAAACCTATGTATTGATATCTCTCTGGAAGTGAGTCAAGTGGGTGTAAAGCCGCATAAACACAGCCGTGAAAGGCAGCTAAACCCCATTATAAAAATAAATTACTTTTAAAAACCCGTAAAACAAAGACAGTGAAAGAGAGAGAAATACTTACATAATTCGTTCAGGGGCTGTGATGCAACCTGGATTGACCATATCTAGACCCACAGCTAGATGAGACATAAGGGTGGACACTCTTGGGGCTGAGAGGTTGGGTGAGGTTGGGTGAGCAAACGCAGACCATTTAAAGTAATACTGCGTGGTACCCATCCCATGGGTCCCAAATCTCCAGGTTCAAGGGCATCTTCCTACATCAGAAACATGCATGAGAAACCCAGAAGATGGTACACCGTGTGATTTTGAAAGGTTTTTAAAACGCTCCTCATTTCTCATCTCCTTGTGCTCGGGTTCGCCATTCCTGCTACTTTACTAGCAAACTCCCTACGTGGAGAATCAGCACCTTTAACCTCCTGTTCCCTACAGGTTGCAATTTGTCCTGAGGATGAACGGGAAGAGGGGCAACCAATGAGAGACTAGATCTAGGTGTTGGGACAGGCACAGGTCACTCTATATTCCCATCAGGAAGAAGAATTAACCACAGGCTCAGCCTGCCGCCCAGAAGCAGAATAGGGCCTGAGGCAATCCCGCGCTCTTATGGCCAGCTCCCAAAAAGGGAGTTGAAAAATGGAGCCCAGGGACACTGCCATTCACAAACCCGCAGAGTTATAAATGATAACTCTCGTCCACAAATATATTGAGGGAAGGCAACGAAGAGGATTTGAAAGCAAGGCAGAATTGCAGGAAACAGGTTTCAGGAGGTAGATTCGAATCGCCTTTAAAGCACATGAAAAGTGGCAAAACGTCGACAATGATGCCCTTGGCCAAAAAGGGCGTATGCGTTTTTTCCTGAATATATTCAGGAAAAAACGCATACGCCCTTTTTGGCCAACCAAGCAACCTGGAAAGGCAAATCAGCGCTACAAAGTAGTCTCGCTTCCCATCGGTCAAAAGGGTCATGCTGCAAAAAGTGTGAAAACCAGAAATGCAGGACAGGCCATGGAGAAATGGCAGCCTTGCTACACTGATGGGCGGGATGTAAATTGCCAACAGCCACTCTGGAGAACTGTACGGTGTGTCCTGAAACATCTAAAACACACAG
Source organism: Eschrichtius robustus (assembly GCF_028021215.1). Classification (NCBI taxonomy): domain Eukaryota; kingdom Metazoa; phylum Chordata; class Mammalia; order Artiodactyla; family Eschrichtiidae; genus Eschrichtius; species Eschrichtius robustus. The sequence goes on from NW_027175626.1 coordinate 1,483,055, forward strand.
CTTAGGGAGCATAGGGCACGTCCACTCATGGGCGTATAAATTGGGAAAACTAAAAATCAGCAAGACACAGGCACCCCAAAGTTTAGGGCTGCTCTGTTGACAAGAACCTCCTCTTCATGACACCTTAAATATCCCAGGAAAGAGAAAAATGGATAAAGAAGTTGTGGTCCTTATGTACAATGGAATATCACTCAGACATGAAATCAATGTCATAAGGCTACTAGAAGCAAGATGAGTGGATTTAGGTACGACGATTCTAAGTGAAATAAGTCACACAGAAAAAGACACTTATCATAAGCTATCACTTATAGAGGGAATGTAAAAACCGCTACACTTGAACTGAATTACAAAACAGAACAGAGTCACACGTTTAGAAAACACACTATGGCTGCTTAAGGGGAAAGGTGAGGTGGGGTGATGCATAAAACAAGGGTTTCAAATTCGTTCAGATACCGTTCCATACACCCAATATGTAATAGACAAGACCTACTCCTTGCTCAGTGAACTGGACTCAACACCCCCTATTCACCACACAAGAATATATCTGACTAGTAAGAATCTTAAAACCTATGTATTGATATCTCTCTGGAAGTGAGTCAAGTGGGTGTAAAGCCGCATAAACACAGCCGTGAAAAGCAGCTAAACCCCATTATAAAAATAAATTACTTTTAAAACCCGTAAAACAAAGACAGTGAAAGAGAGAGAAATTCTTACAAAATTCGTTCAGGGGCTGTGATGCAACCTGGATTGACCATATCTAGACCCACAGCTGGATGAGACATAAGGGTGGACACTCTTGGGGTTGAGAGGATGGGTGACGTTGGGTGAGCAAACACAGACCCTTTAAAGTAATACTGCATCGTACCCATCCCATGGGTCCCAAATCTCCAGATTCAACGGCATTTTCCTACATCGAAAACATGCATGGGAAACCCAGAAGATGGTACACCGTGTGATTTTGAAAGGTTTCTAATACGCACCTCATTTCTCATCTCCTTGTGTTCGGGTTCGCCATTCCAGCTACTTTACCAACAATCTCCCTACTTGGAGAATCAGCACCTTTAACCTCCTGTTCCCTACAGGTTGCAATTTGTCCTGAGGATGAACGGCAAGAGGGGCAACCAATGAGAGACTAGATCTAGGTGTTGGGACAGGCACAGGTCACTCTATTTTCCCATCAGGAAGAAGAATTAACCACAGGCTCAGCCTGCCGCCGGGAACCAGAAAAGGGCCTTAAGCAATCCCGTGCTTTTGCGGCCAGCTCCCAAAATAGACAGTTGAAAAATTGAGCTCAGGGGCACTGCAATTCACAAACCTGCTGAGTTATAAATGATAACTCTCGTCCACAAATATATTGAGGGAGGGCAACGAAGAGGATTTGAAAGCAAGGCCGAATTGCAGGAAAAAGGTTTCAGGAGGTAGATTCGAATCGCCTTTAAAGCACATGAAAGGCGGCAAAACGTCGACAATGATGCCCTTGGCCAAAAAGGGCGTATGCGTTTTTTTCCTGAATGTATTCAGGAAAAAACGCATACGCCCTTTTTGGCCAACCAAGCAACGTGGAAAGGCAAATCAGCGCTACAAAGAAGTCTCGCTTCCCATCGGTCAAAAGGGCCATGCTGCAAAAAGTGTCAAAACCAGAAATGCAGGACAGGCCATGGAGAAATGGCAGCCTTGCTACGCTGATGGGCGGGATGTAAATTGCCAACAGCCACTCTGGAGAAGTGTACAGTGTGTCCTGAAACATCGAAAAAACACAGCTTAGGGAGCATAGGGCACGTCCACTCATGGGCGTATAAATTGGGAAAACTAAAAATCAGCAAGAAACAGGCACCCCAAAGTTTAGGGCTGCTCTGTTGACAAGAACCTCCACTTCATGACACCTTAAATATCCCAGGAAAGAGAAAAATGGATAAAGAAGTTGTGGTCCTTAAGTACAATGGAATATCACTCAGACATGAAATCAATGTCATAAGGCTAGGAGAAGTAAGATGATTGGATTTAGGTACGACGATTCTAAGTGAAATAAGTCACACAGAAAAAGACACTTATCATAAGCTATCACTTATAGAGGGAATGTAAAAACCGCTACACTTGAATTGAATTACAAAACAGAACAGAGTCACACGTTTAGAAAACACACTATGGCTGCTTAACGGGAAAGGTGAGGTGGGGTGATGCATAAAACAAGGGTTTCAAATTCGCTGAGATACCGATCCATACACCCAACATGTAATAGACAAGACCTACTCCTTGCTCAGTGAACTGGACTCAACACCCCCTATTCACCGCACAAGAATATATGTGACTAGTAAGAATCTTAAAACCTATGTATTGATATCTCTCTGGAAGTGAGTCAAGTGGGTGTAAAGCGGCATAAACACAGCAGTGAAAAGTAGCGAATCCCCATTTTAAATTAAATAACTTTAAAAAACCCAAAAAAATAAGACAGTGATAGAGAGAGGAAATTTTACATAATTCGTTCCTGGGCTGTGATGCAACCTTGTTTGATCATATCTATACCCACAGGTGGATGAGAAATAAAGCTGGACACTCTTGCAGCTGAAGGACTCTTTCCCTAGTTACCAGATTTGGGAACGTAAATAGGCTGCCGCCCTCTGGCCGTTACCTGCAAAAGCAGCTTTAAAATCTGTGTTAATGGTCACTTCATATGAACAAGTACTTCAGGGCTGTAAATGAAACCTGCCCTCAAAATGTCTTGAGGGAGGTAGTGGCCAAAACTTTTCAAAATGTGACACTTACTTTAAGAAAACAATTTGAAGAACTAAGCTGTAATCACAGTTTGATAAATAAAAAGAGCATGCTTTAAAGATCAATTTCAACAGATTATGGGACACATGCAAATTCAGCCACACAGAGGTATCAGCTCTCACCTGTTAGAATAACCAGCAGCAAGCAAACTACAAACAATAAATATTGAAGGTGTTTTGGAGAAATGCATACCCTCAATTTTAAGTGGGACATAACCTGGAAAGAGCCACTAATGAGAACTGAATGGTGGTGCCTTTAAAACGTACACACTGAGCTACCATATGATACAGCAAGCCCACTCCTTGGCCTATAACATAAGGAGATAGAACTGGAAAGACACAGGCAAGCAAATGTGCATTGCAGCAGTATTACAATAACCAAGACATGGAGGCAACCAAAAAGTCCATCAAGAGGTGCGTGGCCAAAGAATAACTGGTACACGTACAGATGGAATATTAGCCAGGGAAAAAAACAAAACAATGCCATTTGCAGCACTGTGTATGATTCTTGAGTTAATCAGGCAAATTGTACTAAGTCAGAAAGCAAAAGACACATATCCTATAATATCACTTATAGGTCTTAGCTAAAAATTGATACCAATGAAGATATTTCCACAGAGAAATGCAATCACAGATTCATTAAACAAACTTAGGGTTCACCAAATGGAAAGGTGTGAGGATTGGATACATTAGGTTATTGGGGTTAAGATAGATATAGAAACACATGTGAAATATGTAATCACCAAAGACCTACGTAATACCAAGACAAGACTACTCAACATGGTGTCATAACCTACATGGGAAAATGATCCAAAGAAGAATAGATATATGTATATGTTTAAAAGAACCACATCTTGCACACCTAGAAGAAACAAAACATTTTAATCAAATTTGCTCTGACAAAAAATAAAAATTAAATTAAAAAAAGAACAAGAAGTAATGAGACATAAACTTAAGGGGCTTTTTGCTGGCACATTGCATTCTAATTTACAACCAGAACATGACTTCCATTAAGGCTCTGTCATCACTAATAAAGCAGCTTTATAAGCAATGTTGAAGGTAGCTTAAAAGAAGTCTCACTAATTATTGATAGTAACAAGGAAACAAAGAAAAGTAAAAATCTCACTGCAAAAAGTATACATAGGGTAAGGATAGTAGATCAAACACTGATTAAACTTCTGTAAAGAATAAAAGACAACAGTAGTATGTTTTGTTAAAAAAGAGAGGGCCCAAATAAATCTGAAATGAAAGAGATGATGTTACAACAGACACCACAGAAATACAAAGTATCCTAAGATACACACAGGGTAACTCAGGGCTCAGACTGGACAGAGCCCACTCTCCAGTCCCCTGTACATGACTTACAGGAGCCTCAGGAACTGAGGAGGAGGTCCCTGAGGAGAGGCTCAAGATAGAATATGGTAGGCATTAACATGACTGCATTCATCTTAAACATGCCTGAACTACATTCACACGAGATGATTTTGTCCTGTATGTACATCGGCACCTCTAGCCGGAACTGCAGATCTTTGGCTTCAACACCTCTACTGACAACATTAGCTTCACCTGCTGTGGACCGTCTCCTATAGGATTTCTAGAATCACAAAACATCGAAGCTTCACAGGACCCAGAGTCTGTGCGACTCCACACAGAGTCTCAGAGTCTCAACTCCACTCAGATACTCCACTCTTGGAGGGCACACACAAATTAGTGTGCACATCAGGACCCAGGGGAAGGAGCAGTGACCCCGTAGGAGAATGACCAGAACTACCTGCTACTTTTAGAGGGTCTCCTGCAGAGGCAGCTGGTGGCTGTGGCTGTGGCTCACCGTGAGGACAACGACACTGGCAGCAGAAGTTCTGGGAAATACTCCTTGGTGTGAGCCCTCCCAGAGTCCGCCATTAGCCCCACCAAGAGCAAGGTAGGCTCCAGTGCTGGGTCGCCTCAGGCCAAACAACCAACAGGGAGGGAACCCAGCCCCATGCATCAGCAGACAAGCAGATTCAACTTTTTATTAAAGTTTTATTTAATCCGTAGACAAGCGGATTAAAGCTCTGCCCACCAAAGCAACACCCAGCTCTACCCACCACCAGTCCCTCCCATCAGGAAGCTTGCACAAGCCTCTAAGATAGACTCATCCACCAGAGAGCAGACAGCAGAAGCAAGAAGAACTACAATTCTGCAGCCTGTGGAAGGAAAACCACATTCACAGAAAGATAGACAAAATGAAAAGGCAGAGGAATTTATACCAGATCAAGGAACAAGATAAAACCCCAGAAAAAAAACGGAATGAGGTGGAGATAGGGAACCTTCCAGAAAAAGAATTCAGAATAATGATAGTGAAGTTGAGCCAAGACCTTAGAAAAAGAAAGGAGGCAAAGATCGAGAAGACACAAGAAATGCTTAACAAAGACCTAGAAGAATTAAAGAACAAACAAACAGAGGTGAACAATGTAATAACTGAAATGAAAAATACACTAGAAGGAATCAGTAGCAGAATAACTGTGGCAGAAGAACGGATAAGTGGCCTGGAAGACAGAAAGGTGGAAATCACTGCCATGGAACAGAATAAAGAAAAAGAATGAAAATAAATGAAGACACCCCAAGAGTCCCCTGGGACAACATTAAACGCAACAACATTCGCATTATAGGGGTCCCAGAAGGAGAAGAGAGAGAGAAAGGACCCGAGAATATATTTGAAGAGATTATGGTCAAAAACTTCCCTAGCATGGGAAAAGAAATAGCCACCCAAGTCCAGAAGCACAGAGTGTCCCAGGCAGGAGAAACCAAAGGAGAAAAATGACAAGACACATAGTAATCAAATTGACAAAAATTAACGACAAAGAAAAATTATTGAAAGCAGCAAGGGAAAAATGACAAATAACATACAAGGGAAATCCCATAAGGATAACAGCTGATTTCTCAGCAGAAAATCTACAAGCCAGAAGGAAGTGGCATGATAAATTTAAAGTGATGAAAGGGAAGAACCTACAACCAAGGGTACTGCACCCTGCAAAGAGCTCATTCAGATTTGATGGAGAAATCAAAAGCCTTACAGACAAGCAAAAGCTAAGAGAATTCAGCACCATGCAACCAGCTCTACACCAAATGCTAAAAGAACTTCTCTAAGTGGGAAACACAAGAGAAGAAAAGGACCCACCAAGACAAACCCATAACAATTAAGAAAATAGTAGTAGGAACATACATATCGATAATTACCTTAAACGTGAATGCACTAAATGTTCCAACCAAAAGACATAGACTGGCTGAATGCATACAAAAACAAGACCCATATATATGCTGTCTACAAGAGACCCATTTCAGACCTAGGGACACATACAGACTGAAAGTGAGGCGATGGAAAAATATATTCTATGCTAATGAAAATCAAAAGAAAGCTGGAGTAGCAATACTCATATCAGATAAAATAGACTTTAAAATAAAGAATGTTACAAGAGACAAGGAAAGACACTACATAATGGTCAAGGGATCAATCCAAGAAGAAGATATAACAATTATAAATATATATGTACCCAACATAGGAGCACCTCAATGTATAAGGCAACTGCTAACAGCTATAAAAGAGGAAATCGACAGTAACACAATAATAGCGGGGGACTTTAACAGCTCACTTACACCAGTGGAGATCAGCCAGACAGAAAATTAATAAGGAAACACAAGCTTTAAATGACACAATAGACCAGATAGAGTTCATTGATATTTATAGGACATTCCATCCAAAAACAGCAGATTACACGTTCTTCTCAACTGCACACGGAACATTCTCCAGGATAGATCACATCTTGGGTCACAGATAAAGCCTCAGTAAATTTAAGAAAACTGAAATCATATCAAGCAGCTGTTCCGACCACAATGCTATGAGATTAGAAATCAATTACACGGAAAAAACCGTAAAAAACACAAACACATGGAGGCTAAACAATACGTTACTAAATAACCAAGAGATCACTGAAGAAATCAAAGGGGAAATCAAAAACTACCTAGAGACAAATGACAACAAAAACACGATGATCCAAAACCTATGGGATGCAGCCAAAGGAGTTCTAAGAGGGAAGTTTATAGCAATACAAGCCTACCTCAAGAAACAAGAAAAATCTCAAATAAACAATCTAACCTTACACCTAGAGGAACTAGAGAAAGAAGAACAAAACCCAAAGTTAGTAGAAGGAAAGAAATCCTAAAGATCAGAGCAGAAATAAATGAAATAGAAACAAAGAAAACGGAAGCAAAGATCATCAAAACTAAAAGCTGGTTCTTTGAGAAGATAAGCAAAAATGATCAACTTTTAGCCACACTCAAGAAAAAGAGGGAGAGGACGCAAATCAACAAAATCAGAAGTGAAAAAGGAGAAGTTACAACAGACACCACAGGAATACAAAGCATCCTAAGAGACTACTACAAGCAACTCTGTGCCAATAAAATGGACAATCTGGAAGAAATGGACAAATTCTTAGAAAGGTATAACCTTCTAAGACTGAACCAGGAAGAAATAGAAAATATGAACAAACCTATCACAAGCAATGAAATTGAAACTGTGATTAAAAATCTTCCAACAAACAAAAGTCCAGAACCAGATGGCATTACAGGTGAATTCTATCAAACATTTAGAGAAGAGCTAACACCCAACCTTCTCAAATTCTTCAAAACAATTGCAGGGGAAGGAACACTCCCAAACTCATTCTATGAGACCACCATCACCCTGATACCAAAATCAGACAGAGATACTACAAGGAAAGAAAATTATAGACCACTATCCCTGATGAATATAGATGCAAAAATCCTCAACAAACTACTAGCAAACAGAATCGAACAACACATTAAAAGGATCATACACCATGATCAAGTGGGGTTTATCCCAGGGATGCAAGGATTCTTCAATATACACAAATCAATGTGATACACCATATTAACAAATTGTAGAATAAAACCATATGGTCATCTCAATAGATGAAGGAAAAGATTTTGAGAAAATTCAACACTCATTTACGATAAAAACTCTGCAGAGTGTGGGCATAGAGGGAAACTACCTCAACATAATAAAGGCCATATATGACAAACCCACAGCAAACAGCATTCTCAATGGTGAAAAACTGAAAGCGTTTCCTCTAAGATCAGGAACAAGATGAGGATGTCCACTCTCACCACTGCTATTCAACATAGTTTTGGAAGTCCTAGCCATGGCAATCAGAGAAGAAAAAGAAATAAAAGGAATACAAAACGGAAAAGAAGAAGTAAAATTGTCACTGTTTGCAGATGACATGATATCATAGATAGAGAATCTTAAAGATGCCACCAGAAAACCACTGGAGCTAATCAATGAATTTGGTAAAGTTGCAGGATACAAAATTAATGCACAGAAATTGCTTGCATTCCTATACACTAACAATGAAAGATCAGAAAGAGAAATTAAGGAAACAATCCCATTACCACTGCAACAAAAAGAATAAAATACCTAGGAATAAACCTACCTAAGGAAGTAAAAGACCTGTACTCAGAAAACTATAAGACACTGATGAAAGAAAGAAAAGATGATATAAACAGATGGAGACATATACCATGTCCTTGGATTAGAAGAATCAATATTGTGAAAATGACTATACTACCCAAAGCAATCTACAGATTCAATGCAATCCCGATCAAAATACCTTTGGCATTTTCTACAGAACAAGAAAAAATATCTTAAAATTTGTAGGGAGACACAAAAGACCCTGGATAGCCAAAGCAGTCTTGAGGGGGAAAAAAAAAGAGCTGGAGGAATCAGACTTCCAGACTTCAGACTATATTACAAAGCTACAGTAATCAAGATAATATGGTACTGACACAAACACAGAAATATAGGTCAATAGAAAATGATAGAAAGCACAGAGATAAACCCACGTACCTATGGTTAACTAATCTATGACAAAGGAGGCAAGGGTATACAATGGAGAAAAGACAGTGTCTTCAGTAAGTGGTGCTGGGAAAACTGGACAGCTACATGTAAATAATGAAATTAGTACACTCCCTAACACCATACACAAAAATAACTCAAAATGGATTAGAGACCTAAATATAAGACCAGCCACTATAAAACTCTTAGAAGAAAACATAAGCAGAACAGTCTATGACATAAATCACAGCAAGATCCTTTTTGACCCACCTCCTAGAGAAATGGAAATAAAAACAAAAATTAAAAAATGGGACCGAATGAAACATAAATTCTTTTGCACAGCAAAGGAAAACTTAAGCAAGATGAAAAGACGACCATCAGAATGGGAGAAAATATTTTCAAATGAAGCAAATGGCAAAGGATTAATCTACAAAAAGCAGCTCATGTAGCTCAATATCACAAAACCAAACAACCCAATCCAAAAATGGGCAGAAGACCTAAATAGACATTTCTCCAAAGAAGATATACAGGTTGCCAACAAACACATGAAAGGATGCTGAACATCACTAATCATTAGAGAAATGCAAATCAAAACTACAGTGAGGTATCACCTCACACCAGTCAGAATGGCCATCATCAAAAAATCTACCAACAATAAATGCTGGAGAGGCATTTATTGGAGAAAAAGGAACCCTCTTGCACTGTTGGTGGGAATGTAAATTGATATAGCCACTAGGGAGAACGGTATGAGGCTTCCTTAAAAACTAAAAATAGAACTACCATACAACCCAGCAAACCCAATCCTGGACATTTACCCTGAGAAAACCATAATTCAAAAAGAGTCATGTACCACAATGTTCACTGTAGCTCTATTTACAATAGCCAGGACATGGAAGCAACCTAAGTGTCCATCAACAGATAAATGGATAAAGAAGATGTGGCACATATATACAATGGAACATTATTCAGCCATAAAAAGAAACGAAATTGAGTTATTTTTAGTGAGGTGGATGGATCTAGAGTCTGTCCTACAGAGTGAAGTAAGTCAGAAAGAGAAAAACAAATACCGTATGCTAACACATATATATGGAATCTAAAAAAAAAAAAAAAGTTTATGAAGAACCTAGGGGCAGGAAAGGATTAAGGACACAGACGTAGAGAAAGGACTTGAGGACATGGGGAGAGGGAAGGGTAAGCTGGGACAAAGTGAGAGAGTGGTATGGACATATATACACTACCAAATGTAAAATTGATAGCTACTGGGAAGCAGCCACATAGCACAGGGAGATCAGCTCTGTGCTTTGTGACCACCTAAAAGGGTGGGATAAGGGAGTGAGAGGGAGGTGCAAGAGGGAGGGGATATGGTGTTATATGTATACGCATAGCTGATTCACTTTTTTATACAGCAGAAACTAACACACAATTGTAAAGCAATTATACTCCAATAAAGATGTAAAAGAAAAAAAAAAAAGAAAGCCCAGAGATAAACCTACACACCTATGGCCCACTAATCTATGACAAAGGAGGCAAGGGTATACAATGGAGAAAAGACAGTCTCTTCAATAAGTGGTGCTGGGAAAAATGGACAGCTACATGTAAAAGAATGAAATTAGAACACTCCCTAACACCATACACAAAAAATAAACTCCAAATGGATTAGAGACCGAAATGTAAGACCGGACACTATAAAACTCTTAGAGGAAAACATAGGAAGAATACTCTTTGACATAAATCACAGCAAGATCTTTTTTGATCCACCTCCTAGAGTAATGGAATAAAAAAAAAAAAAAAACAAATGGGAGCAAATGAAACCTAAAAGCTTTTGCAAAGCAAAGGAAACTACAAACAAGACGAAAAGACAACCCTCAGAATGGGAGAAAATATTTGCAAACGAATCAATGGACAAAGGATTAATCTCCAATGTATATAAACAGCTCATGCACCTCAACAGTAAAAAAAACAAACAACCCAATCCAAAAATGGGCAGATGACGTAAATAGACATTTGTCCCAAGAAGACATACAGATGACCAAGAAACACATGAAAAGCTACTCAACATCACTAATTATTAGAGAAATATAAACCAAAACTACAATGAGGTATCACCTCACACGAGTTAGAATGGGCATCATCAGAAAATCTACAAACAACAAATGCTGGAGAGGGTGTGGAGAAAAGGGAACCCTCTTACACTATTTGTGGGAATGTAAATTGATACAGTCACTATGGAGAACAGTATGGAGGTTCCTTAAAAAACTAAAAATAGAATTACCATATGACCCAGCAATCCCACTACTGGCCATATACCCAGAGAAAACCATAATTCAAAAAGACATATTCACCACAATATTCATTGCAGCACTATTTACAATAGCCAGGTCATGGAAGCAACCTAAATGCCCATAGACAGACGAACGGAAAAGATGTGTTACATATATAAAATGGAATATTACTCAGCCATAAAAAGGAATGAAATTGGGTCATTTGTAGAGACGTGGATAGATCTAGAGACTGTCATACAGAGTGAAGTAAGTCAGAAAGAGAAAAACAAATATCGTATATTAACGCATACATGTAGAACCTAGAAAAATGGTAAAGATGAACTGGTTTGCAAGGCAGAAATAGAGACACAGATGTAGAGAACAAATGTATGGACACCAAGGGGGGAAAGTGGCAGGGTGGTGGTGGTGGGATGAATTGCGACCCTGGGATTGACATATATACACTTATATGTATAAAATAGATAACCAATAAGAGCCTGCTGTATAAAAAATGAATAAAATAAATTCAAAAATTAAAACATAAATAATACTTAAAAAAAATAAAACAGAAAAAAAAAAGTTCTGTCCTTCCCATAGACGTATTTATATGAATGAATTATTTCCATGCTTATATCCATAAATACAAAAAGAGGAATAAAACTTACCTTGAACCAAAAAAGAAAAAAAAAAAAAAAAACAGAACCCACTGGTCATACAGAGGAAAACCCTATCAGCACACTTGCTCCAGTGGTAAACAATTCTTAAGTTGGTCACAGGTGTGGAATCATCTCCCATGCAGCCAGCAGCCCCCACACAAGGAGCGTCCTCATTGCAAAGCTGGGGGACCGTGAGGAGGCGTCTCTGACTAAACGTGAGCTGAGCCCCAGGCCAGCTGCTGCTGAACTTTTCCCACCGTTCCCAGGTAAAACACCTGAATGTGTGCAAAGACTAAAAACTAGAGGAAGGGGCTTGGAGTCACACCAGCGACAGCACGCAGGCCGACTTGGTGCCTGCAGGCCAGCCAGGATGGTCCTGGCCCCGGGCGCTCGTCTGGAAACTTTCCATTTCCCTGCCTGAGGTACCCCTCCTGTCCCGGCCCCCACTGCTTTTTTCCTTCCTTACCTCTGCCCGGGGAGAAATTCCAGCAGCAAGTATGGGTGACACATCCTCTTCTTTAGCAGGTGGCAGCCCGGCAACTCCTGCAGAAAGTCCAGTAGAGCCCCAGTCACAACGGGCCACTCATAGAGCCGTGGGCACTACTGCCTCCCACCAGCCCAACCCCGAGACTGCTGACGGGGCAGAGAATATGGCGTCAGGCACAGCTGCAGAGGCTTTTGCTGCCTGGAGGGGTGTTTATATTGACCTCAACCCAGGCACACCTGGGAAGGGCTGGCCGGCCGGGTCAGGCTGCCCAGGTCAGCCAGTCCTCGCCCCTCAGGGGCTCAGATTTGCAGAAAATGGGCCTTGCTGCACCGGCCAGATCCAAGGAACAGGTGTAGGGTCCCGAGAGTCAGGATAGATAAGGGGCGGCAGCCCTGGCTTGTTTTCTAATCATTTTATCTGGTCCATGAGTGGGAGACAACTTCAAGAAGACCCTCTGCTAATGAGAGGAACCCAGGAGTCAGGGAGAGGAGGGGTGGTGGGTGGAGACAGAGGCCTGGTGCCCCGGCTGCTGTGGAAGCCCCTGGAAGACCAGGCAGAGGGAGGTCGCACAGAGTGAAGCCTAGGGTCACAGACCTGTTGGAGCTGCTGTTTATTAGTTCAAGCTCTGCTCTGAGGTGCTCTGTGTCAGCTCTGAGTGACAGGTGTGCTGGGGGTGCTCTGCAATGAGGGCTATGTGCACAGTTCCTGTGTGCCCAGCCCTGTCGGGGTACCTGTCCACGGGAGCTCCATATCCAGGGAGGGGCCTGCCCACGAGAGCCCCGTGGGCTGCTGGGTACCTGCCCAGGTGAGCTCCATATCCTGGGAGGGGCCTGACCATGATGGCCCCATGGGCTGCTGGGTACCTGCCCAGGTGAGCTCCATATCCTGGGAGGGGCCTAACCACCACAGCCCCGTGGGCTGCTGGGTACCTGCCCAGGTGAGCTCCATATCCTGGGAGGGGCCTGACCACCAGAGCCCCATGGGCTGCTGGGGACCTGGTAGAGGACGCCAGGACAGTCAGTGAAGCCACAGAGGATATACATCTAGTAGTTCCTAATTCCTACACCCTGCTGGTCATTCTACCATCCACCAGGACATGGTATTCTGTATTAGACTTCAATGATGCCTTCTTCTGTATTCCATTCGTCCCAGAGTCACAAGAAATTTTGGCTGTGAGTGGCAGGACTCAACATACAACAAAAACAATACTGCTGGGCCGTCCTGCCCCAGGGGTTCAAAAATTCCCACACCATCTTTGTGGAAACGTTAGCTAAAGACCTAAAAGATCTACCTCTGGAGAAGGGAACCCTCCTTCAATATGCAGATGACATTCTGATCACCAGCCCGACTAAGGAGGCCTCTGAACTACCTAGCCAATAAAAGATAGAAGGTGTCCAAGAAAAAGGCTCAAATATCACAAACTAAGGTGACCTTCCTGGGCTTCATTCGCTCAGAAGGTCGGAGAAGCCCACCCCAGGAAAGGGAAGAAGCCATTTGCAGCCTCACCCTTCCTGAAACTAGAAGACAGCTTAGGGGTTCCTGGGGAGACCGGGGTTTGCTGCATCTGAATCCCTAACTACAGTCTAATAGCTGGGCCTCTATATGAAACACTGAAAGGAAAAGATGATGATCCTTTTGAATAGAATCCAGAAGCGGCCTTTCAAGAATGGAAAGAGCAGTTAGTTCAGACCCGTGCCCTGGACCTCCCTAAGTTAGCTAAACCCTTTGACCTTTACATTCCTGGTCCAAGGCGAATCGCCCTTGGAGTATTAGTGCAAAAACTGGGACCACTTGAAATGGAACAATGCAAGAATGCCCTCCAGGTATTGGCCAGCCACCCCATCCGACCAGGATACTGGGGGTATCTAAAAACCTGGAAATCAGCAGCCCACAAGGCCAGCTCCCTCCTAAGGGAAAAGGACGCCACTTGGTGATCCTAACCACCCACCATGCCCTGAAGTTGCAGGGATTGCTCCGTGGGCACAATGACCTCGAGTGAGGAGGCCCTCCAACCCCAACCTCCAGAGAGACAACCTGGGGCAATGGGCCCCCATGACGACTCGTGTGACCATCACTTGACCTGGAGCTTCTCTCAGAAAACAACAAGAGTGTGCCCCAAAAGAGCAGACTATTGCTTACAGGACTTACTGCACCCAGAGCGGAGCTAATAAACTTGGTAGGGGAACCGTAAATAACGCTGCCACCATAGAAAAGCCTACAGACACCGCGGTGACGGCGGCCAATGAGACCGGCTGTACTCCTGGCTACTTCAAAAGGCCGTTGACTGAGTGGCCATCATGGTCCTGGATCACCACCGGCCCTGGACTGTCTGGGAGTTGAGCAAGCAGGGCTCTGACACCTGGTGCTGTTTGTACGTTAATTCAGTGGCCTAACTGAAGAAAGCGCAGACTACTGGTCAGAGCATCTAGGCTGGCAGAAACCGTCAGCCTAAGGGGGCCGAACCAATGTGGAGCAGGGTAAAACGGCCCACCCCCCCCCCAGCGTCTCTGCACATCTCTTTCCTGGACCCTTAAAGATCATTAGAATCTATAAAACTTCCAATGCTGGTGCTCAGGCAGACGAGCAGTGAGGGAGGAGGCCTGGGGACAATCAAACTCACATGGAGGCTGCTTGGGGAAGTCCTCCCCCTTGCCCCGGGTATGAGGACACCCAACTCAGCACGAAGCATTTACAGAAGAGGTGTCTGCACCCTCAGCACCCCAAGAATGAGGAATGGGACAAAAGGCAGAGGAGGGCTTTGTCACTGGCAAAGCCCATGAAAAATTCCTGGGAGATGAAAATAGAATCTGGGCAATAAAATAAAGTCTAACCATTTTTTCCTTTGTGCTTTGTCTAATTTCACTTGCTCCTAGGTTTCCACATGCAGAGGTCCCACACCCGACACTTCAGACCCGATTTCCTAGTGCAAAATGGCTGGGCCGACACCTCAGCTCGTGGGGCCCCGTGCAGACTCTGCGACATAGAGCCTGAGCTCCAGCCAACCCGGCCCTCGAGAGCTGTACCCCTCCCTCCCGCTGACGCTGCCAGGATCTCTACACAGCAGCCCGGCCCACAACCCGCAAGGGAGCACACACTCTCACCTCTCCATTCTCTGATCAAAATATAAAGTTTTCCTTTGCTTCTGAACCAAAGTCAGTCTCGATCTGTTGGCTCCAATGACACTGGGCAGGGAGACCCTTGTTGGGACCCACTCTGCAGGATCAGTAACAGAATTTGAGAACATTGTAACTTCAAAGAACAGATGTGTGAGCCAAACTGTAATTAACATAGAGCAGTGTATAAGGCTCGTGTAAAATAAGATGTTTCTAACACTTCCATTTGCTATTTCCATCACTTTATTATAAGCAAGTTCAGTGGAGGGGTTTGTCTTATTTGTCAGGTTAACAGTAGAGAAATGCAGTGATTTC
Source organism: Eschrichtius robustus (assembly GCF_028021215.1). Taxonomy (NCBI): domain Eukaryota; kingdom Metazoa; phylum Chordata; class Mammalia; order Artiodactyla; family Eschrichtiidae; genus Eschrichtius; species Eschrichtius robustus. The sequence continues at coordinate 1,498,548 of NW_027175626.1, forward strand.
TTTCCAAGGATGGACATCTAATAATCTTGGTTGAAGTTTCAACCTTGTTTTGAATGATTTTCCATTGAAAATGATACCTCTCTTTCAGCTCCTAGATTTCTGAGAAGTATAAAATCTTATATTTTTTTATTACCAAAGGGGAAAGGTGGGAGGAGGGATAAATTAAGAGTTTCAGATTAACATATACACACTGCTATGTATAAAATATATCATCAACAAGGAACTACTGTATAACACAGGGAACTATACTCAATATTTTGTAATGACCCCTAAGGGGAAATAATCTGAAAAACAATAGATATCTATATCGAAATCATCTATCAACTACAGATAAAATGGAAACTAAAGGAGGCCGATGGTGAGCGTTTCTGAACCTGAAGACTTCAATCATCTAAAGTTGGGACTCTGACTAAGGCCCAAGTCCCTTAATGAACACACATGTACCAGTAGCTTAAACGTTCCCCAGATTGGAGTTCGGGGAGACACTGATTTGGAAAAATCCCTGGTGTTCTCCTTACATACACGGGACCTTTCCTACAGCTAAAACATGCCTGTGACACCCAGAAGATGGAACACGGTTGGATCAGGGATATTTTGGAAAAGGCACAAAACTCCTAATTTCCTGGTTGTTGGGTTCACCCCTCCAGCCTTTTTCCTTAAAATCTCCCCACTTGAGGATGTCAGCACCTTCAACATCCAGTTGCACAAAATTTGGAATTTTTCCAAAGGAAGAAGGGGAAGGAGGAGAAACAAGGAGAGCCAAGCCCTAGATGTTCGGACAGGAACAAGTCACTATACTTTCCAATCAGGAAGAAGAATTAAGCAAAGGCTTAGCCTGCCACCGGGAACCAGAGTAGGGCCAGAAGCAAACCAGCGGTTCTGCGGACAGCTCCCAAAAAAGCGAGTTGAAAAATGGAGCTCAGGGGCACTGCAATTCACAAACCTGCAGAGTTATAAATTATAACTATCGTCCAAAACTATATTGAGGGAAGGCAATGAACAGGATTGGAAAGGAAGGCAGAATTGCAGGAAACAGATTTCAGGAGTTAGATTCGAATAGCCCCTAAAGCACATGAAAAGCGGCCAAACGTCGACAACGATGCACATGGCCAAAAAGAGCATATGTGTTTTTTTCTGAATAAATTCAGGAAAAAACGCATAGGCCCTCTTTGGCCAACCAAGCAAGCCGGAAATGAAATTCAGCACTACAAAGAAGTCTCACTTCCCATCGGTCAAAAGCGCCTTCCTAAAAAAGTGTAAAAAAAAATACTGGAGAGGCCAGGGAGGAAAGGGAGCATTGTTACACTGATGGTCGGGATGCAAATTGCCAATGGCGATTCTGGAGAAGGGTATGGTATTTCCTAAAACATCTAAAAAACACAGCTAGAGAGAAAGGGGCAAATCCATTCATGGGCGTATAAATTGGAAAAATAAAAATCAAAAAGACACAGGCAACCCAAAGTAAAAGGGCTGCTCTGGTTACAAGAACCTCCACTTGTGTACATCTTAAATATCCCAGGGATGAAAAAAATGGTAAAGAAGTTGTGGTCCTTATGTACAATGGAATATCATTCAGCCATGAAATCAATGTCCTAAGGCTAGTAGCAGCATGATGAGTGGATATAGGTACGACGATTCTAAGTGAAATAAGTCACACAGAAAAACACACTTATCATAAGATATCACTTAGAGAGGGAATGTAAAAACCGATACCCTTGAACTGAATTACAAAACAGAACAGAGTCACACATTTTGAAAACACACTATGGCTGCTTAACGCGAAAGGTGAGGTGGGGTGATGCATAAAACAAGGGTTTCAAATTAGCTCAGATACCGTTCCATAAACCAAATATGTAATAGACAAGACCTACTCCTTGCTCAGTGAACTGGACTCAACACCCCCTATTCACCGCACAAGAATATATCTGACTAGTAAGAATCTGAAAACCTATGTATTGATCTCTCTCTGGAAGAGAGTCAAGTGAGTGTAAAGCGGCATAAACACAGCCGTGAAAAGCAGCGAAACCCCATTTTAAAAATAAATTACCTTTAAAAACCCGTGAAACAAAGACAGTGAAAGAGAGAGAAATTCTTACAAAATTCGTGCAGGGGCTGTGATGCAACCTGGATTGACCATATCTAGACCCACAGGTGATTGAGACATAAAGGTGGGCACTCTTGGGGCTGAGACTTTGGGTGAGGTTGGGTGAGCAAACGCAGACCCTTTAAAGTAATACTGCATGTTACCTATCCCATGGCTCCCAAATCTCCAGGTTCAAGGGCATCTTCCTACATCGAAAACATGCATGAGAAACCCAGAAGATGGTACACCGTCTGATCTGGAAAGGCTTCTGAAACGCACCTCATTTCTCATCTCCTTGTGCTCGGGTTTGCCTTTCCAGCCGCTTTACTAGCAATCTCCCTACTTGGGGAATCAGCACCTTTAACCTCCTCTTCTCTACAGGTTGCAATTTGTCCTGAGGATGAACGGGAAGAGGGGGAACCAATGAGAGACTAGATCTAGGTGTTGTGACAGGCACAGGTCACTCTATTTTCCCATTAGGAAGAAGAATTAACCACAGGCTCAGCATGCCCCCCGGAACCAGAATAGGGCCTGAAGCAATGCTGCGCATTTGCGGCCAGCTCCCAAAAAATCCAGCTGAAAAATGGAGGTCAGGGACACAGCAATTCACAAACCTGCAGAGTTATAAATGATAAGTCTCGTCCACAAATATATTGAGGGAAGGCAATGAACAGGATTTGAAAGCAAGGCAGAATTGCAGGAAACAGGTATCAGGAGGTAGATTCGAATCGCCATTAAAGCACATGAAAAGCGGCAAAACGTGGACAATGATGCCCTTGGCCTAAAAGGGCGTATGCGTTTTTTCCTGAATATATTCAGGAAAAAACGCATACGCCCTTTTTGGCCAACCAAGCAACCTGGAAAGGCAAATCAGCGCTACAAAGAAGTCTCGCTTCCCATCGTTCAAAGGCCATGCTGAAAAAAGTGTCAAAACCAGAAATGCAGGACAGGCCATTGAGAAATGGCAGCCTTGCTACGCTGATGGGCGGGATGTAAATTGCCAACAGCCACTCTGGAGAAGTGTATGGTGTGTCCTGAAACATCTAAAACACAAAGCTTAGAGAGCACAGGGCACTTCCACTCATGGGTGTGTAAATAGGGAAAACTAAAAATCAGCAAGACACAGGCACCCCAAAGTTTAGGGCTGCTCTGTTGACAAGAACCTCCACTTCATGACTCCTTAAATATCCCAGGAAATATTAAAATGGATAAAGATGTTGAGGTCCTTATGTACAATGGATTTTCACTCAGCCATGAAATCAATGTCCTAAGGCAAGTAGCAGCATGATGAGTGGATTTAGGTATGACGATTGTAAGTGAAATAAGTCACACAGAAAAAGACACTTATTATAAGATATCACTTATAGACGGAATGTAAAAACCGTTACCCTTGAACTGTATTACAAAACAGAACAGAGTCACACATTTTGAAAACACACTATGGCTGCTTATCGGGAAAGGTGAGGTGCGGTGATGCATAAAACAAGGGTTTCTAATTAGCTCAGATACCGTTCCATAAACCCAATATGTACTAGACAAGACCTACTCCTTGCTCAGTGAACTGGACTCAACACCCACTATTCACCGCACAAGAATATATCTGACGAGTAAAAATCGTAAAACCTATGTATTGATATCTCTCTGGAAGTGTATCAAGTGGGTGTAAAGCAGCATAAACACAGCAGTGAAAAGCAGCTAAAGCCCATTATTAAAATCAATTACTTTTAAAAACCCATGAAACAAAGAGTGTGAAAGAGAGAGAAATTCTTAAACAATTCGTTCAGGGGCTGTGATGCAAACTGGATTGACCATATCTAGACCCACCGCTAGATGAGACATAAGGGTGGACACTCTTGGGGCTGAGAGGTTTGGTGAGGTTGGGTGAGCAAACGCAGACCCTTTAAAGTAATACTGCGTGGTACCCGTCCAATGGGTCCCAAATCTCCAGGTTCAAGGGCATCTACCTACATCGAAAACATGCACTAGAAACCCAGAAGATGGTACACCGTCTGATTGGGAAAGGTTTCTAAAAGGCACCTCATTTCTCATCTCCTTGTGCTCGGGTTCGCCATTCCATCCACTCTACTAGCAATCTCCCCCCTTGGAGAATCAGCACCTTTAACCTCCTGTTCTGTACAGGTTGCAATTTGTCCTGAGAATGAACGGGAAGTGGGGGAACCAATGAGAGACTTGCTCTAGGTTTTGTGACAGGCACAGGTCAATCTTTTTTCCCATTAGGAAGAAGAATTAACCACAGGCTCAGCCTGCCCCCCAGAACCAAAAGAGGGCCTGAAGAAATCCTGCGCTTTTGCGGCCAGCTCCCAAAAAAGCGAGTTGAAAAATGGAGCTCAGGGGCACTGCAATTCACAGACCTGCAGAGTTATAAATGGTAACACTCGTCCACAAATATATTGAGGGAAGGCAAGGAAGAGGATTTGAAAGCAAGGCAGAATTGCAGGAAACAGCTTTAAGGAGTTAGATTCGAATCACCTTTAAAGCACATGAAAAGCGGCAAAACGTGGACAATGATGTCCTTGGCCAAAAAGGGCGTATGCGTTTTTTCCTGAATATATTCAGGAAAAAACGCATACGCCCTTTTTGGCCAACCAAGCAATCTGGAAAGGCAAATCAGCCCTACCAAGAAGTCTCGCTTCCCATCAGTCAAAGGGCCATGCTGAAAAAAGTGTGAAAACCAGAAAGGCAGGACAGGCTATGGAGAAATGCGAGCCTTGCTACGCTGATGGGCGGGATGTAAATTGCCAACAGCCACTCTGGAGAAGTGTACGGTGTGTCCTGAAACATCTAAAACACACAGTTTGGAGAGCATAGGGCACTTCCACTCATGGGTGTATAAATAGGGAAAACTAAAAATCAGAAAGACACAGGCACCTCAAAGTTTAGAGCTGCTCTGTTGACAAGAACCTCCTCTTCATTCCACCTTAAATATCCCAGGATAGAGAAAAATGGATAAAGAAGTTGAGGTCCTTATGTACAATGGAATATCAATCAGCCATGAAATCAATGTCCTAAGGATAGTAGCAGCATGATGAGTGTATTTAGGTACCACGATTCTAAGTGAAATAAGTCACAGAGAAAAAGACACTTATCATAAGATATCACTTAGAGAGGGAAGTAAAAACCGTTACCCTTGAACTGAATTACAAAACAGAACAGAGTCACACATTTTGAAAACACACTATGGCTGCTTAACGTGAATGGTGAGGTGGGGTGATGCATAAAACAAGGGTTTCAAATTAGCTCAGATACCGTTCCATAAACCCAATATGTAATAGACAAGCCCGACACCTTGCTCAGTGAACTGGACTCATCACCACCTATTCACCGCACAAGAATATATCTGACTAGTAAGAATCTTAAAACCTATGTATTGATATCTCTCTGGAAGTGTGTCAAGTGGGTGTAAAGCGGCATAAACACAGCAGTGAAAAGCAGCTAAAGCCCATTATAAAAATCAACTACTTTTAAAATCCCATGAAACAAAGAGAGTGAAAGAGAGAGAAATTCTTACACAATTCGTTCCGGGGCTGTGATGCAACCTGGATTGACCATATCTAGACCCACAGCTAGATGAGACATAAGGGTGGACATTCCTGGGGCTGAGAGGTTTGGTGAGGTTGGGTGAGCAAACGCAGACCCTATAAAGTAATACTGCGTGGTACCCATCACATGGGGCCCAAATCTCCAGGTTCAAGGGCATCTTCCTTCATCGAAAACATGCATGAGAAACCCAGAAGATGGTATACTGTCTGATCGGGAAAGGTTTCTAAAACGCACGTCATTTCTCATCTCCTTTTGCTCGGGTTTGCAATTCCAGCCGCTTTACTAGCAATCTCCCTACTTGGGGAATCAGCACCTTTAATCTCCTCTTCTCTACAGGTTGCAATTTGTCCTGAGGATGAACGGGAAGAGGGGGAACCAATGAGAGACTAGCTCTAGGTGTTGGGACAGGCACAGGTCACTCTATTTTCCCATCAGGAAGAAGAATTAAGCACAGGCTCAGAGTGACCCCGGAACTAGAATAGGGACTGAAGCAATCCTGCGCTTTTGCGGCCAGCTCTCAAAAAAAACGAGTAGAAAAATGGAGCTAAGGGCCACGGCAATTCACAAACCTGCAGAGTTATAAATGATAACTCTCGTCCACAAATATATTGAGGGTAGGCAACGAAGAGGATTTGAAAGCAAGGCAGAATTGCAGGAAACAGATTTCAGGAGGTAGATTCAAATCGACTTAAAAGCACATGAAAAGAAGCAAAATGTCGACAATGATGCCCTTGGCCAAAAAGTGCGTATGCGTTTTTTCCTGAATATATTCAGGAAAAAACGCATACGCCCTTTTTGGCCAACCAAGCAACCTGGAAAGGCAAATCAGTGCTACAAAGAAGTCTCGCTTCCCATCGGTCAAAAGGGCTATGCTGAAAACAGTGTAAAAACCAGAAATGCAGTACAGGCCATGGAGAAATGGCAGCCTTGCTACGCTGATGGGCGGGATGTAAATTGCCAACAGCCACTCTGGAGAAGTGTATGGTGTGTCCTGAAACATCGAAAAAACACAGTTTAGGGAGCATAGGGCACTTCCACTCATGGGCTTATAAATTGGGAAAACTAAAAATCAGCAAGACACTGGGACCCCAAAGTTGACGGCTGCTCTGTTGACAAAAACCTCCACTTCATTCCACCTTACATATCCCAGGAAAGAGAAAAATGGATAAAGAAGTTGTGGTCCTTATGTACAATGGAATATCACTCAGACATGAAATCAATGTCATAAGGCTAGTAGCAGCATGATGAGTGGATTTAGGTACGACGATTCCAAGTGAAAGAAGTCACACAGAAAAAGACACTTATCATAAGATATCACTTAGAGAGGGAATGTAAAAACCGTTACCCTTGAACTGAATTACAAAACAGAACAGAGTCACACGTTTAGAAAACACACTATGGCTGCTTACTGGGAAAGGTGTGGTGGGGTGATGCATAAAACTAGGGTTTTAAATTAGCATAGAAACCGTTCCATACACCCAATATGTAATAGACAAGACCTACTCCTTGCTCAGTGAACTGGACTCAACACCCCCTATTCACCACACAAGAATATATCTTACTAATAAGAATCGTAAAACCTATGTATTGATATCTGTCTGGAAGTGAGTCAAGTGGGTGTAAATCCGCATAAACACAGCCGTGAAAAGCAGCTAAACCCCATTTTAAAAATAAATTACTTTTATAAACCCATGAAACAAAGAGAGTGAAAGAGAGAGAAATTCTTACATAATTCGTTCAGGGGCTGTGATGCAACGTGGACTGACCATATCTAGACCCACAGCTAGATGAGACATAAGGGTGGTCACTCTTGGGGCTGAGAGTTTTGATGAGGTTGGGTGGGCAAACGCAGTCCCTTTAAAGTAATACTGCATCGTACCCATCCCATGGATCCCAAATCTCCAGGTTCAAGGGCATCTTCCTACATCGAAAACATGCGTGAGAAACCCAGAAGATGGTACACCGTCTCATCGGGAAAGGTTCCTGAAACGCACCTCATTTCTCATCTCCTTGTGCTCGGGTTCGCCATTCCAGCCGATTTATTAGCAATCTCCCTCGTTGGAGAATCAGCACCTTTAACCTCCAGTTCTGTACAGATTGCAATTTATCCTGAGGATGAACGGGAAGAGGGGCAACCAACGAGAGACTAGCTCGAGGTGTTGGGACAGGCACAGGTCACTCTATTTTCCCATCAGGAAGAAGAATTAACCACAGGCTCAGCCTGCCGCCCAGAAGCAGAATAGGGCCTGAGGCAATCCCGCGCTTTTGCAGCCAGCTCCCAAAAAAGCAAGTTGAAAAATGGAGCTCAGGGACACTGCAATTCACAAACCCGCAGAGTTATAAATGATATGTCTAGTCCACAAATATATTGAGGGAAGGCAACGAAGAGGATTTGAATGCAAGGCAGAATTGCAGGAAACAGATTTCAGGAGGTAGATTCGAATCGCCTTTAAAGCACATGAAAAGCGGCAAAACGTCGACAATGATGCCCTTGGCCAAAAAGGGCGTATGCGTTTTTTCCTGAATATATTCAGGGAAAAACGCATACGCCCTTTTTGGCCAACCAAGCAACCTGGAAAGGCAAATCAGCGCTACAAAGAAGTCTCGCTTCCCATCGGTCAAAAGGGCCATGCTGCAAAAAGTGTCAAAACCAGAAATGCAGGACAGGCCATGGAGAAATGGCAGCCTTGCTACGCTGATGCGCGGGATGTAAATTGCCAACAGCCACACTGGAGAAGTGTACGGTGTGTCGTGAAACATCGAAAAAACACAGCTTAGGGAGCATAGGGCACGTCCACTCATGGGCGTATAAATTGGGAAAACTAAAAATCAGCAAGACACAGGCACCCCAAAGTTTAGGGCTGCTCTGTTGACAAGAACCTCCACTTCATCACACCTTAAATATCCCAGGAAAGAGAAAAATGCATAAAGAAGTTGTGGTCCTTATGTACAATGGAATATCACTCAGACATGAAATCAAAGTCATAAGGCTAGTAGAAGCAAGATGAGTGGATTTAGGTACGACGATTCTAAGTGAAATAAGTCACACAGAAAAAGACACTTATCATAAGCTATCACTTATAGAGGGAATGTAAAAACCGCTACACTTGAACTGAATTACAAAACAGAACAGAGTCACACGTTTAGAAAACACACTATGGCTGCTTAACGGGAAAGGTGAGGTGGGGTGATGCATAAAACAAGGGTTTCAAATTCGCTCAGATACCGTTCCATACACCCAATATGTAATAGACAAGACCTACTCCTTGTTCAGTGAACTGGACTCAACACCCCCTATTCACCGCACAAGAATATATGTGACTAGTAAGAATCTTAAAACCTATGTATTGATATCTGTCTGGAAGTGAGTCAAGTGGGTGTAAGGCCGCATAAACACAGCCGTGAAAAGCAGCTAAACCCCATTATAAAAATAAATTACTTTTAAAAACCAGTAAAACAAAGACAGTGAAAGAGAGAGAAATTCTTACACAATTCCTTCAGGGGCTGTGATGCAACCTGGATTGACCATATCTAGACCCACAGCTGGATGAGACATAAGGGTGGACACTCTTGGGGCTGAGAGGTTTGGTGAGGTTGGGTGAGCAAACGCAGACCCTTTAAAGTAATACTGCGTGGTACCCATCCCATGGGTCCCAAATCTCCAGGTTCAAGGGCATCTTCCTACATAGAAAACATGCATGAGAAACCCAGAAGATGGTACACCGTGTGATTTTGAAAGGTTTCTAAAACGCACCTCAATTCTCATCTCCTTGTGCTTGGGTTCGCCATTCCAGCTACTTTACTAGCAATCTCCCTACTTGGAGAATCAGCACCTTTAAGCTCCTGTTCCCTACAGGTTGCAATTTGTCCTGAGGATGAACGGGAAGAGGGGCAACCAATGAGAGACTAGATATAGGTGTTGGGACAGGCACAGGTCACTCTATTTTCCCATCAGGAAGAAGAATTAACTACAGGCTCAGCATGCCGAGGGGAACCAATATAGGGCCTGAGGCAATCCCGCGTTTTTGCGGCCAGCTCCCAAAAAAGCGAGTTGAAAAATGGAGCTCAGGTACACTGCAATTCACAAACCCGCAGAGTTATAAATGATAACTCTCGTCCACAAATATATTGAGGGAAGGCAACGAAGAGGATTTGAAAGCAAGGCAGAATTGCAGGAAACAGGTTTCAGGAGGTAGATTCGAATCGCATTTAAAGCACATGAAAAGCGGCAAAACGTCGACAATGATGCCCTTGGCCAAAAAGGGCGTATGCGTTTTTTCCTGAATATATTCAGGAAAAAACGCATACGCCCTTTTTGGCCAACCAAGCAACCTGGAAAGGCAAATCAGCGCTACAAAGAAGTCTCGCTTCCCATCTGTCAAAAGGGCCATGCTGCAAAAAGTGTCAAAACCAGAAATGCAGGACAGGCCATGGAGAAATGGCAGCCTTGCTACGCTGATGGGCGGGATGTAAATTTCCAACAGCCACTCTGGAGTAGTGTACGGTGTGTCCTGAAACATCTAAAACACACAGCTTAGAGAGCATAGGGCACTTCCACTCATGGGTGTACAAATTGGGAAAACTAAAAATCAGCAAGACACAGGCACCCAAAAGTTTAGGGCTGCTCTGTTGACAAGGACCTCCACTTCATTTCACCTTAAATATCCCAGGAAAGAGAAAAATGGATAAAGAAGTTGAGGTCCTTATGTACAATGGAATATCACTCAGCCATGAAAACAATGTCCTAAGTCTAGTAGCAGCATGATGATTGGATTTAGGTACGACGATTCTAAGTGAAATAAGTCACACAGAAAAAGACACTTATCATAAGCTATCACTTATAGAGGGAATGTAAAAACCGCTACACTTGAACTGAATTACAAAACAGAACAGAGTCACACGTTTAGAAAACACACTATGGCTGCTTAACGGGAAAGGTGAGGTGGGGTGATGCATAAAACAAGGGTTTCAAATTCGCTCAGATACCGTTCCATACACCCAATATGTAATAGACAAGACCTACTCCTTGCTCAGTGAACTGGACTCAACACCCCCTATTCACCGCACAAGAATATATCTGAGTAGTAAGAATCTTAAAACCTATGTATTGATATCTGTCTGTAAGTGAGTCAAGTGGGTGTAAAGCCGCATAAACACAGCCGTGAAAAGCAGCTAAACCCCATTATAAAAATAAATTACTTTTAAAAACCCGTAAAACAAAGACAGTGAAAGAGAGAGAAATTCTTACAAAATTCGTTCAGGGGCTGTGTTGCAACCTGGATTGACCATGTCTAGACCCACAGCTGGATGAGACATAAGGATGGACACTCTTGGGGCTGAGAGGTTGGGTGAGGTTGGGTGAGCAAACGCAGACCCTTTAAAGTAATACTGCGTGGTTCCCATCCCATGGGTCCCAAATCTCCAGGTTCAAGGGCATCTTCCTACATCGAAAACATGCATGAGAAACCCAGAAGATGGTACACCGTGTGATTTTGAAAGGTTTCTAAATCGCACCTCATGTCTCATCTCCTTGTGCTCGGGTTCGCCTTTCCAGCTACTTTACTAGCAATCTCCCTACTTGGAGAATCAGCACCTTTAAGCTCCTGTTCCCTACAGGTTGCAATTTGTCCTGAGGATGAACGGGAAGAGGGGCAACCAATGAGAGACTAGATCTAGGTGTTGGGACAGGCACAGGTCACTGTATTTTCCCATCAGGAAGAAGAATTAACCACAGGCTAATCCTGCCGCCGGGAACCAGAATAGTGCCTGAGGCAATCCAGTGCTTTTGTGGCCAGCTCCCAAAAAAGACAGTTGAAAAATGGAGCTCAGGGGCACTGCAATTCACAAACCCGCTGAGTTATAAATGATAACTCTCGTCCACAAATATATTGAGGGAAGGCAACGAAGAGGATTTGAAAGCAAGGCAGAATTGCAGGAAACAGGTTTCAGGAGGTAGATTCGAATCGCCCTTAAAGCACATGAAAAGCGGCAAAACGTCGACAATGATGCCCTTGGCCAAAAAGTGCGTATGCATTTTTTCCTGATTATATTCAGGAAAAAACGCATACGCCCTTTTTGGCCAACCAAGCAACCTGGAAAGTCTAATCAGCGCTACAAAGAAGTCTCGCTTCCCATCGGTCAAAAGGGCCACGCTGCAAAAAGTGTCAAAACCAGAAATGCAGGACAGGCCATGGAGAAATGGCAGCCTTGCTACGCTGATGGGCGGGAAGTAAATTGCCAACAGCCACTCTGGAGAAGTGTGCGGTGTGTCCTGAAACATCGAAAAAACACAGCTTAGGGAGCATAGGGCACGTCCACTCATGGGCGTATTAATTGGGAAAACTAAAAATCAGCAAGACACAGGCACCCCAAAGTTTAGGGCTGCTCTGTTGACAAGAACCTCCAATTCATCACACCTTAAATATCCCAGGAAAGAGAAAAATGCATAAAGAAGTTGTGGTCCTTATGTACAATGGAATATCACTCAGACATGAAATCAAAGTCATAAGGCTAGTAGAAGCAAGATGAGTGGATTTAGGTATGACGATTCTAAGTGAAATAAGTCACACAGAAAAAGACACTTATCATAAGCTATCACTTATAGAGGGAATGTAAAAACCGTTACCCTTGAAATGAATTACAAAACAGAACAGAGTCACACATTTTGAAAACACACTATGGCTGCTTAACGGGAAATGTGATTTGGGGTGATGCATAAATCAAGTGTTTCAAATTTTCTCAGATACCGTTCCATACACCCAATATGTAGTAGACAAGACCTACACCTTGCTCAGTGAACTGGATTCAACACCCCCTATTCACCGCACAAGAATGTATCTGACTAGTAAGAATCTTAAAACCTATGTATTGATATTTCACTGGAAGTGTGTCAAGTGGGGGTAAAGCAGCATAAACACAGCAGTGAAAAGCAGCTAAACCCCATTTTAAAAATAAATTACTTTTATAAACCCATGAAACAAAGAGAGTGAAAGACAGAGAAATTCTTACATAATTCGTTCAGGGGCTGTGATGCAACGTGGACTGACCATATCTAGACCCACAGCTAGATGAGACATAAGGGTGGACACTCTTGGGGCTGAGAGGTTTGGTGAGGTTGGGTGGGCAAACGCAGTCCCTTTAAAGTAATACTGCATCGTACCCATCCCATGGATCCCAAATCTCCAGGTTCAAGGGCATCTTCCTACATCGAAAACATGCGTGAGAAACCCAGAAGATGGTACACCGTCTCATCGGGAAAGTTTCCTGAAACGCACCTCACTTCTCATCTCCTTGTGCTCGTGTTCGCCATTCCAGCCGCTTTATTAGCAATCTCCCTCGTTGGAGAATCAGCACCTTTAACCTCCAGTTCTGTACAGACTGCAATTTATCCTGAGGTTGAACGGGAAGAGGGGCAACCAACGAGAGACTAGCTCTAGGTGTTGGGACAGGCACAGGTCACACTTTTTTCCCATCAGGAAGAAGATTTAACCACAGGCTCAGCCTGCCGCCCAGAAGCAGAATAGGGCCTCAGGCAATCCCGCGCTTTTGCGGCCAGCTCCCAAAAAAGCGAGTTGAAAAATGGAGCTCAGGGACACTGCAATTCACAAACCCGCAGAGTTATAAATGATAACTCTCATCCACAGATATATTGAGGGAAGGCAACGAAGAGGATTTGAAAGCAAGGCAGAATTGCAGGAAACAGGTTTCAGGAGGTAGATTCGAATTGCCTTTAAAGCACATGAAAAGCGGCAAAACGTCGACAGTGATGCCCTTGGCCAAAAAGGGCGTATGCGTTTTTTCCTGAATGTATTCAGGAAAAAACGCATACGCCCTTTTTGGCCAACCAAGCAACCTGGAAAGGCAAATCAGCGCTACAAAGAAGTCTCGCTTCCCATCGGTCAAAAGGGCCATGCTGCAAAAAGTGTCAAAACCAGAAATGCAGGACAGGCCATGGAGAAATGGCAGCCTTGCTACGCTGATGGGCGGGATGTAAATTTCCAACAGCCACTCTGGAGTAGTGTACGGTGTGTCCTGAAACATCTAAAACACACAGCTTAGAGAGCATAGGGCACTTCCACTCATGGGTGTACAAATTGGGAAAACTAAAAATCAGCAAGACACAGGCACCCAAAAGTTTAGGGCTGCTCTGTTGACAAGGACCTCCACTTCATTTCACCTTAAATATCCCAGGAAAGAGAAAAATGGATAAAGAAGTTGAGGTCCTTATGTACAATGGAATATCACTCAGCCATGAAAACAATGTCCTAAGTCTAGTAGCAGCATGATGATTGGATTTAGGTACGACGATTCTAAGTGAAATAAGTCACACAGAAAAAGACACTTATCATAAGCTATCACTTATAGAGGGAATGTAAAAACCGCTACACTTGAACTGAATTACAAAACAGAACAGAGTCACACGTTTAGAAAACACACTATGGCTGCTTAACGGGAAAGGTGAGGTGGGGTGATGCATAAAACAAGGGTTTCAAATTCGCTCAGATACCGTTCCATACACCCAATATGTAATAGACAAGACCTACTCCTTGCTCAGTGAACTGGACTCAACACCCCCTATTCACCGCACAAGAATATATCTGAGTAGTAAGAATCTTAAAACCTATGTATTGATATCTGTCTGGAAGTGAGTCAAGTGGGTGTAAAGCCGCATAAACACAGCCGTGAAAAGCAGCTAAACCCCATTATAAAAATAAATTACTTTTAAAAACCCGTAAAACAAAGACAGTGAAAGAGAGAGAAATTCTTACAAAATTCGTTCAGGGGCTGTGTTGCAACCTGGATTGACCATGTCTAGACCCACAGCTGGATGAGACATAAGGGTGGACACTCTTGGGGCTGAGAGGTTGGGTGAGGTTGGGTGAGCAAACGCAGACCCTTTAAAGTAATACTGCGTGGTTCCCATCCCATGGGTCCCAAATCTCCAGGTTCAAGGGCATCTTCCTACATCGAAAACATGCATGAGAAACCCAGAAGATGGTACACCGTGTGATTTTGAAAGGTTTCTAAATCGCACCTCATGTCTCATCTCCTTGTGCTCGGGTTCGCCTTTCCAGCTACTTTACTAGCAATCTCCCTACTTGGAGAATCAGCACCTTTAAGCTCCTGTTCCCTACAGGTTGCAATTTGTCCTGAGGATGAACGGGAAGAGGGGCAACCAATGAGAGACTAGATCTAGGTGTTGGGACAGGCACAGGTCACTGTATTTTCCCATCAGGAAGAAGAATTAACCACAGGCTAATCCTGCCGCCGGGAACCAGAATAGTGCCTGAGGCAATCCAGTGCTTTTGTGGCCAGCTCCCAAAAAAGACAGTTGAAAAATGGAGCTCAGGGGCACTGCAATTCACAAACCCGCTGAGTTATAAATGATAACTCTCGTCCACAAATATATTGAGGGAAGGCAACGAAGAGGATTTGAAAGCAAGGCAGAATTGCAGGAAACAGGTTTCAGGAGGTAGATTCGAATCGCCCTTAAAGCACA
Source organism: Eschrichtius robustus (assembly GCF_028021215.1). Taxonomy (NCBI): domain Eukaryota; kingdom Metazoa; phylum Chordata; class Mammalia; order Artiodactyla; family Eschrichtiidae; genus Eschrichtius; species Eschrichtius robustus. The sequence continues at coordinate 1,513,691 of NW_027175626.1, forward strand.
TGAAAAGCGGCAAAACGTCGACAATGATGCCCTTGGCCAAAAAGTGCGTATGCATTTTTTCCTGATTATATTCAGGAAAAAACGCATACGCCCTTTTTGGCCAACCAAGCAACCTGGAAAGTCTAATCAGCGCTACAAAGAAGTCTCGCTTCCCATCGGTCAAAAGGGCCACGCTGCAAAAAGTGTCAAAACCAGAAATGCAGGACAGGCCATGGAGAAATGGCAGCCTTGCTACGCTGATGGGCGGGAAGTAAATTGCCAACAGCCACTCTGGAGAAGTGTGCGGTGTGTCCTGAAACATCGAAAAAACACAGCTTAGGGAGCATAGGGCACGTCCACTCATGGGCGTATTAATTGGGAAAACTAAAAATCAGCAAGACACAGGCACCCCAAAGTTTAGGGCTGCTCTGTTGACAAGAACCTCCAATTCATCACACCTTAAATATCCCAGGAAAGAGAAAAATGCATAAAGAAGTTGTGGTCCTTATGTACAATGGAATATCACTCAGACATGAAATCAAAGTCATAAGGCTAGTAGAAGCAAGATGAGTGGATTTAGGTATGACGATTCTAAGTGAAATAAGTCACACAGAAAAAGACACTTATCATAAGCTATCACTTATAGAGGGAATGTAAAAACCGTTACCCTTGAAATGAATTACAAAACAGAACAGAGTCACACATTTTGAAAACACACTATGGCTGCTTAACGGGAAATGTGATTTGGGGTGATGCATAAATCAAGTGTTTCAAATTTTCTCAGATACCGTTCCATACACCCAATATGTAGTAGACAAGACCTACACCTTGCTCAGTGAACTGGATTCAACACCCCCTATTCACCGCACAAGAATGTATCTGACTAGTAAGAATCTTAAAACCTATGTATTGATATTTCACTGGAAGTGTGTCAAGTGGGGGTAAAGCAGCATAAACACAGCAGTGAAAAGCAGCTAAACCCCATTTTAAAAATAAATTACTTTTATAAACCCATGAAACAAAGAGAGTGAAAGACAGAGAAATTCTTACATAATTCGTTCAGGGGCTGTGATGCAACGTGGACTGACCATATCTAGACCCACAGCTAGATGAGACATAAGGGTGGACACTCTTGGGGCTGAGAGGTTTGGTGAGGTTGGGTGGGCAAACGCAGTCCCTTTAAAGTAATACTGCATCGTACCCATCCCATGGATCCCAAATCTCCAGGTTCAAGGGCATCTTCCTACATCGAAAACATGCGTGAGAAACCCAGAAGATGGTACACCGTCTCATCGGGAAAGTTTCCTGAAACGCACCTCACTTCTCATCTCCTTGTGCTCGTGTTCGCCATTCCAGCCGCTTTATTAGCAATCTCCCTCGTTGGAGAATCAGCACCTTTAACCTCCAGTTCTGTACAGACTGCAATTTATCCTGAGGTTGAACGGGAAGAGGGGCAACCAACGAGAGACTAGCTCTAGGTGTTGGGACAGGCACAGGTCACACTTTTTTCCCATCAGGAAGAAGATTTAACCACAGGCTCAGCCTGCCGCCCAGAAGCAGAATAGGGCCTCAGGCAATCCCGCGCTTTTGCGGCCAGCTCCCAAAAAAGCGAGTTGAAAAATGGAGCTCAGGGACACTGCAATTCACAAACCCGCAGAGTTATAAATGATAACTCTCATCCACAGATATATTGAGGGAAGGCAACGAAGAGGATTTGAAAGCAAGGCAGAATTGCAGGAAACAGGTTTCAGGAGGTAGATTCGAATTGCATTTAAAGCACATGAAAAGCGGCAAAACGTCGACAGTGATGCCCTTGGCCAAAAAGGGCGTATGCGTTTTTTCCTGAATGTATTCAGGAAAAAACGCATACGCCCTTTTTGGCCAACCAAGCAACCTGGAAAGGCAAATCAGCGCTACAAAGAAGTCTCGCTTCCCATCGGTCAAAAGGGCCATGCTGCAAAAAGTGTCAAAACCAGAAATGCAGGACAGGCCATGGAGAAATGGCAGCCTTGCTACGCTGATGGGCGGGATGTAAATTGCCAACAGCCACTCTGGAGAAGTGTGCGGTGTGTCCTGAAACATCGAAAAAACACAGCTTAGGGAGCATAGGGCACCTCCACTCATGGGCGTATAAATTGGGAAAACTAAAAATCAGCAAGACACAGGCACCCCAAAGTTTAGGGCTGCTCTGTTGACAAGAACCTCCACTTCATGACACCTTAAATATCCCAGGAAAGAGAAAAATGGATAAAGAAGTTGTGGTCCTTATGTACAATGGAATATCACTCAGACATGAAATCAAAGTCATAAGGCTAGTAGAAGCAAGATGAGTGGATTTAGGTACGACGATTCTAAGTGAAATAAGTCACACAGAAAAAGACACTTATCATAAGCTATCACTTATAGAGGGAATGTAAAAACCGCTACACTTGAACTGAATTACAAAACAGAACAGAGTCACACGTTTAGAAAACACACTATGTCTGCTTAACGGGAAAGGTGAGGTGGGGTGATGCATAAAACAAGGGTTTCAAATTCGCTCAGATACCGTTCCATACACCCAATATGTAATAGACAAGACCTACTCCTTGCTCAGTGAACTGGACTCAACACCCCCTATTCACCGCACAAGAATATATCTGAGTAGTAAGAATCTTAAAACCTATGTATTGATATCTGTCTGGAAGTGAGTCAAGTGGGTGTAAAGCGGCATAAACACAGCCGTGAAAAGCAGCTAAACCCCATTATAAAAATAAATTACTTTTAAAAACCCATAAAACAAAGACAGTGAAAGAGAGAAAAATTCTTACAAAATTCGTTCAGGGGCTGTGTTGCAACCTGGATTGACCATGTCTAGACCCACAGCTAGATGAGACATAAGGGTGGACACTCTTGGGGCTGAGAGGTTGGGTGAGGTTGGGTGAGCAAACGCAGACCCTTTAAAGTAATACTGCGTGGTTCCCATCCCATGGGTCCCAAATCTCCAGGTTCAAGGGCATCTTCCTACATCGAAAACATGCATGAGAAACCCAGAAGATGGTACACCGTGTGATTTTGAAAGGTTTCTAAATCGCACCTCATGTCTCATCTCCTTGTGCTCGGGTTCGCCTTTCCAGCTACTTTACTAGCAATCTCCCTACTTGGAGAATCAGCACCTTTAAGCTCCTGTTCCCTACAGGTTGCAATTTCTCCTGAGGATGAACGGGAAGAGGGGCAACCAATGAGAGACTAGATCTAGGTGTTGGGACAGGCACAGGTCACTGTATTTTCCCATCAGGAAGAAGAATTAACCACAGGCTAATCCTGCCGCCGGGAACCAGAATAGTGCCTGAGGCAATCCAGTGCTTTTGTGGCCAGCTCCCAAAAAAGACAGTTGAAAAATGGAGCTCAGGGGCACTGCAATTCACAAACCCGCTGAGTTATAAATGATAACTCTCGTCCACAAATATATTGAGGGAAGGCAACGAAGAGGATTTGAAAGCAAGGCAGAATTGCAGGAAACAGGTTTCAGGAGGTAGATTCGAATCGCCCTTAAAGCACATGAAAAGCGGCAAAACGTCGACAATGATGCCCTTGGCCAAAAAGTGCGTATGCATTTTTTCCTGATTATATTCAGGAAAAAACGCATACGCCCTTTTTGGCCAACCAAGCAACCTGGAAAGGCTAATCAGCGCTACAAAGAAGTCTCGCTTCCCATCGGTCAAAAGGGCCACGCTGCAAAAAGTGTGAAAACCAGAAATGCAGGACAGGCCATGGAGAAATGGCAGCCTTGCTACGCTGATGGGCGGGATGTAAATTGCCAACAGCCACTCTGGAGAAGTGTGCGGTGTGTCCTGAAACATCGAAAAAACACAGCTTAGGGAGCATAGGGCACGTCCACTCATGGGCGTATAAATTGGGAAAACTAAAAATCAGCAAGACACAGGCACCCCAAAGTTTAGGGCTGCTCTGTTGACAAGAACCTCCAATTCATCACACCTTAAATATCCCAGGAAAGAGAAAAATGCATAAAGAAGTTGTGGTCCTTATGTACAATGGAATATCACTCAGACATGAAATCAAAGTCATAAGGCTAGTAGAAGCAAGATGAGTGGATTTAGGTATGACGATTCTAAGTGAAATAAGTCACACAGAAAAAGACACTTATCATAAGCTATCACTTATAGAGGGAATGTAAAAACCGTTACCCTTGAACTGAATTACAAAACAGAACAGAGTCACACATTTTGAAAACACACTATGGCTGCTTAACGGGAAATGTGATTTGGGGTGATGCATAAATCAAGTGTTTCAAATTTTCTCAGATACCGTTCCATACACCCAATATGTAGAAGACAAGACCTACACCTTGCTCAGTGAACTGGATTCAACACCCCCTATTCACCGCACAAGAATGTATCTGACTAGTAAGAATCTTAAAACCTATGTATTGATATTTCACTGGAAGTGTGTCAAGTGGGGGTAAAGCAGCATAAACACAGCAGTGAAAAGCAGCTAAACCCCATTTTAAAAATAAATTACTTTTATAAACCCATGAAACAAAGAGAGTGAAAGACAGAGAAATTCTTACATAATTCGTTCAGGGGCTGTGATGCAACGTGGACTGACCATATCTAGACCCACAGCTAGATGAGACATAAGGGTGGACACTCTTGGGGCTGAGAGGTTTGGTGAGGTTGGGTGGGCAAACGCAGTCCCTTTAAAGTAATACTGCATCGTACCCATCCCATGGATCCCAAATCTCCAGGTTCAAGGGCATCTTCCTACATCGAAAACATGCGTGAGAAACCCAGAAGATGGTACACCGTCTCATCGGGAAAGTTTCCTGAAACGCACCTCACTTCTCATCTCCTTGTGCTCGTGTTCGCCATTCCAGCCGCTTTATTAGCAATCTCCCTCGTTGGAGAATCAGCACCTTTAACCTCCAGTTCTGTACAGACTGCAATTTATCCTGAGGTTGAACGGGAAGAGGGGCAACCAACGAGAGACTAGCTCTAGGTGTTGGGACAGGCACAGGTCACACTTTTTTCCCATCAGGAAGAAGATTTAACCACAGGCTCAGCCTGCCGCCCAGAAGCAGAATAGGGCCTCAGGCAATCCCGCGCTTTTGCGGCCAGCTCCCAAAAAAGCGAGTTGAAAAATGGAGCTCAGGGACACTGCAATTCACAAACCCGCAGAGTTATAAATGATAACTCTCATCCACAGATATATTGAGGGAAGGCAACGAAGAGGATTTGAAAGCAAGGCAGAATTGCAGGAAACAGGTTTCAGGAGGTAGATTCGAATCGCCTTTAAAGCACATGAAAAGCGGCAAAACGTCGACAGTGATGCCCTTGGCCAAAAAGGGCGTATGCGTTTTTTCCTGAATGTATTCAGGAAAAAACGCATACGCCCTTTTTGGCCAACCAAGCAACCTGGAAAGGCAAATCAGCGCTACAAAGAAGTCTCGCTTCCCATCGGTCAAAAGGGCCATGCTGCAAAAAGTGTCAAAACCAGAAATGCAGGACAGGCCATGGAGAAATGGCAGCCTTGCTACACTGATGGGCGGGATGTAAATTGCCAACAGCCACTCTGGAGAAGTGTGCGGTGTGTCCTGAAACATCGAAAAAACACAGCTTAGGGAGCATAGGGCACGTCCACTCATGGGCGTATAAATTTGGAAAACTAAAAATCAGCAAGACACAGGCACCCCAAAGTTTAGGGCTGCTCTGTTGACAAGAACCTCCACTTCATGACACCTTAAATATCCCAGGAAAGAGAAAAATGGATAAAGAAGTTGTGGTCCTTATGTACAATGGAATATCACTCAGACATGAAATCAATGTCATAAGGCTAGTAGAAGCAAGATGAGTGGATTTAGGTACGACGATTCTAAGTGAAATAAGTCACACAGAAAAAGACACTTATCATAAGCTATCATTTATAGAGGGAATGGAAAAAACCGCTACACTTGAACTGAATTACAAAAGAGAACAGAGTCACACGTTTAGAAAACACACTATGTCTGCTTAACGGGAAAGGTGAGGAGGGGTGATGCATAAAACAAGGGTTTCAAATTCGCTCAGATACCGTTCCATACACCCAATATGTAATAGACAAGACCTACTCCTTGCTCAGTGAACTGGACTCAACACCCCCTATTCACCGCACAAGAATATATCTGAGTAGTAAGAATCTTAAAACCTATGTATTGATATCTGTCTGGAAGTGAGTCAAGTGGGTGTAAAGCCGCATAAACACAGCCGTGAAAAGCAGCTAAACCCCATTATAAAAATAAATTACTTTTAAAAACCCGTAAAACAAAGACAGTGAAAGAGAGAGAAATTCTTACAAAATTCGTTCAGGGGCTGTGATGCAACCTGGATTGACCATGTCTAGACCCACAGCTGGATGAGACATAAGGGTGGACACTCTTGGGGCTGAGAGGTTGGGTGAGGTTGGGTGAGGTTGGGTGAGCAAACGCAGACCCTTTAAAGTAATACTGCGTGGTACCCATCCCATGGGTCCCAAATCTCCAGGTTCAAGGGCATCTTCCTACATCGAAAACATGCATGAGAAACCCAGAAGATGGTACACCGTGTGATTTTGAAAGGTTTCTAAATCGCACCTCATGTCTCATCTCCTTGTGCTCGGGTTCACCTTTCCAGCTACTTTACTAGCAATCTCCCTATTGGAGAATCAGCACCTTTAACCTCCTGTTCCGTACACGTTGCAATTTGTCCTGAGGATGAAAGGGAAGAGGGGCAACCAATGAGAGACTAGATCTTGGTGTTGGGACAGGCACAGGTCACTCTATTTTCCCATCAGGAAGAAGAATAAACCACAGGCTCAGCCTGCCGCCGGGAACCAGACAAGGGCCTGAGGCAATCCCGTGCTTTTGCGGCCAGCTCCCAAAAAAGACACTGGAAAAATGGAGCTCAGGGGCACTGCCATTCACACACGTGCTGAGTTATAAATGATAACTCTCGTCCACAAATATATTGAGGGAAGCAACGAAGACGATTTGAAAGCAAGGCAGAATTGCAGGAAACAGGTTTCAGGAGGTAGATTCGAATCGCCTTTAAAGCACATGAAAAGTGGCAAAACGTCGACAATGATGCCCTTGGCCAAAAAGGGCGTATGCGTTTTTTCATGAATATATTCAGGAAAAAACGCATACGCCCTTTTTGGCCAACCAAGCAACCTGGAAAGGCAAATCAGTGCTACAAAGACGTCTCGCTTCCCATCGGTCAAAAGGGCCATGCTGCAAAAAGTGTCAAAACCAGAAATGCAGGACAGGCCATGGAGAAATGGCAGCCTTGCTACGCTGATGGGCGGGATGTAAATTGCCAACAGCCACTCTGGAGAAGTGTACGGTATGTCCTGAAACATCGAAAAAACACAGCTTAGGGAGCATAGGGCACGTCCACTCATGGGCATATAAATTGGGAAAACTTAAAATCAGCAAGACACAGGCACCCCAAAGTTTAGGGCTGCTCTGTTGACAAGAACCTCCACTTCATGACACCTTAAATATCCCAGGAAAGAGAAAAATGGATACAGAAGTTGTGGTCCTTATGTACAATGGAATATCACTCAGACATGAAATCAATGTCATAAGGCTAGTAGAAGCAAGATGAGTGGATTTAGGTACGACGATTCTAAGTGAAATAAGTCACACAGAAATAGACACTTATCATAAGCTATCACTTATAGAGGGAATGTAAAAACCGCTACACTTGAACTGAATTACAAAACAGAACAGAGTCACACGTTTAGAAAACACACTATGGCTGCTTAACGGGAAAGGTGAGGTGGGGTGATGCATAAAACAAGGGTTTCAAATTTGCTCAGATACCGTTCCATACACCCAATATGTAATAGACAAGACCTACTTCTTGCTCAGTGAACTGGACTCATCACCCCCTATTCACCGCACAAGAATATATCTGACTAGTAAGAATCTTAAAACCTATGTATTGATATTTCACTGGAAGTGTGTCAAGTGGGGGTAAAACAGCATAAACACAGCAGTGAAAAGCAGCTAAACCCCATTTTAAAAATAAATTACTTTTATAAACCCATGAAACAAAGAGAGTGAAAGAGAGAGAAATTCTTACATAATTCGTTCAGGGGCTGTGATGCAAAGTGGACTGACCATATCTAGTCCCTCAGCTAGATGAGACATAAGGGTGGACACTCTTGGGGCTGAGAGGTTTGGTGAGGTTGGGTGGGCACACACAGTCCCTTTAAAGTAATACTGCATCGTACCTATCCCATGTATCCCAACTCTCCAGGATCAAGGGCATCTTCCTACATCGAAAACATGCGTGAGAAACCCAGACGATGGTACACCGTCTCATCGGGAAGGGTTCCTGAAACGCACCTCATTTCTCATCTCCTTGTGCTCGGGTTTACCATTCCAGCCGCTTTAGTAGCAATCTCCCTCGTTGGAGAATCAGCACCTTTAACCTCCAGTTCTGTACAGGGTACAATTTGTCCTGAGGATGAAAGGGAAGAGGGGCAACCAGTGAGAGACTAGATCTTGGTGTTGGGACAGGCACAGGTCACTCTATTTTCCCATCAGGAAGGAGAATTAACCACAGGCTCAGCCTGCCGCCGGGAACCAGAATAGGGCTTGAGGCAATCCCGTGCTTTTGCGGCCAGCTCCCAAAAAAGACAGTTGAAAACTGGAGCTCAGGGGCACTGCCATTCACAAACCTGCTGAGTTATAAATGATAACTCTCGTCCACAAATATATTGAGGGAAGCAACGAAGAGGATTTGAAAGCAAGGCAGAATTGTAGGAAACAGCTTTCAGGAGGTAGATTCGAATCGCCTTTAAAGCACATGAAAAGTGGCAAAACATCGACAATGATGCCCTTGGCCAAAAAGGGCGTATGCGTTTTTTCCTGAATATATTCAGGAAAAAACGCATACGCCCTTTTTGGCCAACCAAGCAACCTGGAAAGGCAAATCAGCGCTACAAAGAAGTCTCGCTTCCCATCGGTCAAAAGGGCCATGCTGCAAAAAGTGTCAAAACCAGAAATGCAGGACAGGCCATGGAGAAATGGCAGCCTTGCTATGCTGATGGGCGGGATGTAAATTGCCAACAGCCACTCTGGAGAAGTGTACGGTGTGTCGTGAAACATCGAAAAAACACAGCTTAGGGAGCATAGGGCACGTCCACTCATGGGCGTATAAATTGGGAAAACTAAAAATCAGCAAGACACAGGCACCCCAAAGTTTAGGGCTGCTCTGTTGACAAGAACCTCCACTTCATCACACCTTAAATATCCCAGGAAAGAGAAAAATGCATAAAGAAGTTGTGGTCCTTATGTACAATGGAATATCACTCAGACATGAAATCAAAGTCATAAGGCTAGTAGAAGCAAGATGAGTGGATTTAGGTATGACGATTCTAAGTGAAATAAGTCACACAGAAAAAGACACTTATCATAAGCTATCACTTATAGAGGGAATGTAAAAACCGTTACCCTTGAAATGAATTACAAAACAGAACAGAGTCACACATTTTGAAAACACACTATGGCTGCTTAACGGGAAATGTGATTTGGGGTGATGCATAAATCAAGTGTTTCAAATTTTCTCAGATACCGTTCCATACACCCAATATGTAGTAGACAAGACCTACACCTTGCTCAGTGAACTGGATTCAACACCCCCTATTCACCGCACAAGAATGTATCTGACTAGTAAGAATCTTAAAACCTATGTATTGATATTTCACTGGAAGTGTGTCAAGTGGGGGTAAAGCAGCATAAACACAGCAGTGAAAAGCAGCTAAACCCCATTTTAAAAATAAATTACTTTTATAAACCCATGAAACAAAGAGAGTGAAAGACAGAGAAATTCTTACATAATTCGTTCAGGGGCTGTGATGCAACGTGGACTGACCATATCTAGACCCACAGCTAGATGAGACATAAGGGTGGACACTCTTGGGGCTGAGAGGTTTGGTGAGGTTGGGTGGGCAAACGCAGTCCCTTTAAAGTAATACTGCATCGTACCCATCCCATGGATCCCAAATCTCCAGGTTCAAGGGCATCTTCCTACATCGAAAACATGCGTGAGAAACCCAGAAGATGGTACACCGTCTCATCGGGAAAGTTTCCTGAAACGCACCTCACTTCTCATCTCCTTGTGCTCGTGTTCGCCATTCCAGCCACTTTATTAGCAATCTCCCTCGTTGGAGAATCAGCACCTTTAACCTCCAGTTCTGTACAGACTGCAATTTATCCTGAGGTTGAACGGGAAGAGGGGCAACCAACGAGAGACTAGCTCTAGGTGTTGGGACAGGCACAGGTCACACTTTTTTCCCATCAGGAAGAAGATTTAACCACAGGCTCAGCCTGCCGCCCAGAAGCAGAATAGGGCCTCAGGCAATCCCGCGCTTTTGCGGCCAGCTCCCAAAAAAGCGAGTTGAAAAATGGAGCTCAGGGACACTGCAATTCACAAACCCGCAGAGTTATAAATGATAACTCTCATCCACAGATATATTGAGGGAAGGCAACGAAGAGGATTTGAAAGCAAGGCAGAATTGCAGGAAACAGGTTTCAGGAGGTAGATTCGAATTGCCTTTAAAGCACATGAAAAGCGGCAAAACGTCGACAGTGATGCCCTTGGCCAAAAAGGGCGTATGCGTTTTTTCCTGAATGTATTCAGGAAAAAACGCATACGCCCTTTTTGGCCAACCAAGCAACCTGGAAAGGCAAATCAGCGCTACAAAGAAGTCTCGCTTCCCATCGGTCAAAAGGGCCATGCTGCAAAAAGTGTCAAAACCAGAAATGCAGGACAGGCCATGGAGAAATGGCAGCCTTGCTACGCTGATGGGCGGGATGTAAATTTCCAACAGCCACTCTGGAGTAGTGTACGGTGTGTCCTGAAACATCTAAAACACACAGCTTAGAGAGCATAGGGCACTTCCACTCATGGGTGTACAAATTGGGAAAACTAAAAATCAGCAAGACACAGGCACCCAAAAGTTTAGGGCTGCTCTGTTGACAAGGACCTCCACTTCATTTCACCTTAAATATCCCAGGAAAGAGAAAAATGGATAAAGAAGTTGAGGTCCTTATGTACAATGGAATATCACTCAGCCATGAAAACAATGTCCTAAGTCTAGTAGCAGCATGATGATTGGATTTAGGTACGACGATTCTAAGTGAAATAAGTCACACAGAAAAAGACACTTATCATAAGCTATCACTTATAGAGGGAATGTAAAAACCGCTACACTTGAACTGAATTACAAAACAGAACAGAGTCACACGTTTAGAAAACACACTATGGCTGCTTAACGGGAAAGGTGAGGTGGGGTGATGCATAAAACAAGGGTTTCAAATTCGCTCAGATACCGTTCCATACACCCAATATGTAATAGACAAGACCTACTCCTTGCTCAGTGAACTGGACTCAACACCCCCTATTCACCGCACAAGAATATATCTGAGTAGTAAGAATCTTAAAACCTATGTATTGATATCTGTCTGGAAGTGAGTCAAGTGGGTGTAAAGCCGCATAAACACAGCCGTGAAAAGCAGCTAAACCCCATTATAAAAATAAATTACTTTTAAAAACCCGTAAAACAAAGACAGTGAAAGAGAGAGAAATTCTTACAAAATTCGTTCAGGGGCTGTGTTGCAACCTGGATTGACCATGTCTAGACCCACAGCTGGATGAGACATAAGGGTGGACACTCTTGGGGCTGAGAGGTTGGGTGAGGTTGGGTGAGCAAACGCAGACCCTTTAAAGTAATACTGCGTGGTTCCCATCCCATGGGTCCCAAATCTCCAGGTTCAAGGGCATCTTCCTACATCGAAAACATGCATGAGAAACCCAGAAGATGGTACACCGTGTGATTTTGAAAGGTTTCTAAATCGCACCTCATGTCTCATCTCCTTGTGCTCGGGTTCGCCTTTCCAGCTACTTTACTAGCAATCTCCCTACTTGGAGAATCAGCACCTTTAAGCTCCTGTTCCCTACAGGTTGCAATTTGTCCTGAGGATGAACGGGAAGAGGGGCAACCAATGAGAGACTAGATCTAGGTGTTGGGACAGGCACAGGTCACTGTATTTTCCCATCAGGAAGAAGAATTAACCACAGGCTAATCCTGCCGCCGGGAACCAGAATAGTGCCTGAGGCAATCCAGTGCTTTTGTGGCCAGCTCCCAAAAAAGACAGTTGAAAAATGGAGCTCAGGGGCACTGCAATTCACAAACCCGCTGAGTTATAAATGATAACTCTCGTCCACAAATATATTGAGGGAAGGCAACGAAGAGGATTTGAAAGCAAGGCAGAATTGCAGGAAACAGGTTTCAGGAGGTAGATTCGAATCGCCCTTAAAGCACATGAAAAGCGGCAAAACGTCGACAATGATGCCCTTGGCCAAAAAGTGCGTATGCATTTTTTCCTGATTATATTCAGGAAAAAACGCATACGCCCTTTTTGGCCAACCAAGCAACCTGGAAAGTCTAATCAGCGCTACAAAGAAGTCTCGCTTCCCATCGGTCAAAAGGGCCACGCTGCAAAAAGTGTCAAAACCAGAAATGCAGGACAGGCCATGGAGAAATGGCAGCCTTGCTACGCTGATGGGCGGGAAGTAAATTGCCAACAGCCACTCTGGAGAAGTGTGCGGTGTGTCCTGAAACATCGAAAAAACACAGCTTAGGGAGCATAGGGCACGTCCACTCATGGGCGTATTAATTGGGAAAACTAAAAATCAGCAAGACACAGGCACCCCAAAGTTTAGGGCTGCTCTGTTGACAAGAACCTCCAATTCATCACACCTTAAATATCCCAGGAAAGAGAAAAATGCATAAAGAAGTTGTGGTCCTTATGTACAATGGAATATCACTCAGACATGAAATCAAAGTCATAAGGCTAGTAGAAGCAAGATGAGTGGATTTAGGTATGACGATTCTAAGTGAAATAAGTCACACAGAAAAAGACACTTATCATAAGCTATCACTTATAGAGGGAATGTAAAAACCGTTACCCTTGAAATGAATTACAAAACAGAACAGAGTCACACATTTTGAAAACACACTATGGCTGCTTAACGGGAAATGTGATTTGGGGTGATGCATAAATCAAGTGTTTCAAATTTTCTCAGATACCGTTCCATACACCCAATATGTAGTAGACAAGACCTACACCTTGCTCAGTGAACTGGATTCAACACCCCCTATTCACCGCACAAGAATGTATCTGACTAGTAAGAATCTTAAAACCTATGTATTGATATTTCACTGGAAGTGTGTCAAGTGGGGGTAAAGCAGCATAAACACAGCAGTGAAAAGCAGCTAAACCCCATTTTAAAAATAAATTACTTTTATAAACCCATGAAACAAAGAGAGTGAAAGACAGAGAAATTCTTACATAATTCGTTCAGGGGCTGTGATGCAACGTGGACTGACCATATCTAGACCCACAGCTAGATGAGACATAAGGGTGGACACTCTTGGGGCTGAGAGGTTTGGTGAGGTTGGGTGGGCAAACGCAGTCCCTTTAAAGTAATACTGCATCGTACCCATCCCATGGATCCCAAATCTCCAGGTTCAAGGGCATCTTCCTACATCGAAAACATGCGTGAGAAACCCAGAAGATGGTACACCGTCTCATCGGGAAAGTTTCCTGAAACGCACCTCACTTCTCATCTCCTTGTGCTCGTGTTCGCCATTCCAGCCGCTTTATTAGCAATCTCCCTCGTTGGAGAATCAGCACCTTTAACCTCCAGTTCTGTACAGACTGCAATTTATCCTGAGGTTGAACGGGAAGAGGGGCAACCAACGAGAGACTAGCTCTAGGTGTTGGGACAGGCACAGGTCACACTTTTTTCCCATCAGGAAGAAGATTTAACCACAGGCTCAGCCTGCCGCCCAGAAGCAGAATAGGGCCTCAGGCAATCCCGCGCTTTTGCGGCCAGCTCCCAAAAAAGCGAGTTGAAAAATGGAGCTCAGGGACACTGCAATTCACAAACCCGCAGAGTTATAAATGATAACTCTCATCCACAGATATATTGAGGGAAGGCAACGAAGAGGATTTGAAAGCAAGGCAGAATTGCAGGAAACAGGTTTCAGGAGGTAGATTCGAATTGCATTTAAAGCACATGAAAAGCGGCAAAACGTCGACAGTGATGCCCTTGGCCAAAAAGGGCGTATGCGTTTTTTCCTGAATGTATTCAGGAAAAAACGCATACGCCCTTTTTGGCCAACCAAGCAACCTGGAAAGGCAAATCAGCGCTACAAAGAAGTCTCGCTTCCCATCGGTCAAAAGGGCCATGCTGCAAAAAGTGTCAAAACCAGAAATGCAGGACAGGCCATGGAGAAATGGCAGCCTTGCTACGCTGATGGGCGGGATGTAAATTGCCAACAGCCACTCTGGAGAAGTGTGCGGTGTGTCCTGAAACATCGAAAAAACACAGCTTAGGGAGCATAGGGCACCTCCACTCATGGGCGTATAAATTGGGAAAACTAAAAATCAGCAAGACACAGGCACCCCAAAGTTTAGGGCTGCTCTGTTGACAAGAACCTCCACTTCATGACACCTTAAATATCCCAGGAAAGAGAAAAATGGATAAAGAAGTTGTGGTCCTTATGTACAATGGAATATCACTCAGACATGAAATCAAAGTCATAAGGCTAGTAGAAGCAAGATGAGTGGATTTAGGTACGACGATTCTAAGTGAAATAAGTCACACAGAAAAAGACACTTATCATAAGCTATCACTTATAGAGGGAATGTAAAAACCGCTACACTTGAACTGAATTACAAAACAGAACAGAGTCACACGTTTAGAAAACACACTATGTCTGCTTAACGGGAAAGGTGAGGTGGGGTGATGCATAAAACAAGGGTTTCAAATTCGCTCAGATACCGTTCCATACACCCAATATGTAATAGACAAGACCTACTCCTTGCTCAGTGAACTGGACTCAACACCCCCTATTCACCGCACAAGAATATATCTGAGTAGTAAGAATCTTAAAACCTATGTATTGATATCTGTCTGGAAGTGAGTCAAGTGGGTGTAAAGCGGCATAAACACAGCCGTGAAAAGCAGCTAAACCCCATTATAAAAATAAATTACTTTTAAAAACCCATAAAACAAAGACAGTGAAAGAGAGAAAAATTCTTACAAAATTCGTTCAGGGGCTGTGTTGCAACCTGGATTGACCATGTCTAGACCCACAGCTAGATGAGACATAAGGGTGGACACTCTTGGGGCTGAGAGGTTGGGTGAGGTTGGGTGAGCAAACGCAGACCCTTTAAAGTAATACTGCGTGGTTCCCATCCCATGGGTCCCAAATCTCCAGGTTCAAGGGCATCTTCCTACATCGAAAACATGCATGAGAAACCCAGAAGATGGTACACCGTGTGATTTTGAAAGGTTTCTAAATCGCACCTCATGTCTCATCTCCTTGTGCTCGGGTTCGCCTTTCCAGCTACTTTACTAGCAATCTCCCTACTTGGAGAATCAGCACCTTTAAGCTCCTGTTCCCTACAGGTTGCAATTTCTCCTGAGGATGAACGGGAAGAGGGGCAACCAATGAGAGACTAGATCTAGGTGTTGGGACAGGCACAGGTCACTGTATTTTCCCATCAGGAAGAAGAATTAACCACAGGCTAATCCTGCCGCCGGGAACCAGAATAGTGCCTGAGGCAATCCAGTGCTTTTGTGGCCAGCTCCCAAAAAAGACAGTTGAAAAATGGAGCTCAGGGGCACTGCAATTCACAAACCCGCTGAGTTATAAATGATAACTCTCGTCCACAAATATATTGAGGGAAGGCAACGAAGAGGATTTGAAAGCAAGGCAGAATTGCAGGAAACAGGTTTCAGGAGGTAGATTCGAATCGCCCTTAAAGCACATGAAAAGCGGCAAAACGTCGACAATGATGCCCTTGGCCAAAAAGTGCGTATGCATTTTTTCCTGATTATATTCAGGAAAAAACGCATACGCCCTTTTTGGCCAACCAAGCAACCTGGAAAGGCTAATCAGCGCTACAAAGAAGTCTCGCTTCCCATCGGTCAAAAGGGCCACGCTGCAAAAAGTGTGAAAACCAGAAATGCAGGACAGGCCATGGAGAAATGGCAGCCTTGCTACGCTGATGGGCGGGATGTAAATTGCCAACAGCCACTCTGGAGAAGTGTGCGGTGTGTCCTGAAACATCGAAAAAACACAGCTTAGGGAGCATAGGGCACGTCCACTCATGGGCGTATAAATTGGGAAAACTAAAAATCAGCAAGACACAGGCACCCCAAAGTTTAGGGCTGCTCTGTTGACAAGAACCTCCAATTCATCACACCTTAAATATCCCAGGAAAGAGAAAAATGCATAAAGAAGTTGTGGTCCTTATGTACAATGGAATATCACTCAGACATGAAATCAAAGTCATAAGGCTAGTAGAAGCAAGATGAGTGGATTTAGGTATGACGATTCTAAGTGAAATAAGTCACACAGAAAAAGACACTTATCATAAGCTATCACTTATAGAGGGAATGTAAAAACCGTTACCCTTGAACTGAATTACAAAACAGAACAGAGTCACACATTTTGAAAACACACTATGGCTGCTTAACGGGAAATGTGATTTGGGGTGATGCATAAATCAAGTGTTTCAAATTTTCTCAGATACCGTTCCATACACCCAATATGTAGAAGACAAGACCTACACCTTGCTCAGTGAACTGGATTCAACACCCCCTATTCACCGCACAAGAATGTATCTGACTAGTAAGAATCTTAAAACCTATGTATTGATATTTCACTGGAAGTGTGTCAAGTGGGGGTAAAGCAGCATAAACACAGCAGTGAAAAGCAGCTAAACCCCATTTTAAAAATAAATTACTTTTATAAACCCATGAAACAAAGAGAGTGAAAGACAGAGAAATTCTTACATAATTCGTTCAGGGGCTGTGATGCAACGTGGACTGACCATATCTAGACCCACAGCTAGATGAGACATAAGGGTGGACACTCTTGGGGCTGAGAGGTTTGGTGAGGTTGGGTGGGCAAACGCAGTCCCTTTAAAGTAATACTGCATCGTACCCATCCCATGGATCCCAAATCTCCAGGTTCAAGGGCATCTTCCTACATCGAAAACATGCGTGAGAAACCCAGAAGATGGTACACCGTCTCATCGGGAAAGTTTCCTGAAACGCACCTCACTTCTCATCTCCTTGTGCTCGTGTTCGCCATTCCAGCCGCTTTATTAGCAATCTCCCTCGTTGGAGAATCAGCACCTTTAACCTCCAGTTCTGTACAGACTGCAATTTATCCTGAGGTTGAACGGGAAGAGGGGCAACCAACGAGAGACTAGCTCTAGGTGTTGGGACAGGCACAGGTCACACTTTTTTCCCATCAGGAAGAAGATTTAACCACAGGCTCAGCCTGCCGCCCAGAAGCAGAATAGGGCCTCAGGCAATCCCGCGCTTTTGCGGCCAGCTCCCAAAAAAGCGAGTTGAAAAATGGAGCTCAGGGACACTGCAATTCACAAACCCGCAGAGTTATAAATGATAACTCTCATCCACAGATATATTGAGGGAAGGCAACGAAGAGGATTTGAAAGCAAGGCAGAATTGCAGGAAACAGGTTTCAGGAGGTAGATTCGAATCGCCTTTAAAGCACATGAAAAGCGGCAAAACGTCGACAGTGATGCCCTTGGCCAAAAAGGGCGTATGCGTTTTTTCCTGAATGTATTCAGGAAAAAACGCATACGCCCTTTTTGGCCAACCAAGCAACCTGGAAAGGCAAATCAGCGCTACAAAGAAGTCTCGCTTCCCATCGGTCAAAAGGGCCATGCTGCAAAAAGTGTCAAAACCAGAAATGCAGGACAGGCCATGGAGAAATGGCAGCCTTGCTACACTGATGGGCGGGATGTAAATTGCCAACAGCCACTCTGGAGAAGTGTGCGGTGTGTCCTGAAACATCGAAAAAACACAGCTTAGGGAGCATAGGGCACGTCCACTCATGGGCGTATAAATTTGGAAAACTAAAAATCAGCAAGACACAGGCACCCCAAAGTTTAGGGCTGCTCTGTTGACAAGAACCTCCACTTCATGACACCTTAAATATCCCAGGAAAGAGAAAAATGGATAAAGAAGTTGTGGTCCTTATGTACAATGGAATATCACTCAGACATGAAATCAATGTCATAAGGCTAGTAGAAGCAAGATGAGTGGATTTAGGTACGACGATTCTAAGTGAAATAAGTCACACAGAAAAAGACACTTATCATAAGCTATCATTTATAGAGGGAATGGAAAAAACCGCTACACTTGAACTGAATTACAAAAGAGAACAGAGTCACACGTTTAGAAAACACACTATGTCTGCTTAACGGGAAAGGTGAGGAGGGGTGATGCATAAAACAAGGGTTTCAAATTCGCTCAGATACCGTTCCATACACCCAATATGTAATAGACAAGACCTACTCCTTGCTCAGTGAACTGGACTCAACACCCCCTATTCACCGCACAAGAATATATCTGAGTAGTAAGAATCTTAAAACCTATGTATTGATATCTGTCTGGAAGTGAGTCAAGTGGGTGTAAAGCCGCATAAACACAGCCGTGAAAAGCAGCTAAACCCCATTATAAAAATAAATTACTTTTAAAAACCCGTAAAACAAAGACAGTGAAAGAGAGAGAAATTCTTACAAAATTCGTTCAGGGGCTGTGATGCAACCTGGATTGACCATGTCTAGACCCACAGCTGGATGAGACATAAGGGTGGACACTCTTGGGGCTGAGAGGTTGGGTGAGGTTGGGTGAGGTTGGGTGAGCAAACGCAGACCCTTTAAAGTAATACTGCGTGGTACCCATCCCATGGGTCCCAAATCTCCAGGTTCAAGGGCATCTTCCTACATCGAAAACATGCATGAGAAACCCAGAAGATGGTACACCGTGTGATTTTGAAAGGTTTCTAAATCGCACCTCATGTCTCATCTCCTTGTGCTCGGGTTCACCTTTCCAGCTACTTTACTAGCAATCTCCCTATTGGAGAATCAGCACCTTTAACCTCCTGTTCCGTACACGTTGCAATTTGTCCTGAGGATGAAAGGGAAGAGGGGCAACCAATGAGAGACTAGATCTTGGTGTTGGGACAGGCACAGGTCACTCTATTTTCCCATCAGGAAGAAGAATAAACCACAGGCTCAGCCTGCCGCCGGGAACCAGACAAGGGCCTGAGGCAATCCCGTGCTTTTGCGGCCAGCTCCCAAAAAAGACACTGGAAAAATGGAGCTCAGGGGCACTGCCATTCACACACGTGCTGAGTTATAAATGATAACTCTCGTCCACAAATATATTGAGGGAAGCAACGAAGACGATTTGAAAGCAAGGCAGAATTGCAGGAAACAGGTTTCAGGAGGTAGATTCGAATCGCCTTTAAAGCACATGAAAAGTGGCAAAACGTCGACAATGATGCCCTTGGCCAAAAAGGGCGTATGCGTTTTTTCATGAATATATTCAGGAAAAAACGCATACGCCCTTTTTGGCCAACCAAGCAACCTGGAAAGGCAAATCAGTGCTACAAAGACGTCTCGCTTCCCATCGGTCAAAAGGGCCATGCTGCAAAAAGTGTCAAAACCAGAAATGCAGGACAGGCCATGGAGAAATGGCAGCCTTGCTACGCTGATGGGCGGGATGTAAATTGCCAACAGCCACTCTGGAGAAGTGTACGGTATGTCCTGAAACATCGAAAAAACACAGCTTAGGGAGCATAGGGCACGTCCACTCATGGGCATATAAATTGGGAAAACTTAAAATCAGCAAGACACAGGCACCCCAAAGTTTAGGGCTGCTCTGTTGACAAGAACCTCCACTTCATGACACCTTAAATATCCCAGGAAAGAGAAAAATGGATACAGAAGTTGTGGTCCTTATGTACAATGGAATATCACTCAGACATGAAATCAATGTCATAAGGCTAGTAGAAGCAAGATGAGTGGATTTAGGTACGACGATTCTAAGTGAAATAAGTCACACAGAAATAGACACTTATCATAAGCTATCACTTATAGAGGGAATGTAAAAACCGCTACACTTGAACTGAATTACAAAACAGAACAGAGTCACACGTTTAGAAAACACACTATGGCTGCTTAACGGGAAAGGTGAGGTGGGGTGATGCATAAAACAAGGGTTTCAAATTTGCTCAGATACCGTTCCATACACCCAATATGTAATAGACAAGACCTACTTCTTGCTCAGTGAACTGGACTCATCACCCCCTATTCACCGCACAAGAATATATCTGACTAGTAAGAATCTTAAAACCTATGTATTGATATTTCACTGGAAGTGTGTCAAGTGGGGGTAAAACAGCATAAACACAGCAGTGAAAAGCAGCTAAACCCCATTTTAAAAATAAATTACTTTTATAAACCCATGAAACAAAGAGAGTGAAAGAGAGAGAAATTCTTACATAATTCGTTCAGGGGCTGTGATGCAAAGTGGACTGACCATATCTAGTCCCTCAGCTAGATGAGACATAAGGGTGGACACTCTTGGGGCTGAGAGGTTTGGTGAGGTTGGGTGGGCACACACAGTCCCTTTAAAGTAATACTGCATCGTACCTATCCCATGTATCCCAACTCTCCAGGATCAAGGGCATCTTCCTACATCGAAAACATGCGTGAGAAACCCAGACGATGGTACACCGTCTCATCGGGAAGGGTTCCTGAAACGCACCTCATTTCTCATCTCCTTGTGCTCGGGTTTACCATTCCAGCCGCTTTAGTAGCAATCTCCCTCGTTGGAGAATCAGCACCTTTAACCTCCAGTTCTGTACAGGGTACAATTTGTCCTGAGGATGAAAGGGAAGAGGGGCAACCAGTGAGAGACTAGATCTTGGTGTTGGGACAGGCACAGGTCACTCTATTTTCCCATCAGGAAGGAGAATTAACCACAGGCTCAGCCTGCCGCCGGGAACCAGAATAGGGCTTGAGGCAATCCCGTGCTTTTGCGGCCAGCTCCCAAAAAAGACAGTTGAAAACTGGAGCTCAGGGGCACTGCCATTCACAAACCTGCTGAGTTATAAATGATAACTCTCGTCCACAAATATATTGAGGGAAGCAACGAAGAGGATTTGAAAGCAAGGCAGAATTGTAGGAAACAGCTTTCAGGAGGTAGATTCGAATCGCCTTTAAAGCACATGAAAAGTGGCAAAACATCGACAATGATGCCCTTGGCCAAAAAGGGCGTATGCGTTTTTTCCTGAATATATTCAGGAAAAAACGCATACGCCCTTTTTGGCCAACCAAGCAACCTGGAAAGGCAAATCAGCGCTACAAAGAAGTCTCGCTTCCCATCGGTCAAAAGGGCCATGCTGCAAAAAGTGTCAAAACCAGAAATGCAGGACAGGCCATGGAGAAATGGCAGCCTTGCTATGCTGATGGGCGGGATGTAAATTGCCAACAGCCACTCTGGAGAAGTGTACGGTGTGTCGTGAAACATCGAAAAAACACAGCTTAGGGAGCATAGGGCACGTCCACTCATGGGCGTATAAATTGGGAAAACTAAAAATCAGCAAGACACAGGCACCCCAAAGTTTAGGGCTGCTCTGTTGACAAGAACCTCCACTTCATCACACCTTAAATATCCCAGGAAAGAGAAAAATGGATAAAGAAGTTGTGGTCCTTATGTACAATGGAATATCACTCAGACATGAAATCAAAGTCATAAGGCTAGTAGAAGCAAGATGAGTAGATTTAGGTACGACGATTCTAAGTGAAATAAGTCACACAGAAAAAGACACTTATCATAAGCTATCACTAATAGAGGGAATGTAAAAACCGCTACACTTGAACTGAATTACAAAACAGAACAGAGTCACACGTTTAGAAAACACACTATGGCTGCTTAACGGGAAAGGTGAGGTGGGGTGATGCATAAAACAAGGGTTTCAAATTCGCTCAGATACCGTTCCATACACCCAATATGTAATAGACAAGACCTACTCCTTGTTCAGTGAACTGGACTCAACACCCCCTATTCACCGCACAAGAATATATGTGACTAGTAAGAATCTTAAAACCTATGTATTGATATCTGTCTGGAAGTGAGTCAAGTGGGTGTAAGGCCGCATAAACACAGCCGTGAAAAGCAGCTAAACCCCATTATAAAAATAAATTACTTTTAAAAACCAGTAAAACAAAGAGAGTGAAAGAGAGAGAAATTCTTACACAATTCCTTCAGGGGCTGTGATGCAACCTGGATTGACCATATCTAGACCCACAGCTGGATGAGACATAAGGGTGGACACTCCTGGGGCTGAGAGGTTGGGTGAGGTTGGGTGAGCAAACGCAGACCCTTTAAAGTAATACTGCGTGGTACCCATCCCATGGGTCCCAAATCTCCAGGTTCAAGGGCATCTTCCTACATCGAAAACATGCATGAGAAACCCAGAAGATGGTACACCGTGTGATTTTGAAAGGTTTCTAAAACGCACCTCATTTCTCATCTCCTTGTGCTTGGGTTCGCCATTCCAGCTACTTTACTAGCAATCTCCCTACTTGGAGAATCAGCACCTTTAAGCTCCTGTTCCCTACAGGTTGCAATTTGTCCTGAGGATGAACGGGAAGTGGGGCAACCAATGAGAGACTAGATATAGGTGTTGGGACAGGCACAGGTCCCTCTATTTTCCCATCAGGAAGAAGAATTAACTACAGGCTCAGCATGCCAAGGGGAACCAATATAGGGCCTGAGGCAATCCCGCGTTTTTGCGGCCAGCTCCCAAAAAAGCGAGTTGAAAAATGGAGCTCAGGGACACTGCAATTCACAAACCCGCAGAGTTATAAATGATAACTCTTGTCCACAAATATATTGAGGGAAGGCAACGAAGAGGATTTGAAAGCAAGGCAGAATTGCAGGAAACAGGTTTCAGGAGGTAGATTCGAATCGCCTTTAAAGCACATGAAAAGCGGCAAAACGTCGACAATGATGCCCTTGGCCAAAAAGGGCGTATGCGTTTTTTCCTGAATATATTCAGGAAAAAACGCATACGCCCTTTTTGGCCAACCAAGCAACCTGGAAAGGCAAATCAGCGCTACAAAGAAGTCTCGCTTCCCATCTGTCAAAAGGGCCATGCTGCAAAAAGTGTCAAAACCAGAAATGCAGGACAGGCCATGGAGAAATGGCAGCCTTGCTACGCTGATGGGCGGGATGTAAATTGCCAACAGCCACTCTGGAGTAGTGTACGGTGTGTCCTGAAACATCTAAAACACACAGATTAGACAGCATAGGGCACTTCCACTCATGGGTGTACAAATTGGGAAAACTAAAAATCAGCAAGACACAGGCACCCCAAAGTTTAGGGCTGCTCTGTTGACAAGGACCTCCACTTCATTCCACTTTAAATATCCCAGGAAAGAGAAAAATGGATAAAGAAGTTGAGGTCCTTATGTACAATGGAATATCACTCAGCCATGAAAACAATGTCCTAAGGCTAGTAGCAGCATGATGATTGGATTTAGGTACGACGATTCTAACAGAAATAAGTCACACAGAAAAAGACACTTATCATAAGATATCACTTATAGAGGGAATGTAAAAACCGTTACCCTTGAACTGAATTACAAAACAGAACAGAGTCACACATTTTGAAAACACACTATGGCTGCTTAACGGGAAATGTGATTTGGGGTGATGCATAAATCAAGTGTTTCAAATTATCTCAGATACCGTTCCATACACCCAATATGTAGTAGACAAGACCTACTCCTTGCTCAGTGAACTGGATTCAACACCCCCTATTCACCGCACGAGAATATATCTGACTAGTAAGAATCTTAAAACCTATGTATTGATATTTCACTGGAAGTGTGTCAAGTGGGGGTAAAGCAGCATAAACACAGCAGTGAAAAGCAGCTAAACCCCATTTTAAAAATAAATTACTTTTATAAACCCATGAAACAAAGAGAGTGAAAGAGAGAGAAATTCTTACATAATTCGTTCAGGGGCTGTGATGCAACGTGGACTGACCATATCTAGACCCACAGCTAGATGAGACATAAGGGTGGACACTCTTGGGGCTGAGAGGTTTGGTGAGGTTGGGTGGGCAAACGCAGTCCCTTTAAAGTAATACTGCATCGTACCCATCCCATGGATCCCAAATCTCCAGGTTCAAGGGCATCTTCCTACATCGAAAACATGCGTGAGAAACCCAGAAGATGGTACACCGTCTCATCGGGAAAGGTTCCTGAAACGCACCTCAATTCTCATCTCCTTGTGCTCGTGTTCGCCATTCCAGCCGCTTTATTAGCAATCTCCCTCGTTGGAGAATCAGCACCTTTAACCTCCAGTTCTGTACAGACTGCAATTTATCCTGAGGTTGAACGGGAAGAGGGGCAACCAACGAGAGACTAGCTCTAGGTGTTGGGACAGGCACAGGTCACACTTTTTTCCCATCAGGAAGAAGATTTAACCACAGGCTCAGCCTGCCGCCCAGAAGCAGAATAGGGCCTCAGGCAATCCCGCGCTTTTGCGGCCAGCTCCCAAAAAAGCGAGTTGAAAAATGGAGCTCAGGGACACTGCAATTCACAAACCCGCAGAGTTATAAATGATAACTCTCATCCACAGATATATTGAGGGAAGGCAACGAAGAGGATTTGAATGCAAGGCACAATTACAGAAAACAGATTTCAGGAGGTAGATTCGAATCGCCTTTAAAGCACATGAAAAGCGGCAAAACGTCGACAGTGATGCCCTTGGCCAAAAAGGGCGTATGCGTTTTTTCCTGAATGTATTCAGGAAAAAACGCATACGCCCTTTTTGGCCAACCAAGCAACCTGGAAAGGCAAATCAGCGCTACAAAGAAGTCTCGCTTCCCATCGGTCAAAAGGGCCATGCTGCAAAAAGTGTCAAAACCAGAAATGCAGGACAGGCCATGGAGAAATGGCAGCCTTGCTACGCTGATGGGCGGGATGTAAATTGCCAACAGCCACTCTGGAGAAGTGTGCGGTGTGTCCTGAAACATCGAAAAAACACAGCTTAGGGAGCATAGGGCACGTCCACTCATGGGCGTATAAATTGGGAAAACTAAAAATCAGCAAGACACAGGCACCCCAAAGTTTAGGGCTGCTCTGTTGACAAGAACCTCCACTTCATGACACCTTAAATATCCCAGGAAAGAGAAAAATGGATAAAGAAGTTGTGGTCCTTATGTACAATGGAATATCACTCAGACATGAAATCAATGTCATAAGGCTAGTAGAAGCAAGATGAGTGGATTTAGGTACGACGATTCTAAGTGAAATAAGTCACACAGAAAAAGACACTTATCATAAGCTATCATTTATAGAGGGAATGGAAAAAACCGCTACACTTGAACTGAATTACAAAAGAGAACAGAGTCACACGTTTAGAAAACACACTATGTCTGCTTAACGGGAAAGGTGAGGTGGGGTGATGCATAAAACAAGGGTTTCAAATTCGCTCAGATACCGTTCCATACACCCAATATGTAATAGACAAGACCTACTCCTTGCTCAGTGAACTGGACTCAACACCCCCTATTCACCGCACAAGAATATATCTGAGTAGTAAGAATCTTAAAACCTATGTATTGATATCTGTCTGGAAGTGAGTCAAGTGGGTGTAAAGCCGCATAAACACAGCCGTGAAAAGCAGCTAAACCCCATTATAAAAATAAATTTCTTTTAAAAACCCGTAAAACAAAGACAGTGAAAGAGAGAGAAATTCTTACAAAATTCGTTCAGGGGCTGTGATGCAACCTGGATTGACCATGTCTAGACCCACAGCTGGATGAGACATAAGGGTGGACACTCTTGGGGCTGAGAGGTTGGGTGAGGTTGGGTGAGCAAACGCAGACCCTTTAAAGTAATACTGCGTGGTACCCATCCCATGGGTCCCAAATCTCCAGGTTCAAGGGCATCTTCCTACATCGAAAACATGCATGAGAAACCCAGAAGATGGTACACCGTGTGATTTTGAAAGGTTTCTAAATCGCACCTCATGTCTCATCTCCTTGTGCTCGGTTTCGCCTTTCCAGCTACTTTACTAGCAATCTCCCTACTTGGAGAATCAGCACCTTTAAGCTCCTGTTCCCTACAGGTTGCAATTTGTCCTGAGGATGAACGGGAAGAGGGGCAACCAATGAGAGACTAGATCTAGGTGTTGGGACAGGCACAGGTCACTGTATTTTCCCATCAGGAAGAAGAATTAACCACAGGCTAATCCTGCCGCCAGGAACCAGAATAGTGCCTGAGGTAATCCAGTGCTTTTGCGGCCAGCTCCCAAAAAAGACAGTTGAAAAATGGAGCTCAGGGGCACTGCAATTCACAAACCCGCTGAGTTATAAATGATAACTCTCGTCCACAAATATATTGAGGGAAGGCAACGAAGAGGATTTGAAAGCAAGGCAGAATTGCAGGAAACAGGTTTCAGGAGGTAGATTCGAATCGCCCTTTAAGCACATGAAAAGCGGCAAAACGTCGACAATGATGCCCTTGGCCAAAAAGTGCGTATGCATTTTTTCCTGATTATATTCAGGAAAAAACGCATACGCCCTTTTTGGCCAACCAAGCAACCTGGAAAGGCTAATCAGCGCTACAAAGAAGTCTCGCTTCCCATCGGTCAAAAGGGCCATGCTGCAAAAAGTGTCAAAACCAGAAATGCAGGACAGGCCATGGAGAAATGGCAGCCTTGCTACGCTGATGGGCGGGATGTAAATTGCCAACAGCCACTCTGGAGAAGTGTGCGGTGTGTCCTGAAACATCGAAAAAACACAGCTTAGGGAGCATAGGGCACGTCCACTCATGGGCGTATAAATTGGGAAAACTAAAAATCAGCAAGACACAGGCACCCCAAAGTTTAGGGCTGCTCTGTTGACAAGAACGTCCAATTCATCACACCTTAAATATCCCAGGAAAGAGAAAAATGCATAAAGAAGTTGTGGTCCTTATGTACTATGGAATATCACTCAGACATGAAATCAAAGTCATAAGGCTATTAGAAGCAAGATGAGTGGATTTAGGTATGACGATTCTAAGTGAAACAAGTCACACAGAAAAAGACACTTATCATAAGCTATCACTTATAGAGGGAATGTAAAAACCGTTACCCTTGAACTGAATTACAAAACAGAACAGAGTCACACATTTTGAAAACACACTATGGCTGCTTAACGGGAAATGTGATTTGGGGTGATGCATAAATCAAGTGTTTCAAATTTTCTCAGATACCGTTCCATACACCCAATATGTAGTAGACAAGACCTACACCTTGCTCAGTGAACTGGATTCAACACCCCCTATTCACCGCACAAGAATGTATCTGACTAGTAAGAATCTTAAAACCTATGTATTGATATTTCACTGGAAGTGTGTCAAGTGGGGGTAAAGCAGCATAAACACAGCAGTGAAAAGCAGCTAAACCCCATTTTAAAAATAAATTACTTTTATAAACCCATGAAACAAAGAGAGTGAAAGACAGAGAAATTCTTACATAATTCGTTCAGGGGCTGTGATGCAACGTGGACTGACCATATCTAGACCCACAGCTAGATGAGACATAAGGGTGGACACTCTTGGGGCTGAGAGGTTTGGTGAGGTTGGGTGGGCAAACGCAGTCCCTTTAAAGTAATACTGCATCGTACCCATCCCATGGATCCCAAATCTCCAGGTTCAAGGGCATCTTCCTACATCGAAAACATGCGTGAGAAACCCAGAAGATGGTACACCGTCTCATCAGGAAAGGTTCCTGAAACGCACCTCACTTCTCATCTGCTTGTGCTCGTGTTCGCCATTCCAGCCGCTTTATTAGCAATCTCCCTCGTTGGAGAATCAGCACCTTTAACCTCCAGTTCTGTACAGACTGCAATTTATCCTGAGGTTGAACGGGAAGAGGGGCAACCAACGAGAGACTAGCTCTAGGTGTTGGGACAGGCACAGGTCACACTTTTTTCCCATCAGGAAGAAGATTTAACCACAGGCTCAGCCTGCCGCCCAGAAGCAGAATAGGGCCTCAGGCAATCCCGCGCTTTTGCGGCCAGCTCCCAAAAAAGCGAGTTGAAAAATGGAGCTCAGGGACACTGCAATTCACAAACCCGCAGAGTTATAAATGATAACTCTCATCCACAGATATATTGAGGGAAGGCAACGAAGAGGATTTGAAAGCAAGGCAGAATTGCAGGAAACAGGTTTCAGGAGGTAGATTCGAATCGCCTTTAAATCACATGAAAAGCGGCAAAACGTCGACAGTGATGCCCTTGGCCAAAAAGGGCGTATGCGTTTTTTCCTGAATGTATTCAGGAAAAAACGCATACGCCCTTTTTGGCCAACCAAGCAACCTGGAAAGGCAAATCAGCGCTACAAAGAAGTCTCGCTTCCCATCGGTCAAAAGGGCCATGCTGCAAAAAGTGTCAAAACCAGAAATGCAGGACAGGCCATGGAGAAATGGCAGCCTTGCTACGCTGATGGGCGGGATGTAAATTGCCAACAGCCACTCTGGAGAAGTGTGCGGTGTGTCCTGAAACATCGAAAAAACACAGCTTAGGGAGCATAGGGCACGTCCACTCATGGGCGTATAAATTGGGAAAACTAAAAATCAGCAAGACACAGGCACCCCAAAGTTTAGGGCTGCTCTGTTGACAAGAACCTCCACTTCATGACACCTTAAATATCCCAGGAAAGAGAAAAATGGATAAAGAAGTTGTGGTCCTTATGTACAATGGAATATCACTCAGACATGAAATCAATGTCATAAGGCTAGTAGAAGCAAGATGAGTGGATTTAGGTACGACGATTCTAAGTGAAATAAGTCACACAGAAAAAGACACTTATCATAAGCTATCATTTATAGAGGGAATGGAAAAAACCGCTACACTTGAACTGAATTACAAAAGAGAACAGAGTCACACGTTTAGAAAACACACTATGTCTGCTTAACGGGAAAGGTGAGGTGGGGTGATGCATAAAACAAGGGTTTCAAATTCGCTCAGATACCGTTCCATACACCCAATATGTAATAGACAAGACCTACTCCTTGCTCAGTGAACTGGACTCAACACCCCCTATTCACCGCACAAGAATATATCTGAGTAGTAAGAATCTTAAAACCTATGTATTGATATCTGTCTGGAAGTGAGTCAAGTGGGTGTAAAGCCGCATAAACACAGCCGTGAAAAGCAGCTAAACCCCATTATAAAAATAAATTTCTTTTAAAAACCCGTAAAACAAAGACAGTGAAAGAGAGAGAAATTCTTACAAAATTCGTTCAGGGGCTGTGATGCAACCTGGATTGACCATGTCTAGACCCACAGCTGGATGAGACATAAGGGTGGACACACTTGGGGCTGAGAGGTTGGGTGAGGTTGGGTGAGCAAACGCAGACCCTTTAAAGTAATACTGCGTGGTACCCATCCCATGGGTCCCAAATCTCCAGGTTCAAGGGCATCTTCCTACATCGAAAACATGCATGAGAAACCCAGAAGATGGTACACCGTGTGATTTTGAAAGGTTTCTAAATCGCACCTCATGTCTCATCTCCTTGTGCTCGGGTTCACCTTTCCAGCTACTTTACTAGCAATCTCCCTATTGGAGAATCAGCACCTTTAACCTCCTGTTCCGTACACGTTGCAATTTGTCCTGAGGATGAAAGGGAAGAGGGGCAACCAATGAGAGACTAGATCTTGGTGTTGGGACAGGCACAGGTCACTCTATTTTCCCATCAGGAAGAAGAATAAACCACAGGCTCAGCCTGCCGCCTGGAACCAGAAAAGGGCCTGAGGCAATCCCGTGCTTTTGCGGCCAGCTCCCAAAAAAGACACTTGAAAAATGGAGCTCAGGGGCACTGCCATTCACACACGTGCTGAGTTATAAATGATAACTATCGTCCACAAATATATTGAGGGAAGCAACGAAGACGATTTGAAAGCAAGGCAGAATTGCAGGAAACAGGTTTCAGGAGGTAGATTCGAATCGCCTTTAAAGCACATGAAAAGTGGCAAAACGTCGACAATGATGCCCTTGGCCAAAAAGGGCGTATGCGTTTTTTCCTGAATATATTCAGGAAAAAACGCATACGCCCTTTTTGGCCAACCAAGCAACCTGGAAAGGCAAATCAGTGCTACAAAGACGTCTCGCTTCCCATCGGTCAAAAGGGCCATGCTGCAAAAAGTGTCAAAACCAGAAATGCAGGACAGGCCATGGAGAAATGGCAGCCTTGCTACGCAGATGGGCGGGATGTAAATTGCCAACAGCCACTCTGGAGAAGTGTACGGTATGTCCTGAAACATCGAAAAAACACAGCTTAGGGAGCATAGGGCACGTCCACTCATGGGCATATAAATTGGGAAAACTTAAAATCAGCAAGACACAGGCACCCCAAAGTTTAGGGCTGCTCTGTTGACAAGAACCTCCACTTCATGACACCTTAAATATCCCAGGAAAGAGAAAAATGGATACAGAAGTTGTGGTCCTTATGTACAATGGAATATCACTCAGACATGAAATCAATGTCATAAGGCTAGTAGAAGCAAGATGAGTGGATTTAGGTACGACGATTCTAAGTGAAATAAGTCACACAGAAATAGACACTTATCATAAGCTATCACTTATAGAGGGAATGTAAAAACCGCTACACTTGAACTGAATTACAAAACAGAACAGAGTCACACGTTTAGAAAACACACTATGGCTGCTTAACGGGAAAGGTGAGGTGGGGTGATGCATAAAACAAGGGTTTCAAATTTGCTCAGATACCGTTCCATACACCCAATATGTAATAGACAAGACCTACTTCTTGCTCAGTGAACTGGACTCATCACCCCCTATTCACCGCACAAGAATATATCTGACTAGTAAGAATCTTAAAACCTATGTATTGATATTTCACTGGAAGTGTGTCAAGTGGGGGTAAAACAGCATAAACACAGCAGTGAAAAGCAGCTAAACCCCATTTTAAAAATAAATTACTTTTATAAACCCATGAAACAAAGAGAGTGAAAGAGAGAGAAATTCTTACATAATTCGTTCAGGGGCTGTGATGCAAAGTGGACTGACCATATCTAGTCCCTCAGCTAGATGAGACATAAGGGTGGACACTCTTGGGGCTGAGAGGTTGGGTGAGGTTGGGTGGGCACACACAGTCCCTTTAAAGTAATACTGCATCGTACCTATCCCATGTATCCCAACTCTCCAGGATCAAGGGCATCTTCCTACATCGAAAACATGCGTGAGAAACCCAGACGATGGTACACCGTCTCATCGGGAAGGGTTCCTGAAACGCACCTCATTTCTCATCTCCTTGTGCTCGGGTTTGCCATTCCAGCCGCTTTAGTAGCAATCTCCCTCGTTGGAGAATCAGCACCTTTAACCTCCAGTTCTGTACAGGGTACAATTTGTCCTGAGGATGAAAGGGAAGAGGGGCAACCAATGAGAGACTAGATCTTGGTGTTGGGACAGGCACAGGTCACTCTATTTTCCCATCAGGAAGAAGAATTAACCACAGGCTCAGCCTGCCGCCGGGAACCAGAATAGGGCTTGAGGCAATCCCGTGCTTTTGCGGACAGCTCCCAAAAAAGACAGTTGAAAAATGGAGCTCAGGGGCACTGCCATTCACAAACCTGCTGAGTTATAAATGATAACTCTCGTCCACAAATATATTGAGGGAAGCAACGAAGAGGATTTGAAAGCAAGGCAGAATTGTAGGAAACAGCTTTCAGGAGGTAGATTCGAATCGCCTTTAAAGCACATGAAAAGTGGCAAAACATCGACAATGATGCCCTTGGCCAAAAAGGGCGTATGCGTTTTTTCCTGAATATATTCAGGAAAAAATGTATACGCCCTTTTTGGCCAACCAAGCAACCTGGAAAGGCAAATCAGTGCTACAAAGACGTCTCGCTTCCCATCGGTCAAAAGGGCCATGCTGCAAAAAGTGTCAAAACCAGAAATGCAGGACAGGCCATGGAGAAATGGCAGCCTTGCTACGCTGATGGGCGCGATGTAAATTGCCAACAGCCACTCTGGAGAAGTGTACGGTATGTCCTGAAACATCGAAAAAACACATCTTAGGGAGCATAGGGCACGTCCACTCATGGGCATATAAATTGGGAAAACTTAAAATCAGCAAGACACAGGCACCCCAAAGTTTAGGGCTGCTCTGTTGACAAGAACCTCCACTTCATGACACCTTAAATATCCCCGGAAAGAGAAAAATGGATACAGAAGTTGTGGTCCTTATGTACAATGGAATATCACTCAGACATGAAATCAATGTCATAAGGCTAGTAGAAGCAAGATGAGTGGATTTAGGTACGACGATTCTAAGTGAAATAAGTCACACAGAAATAGACACTTATCATAAGCTATCACTTATAGAGGGAATGTAAAAACCGCTACACTTGAACTGAATTACAAAACAGAACAGAGTCACACGTTTAGAAAACACACTATGGCTGCTTAACGGGAAAGGTGAGGTGGGGTGATGCATAAAACAAGGGTTTCAAATTTGCTCAGATACCGTTCCATACACCCAATATGTAATAGACAAGACCTACTTCTTGCTCAGTGAACTGGACTCATCACCCCCTATTCACCGCACAAGAATATATCTGACTCGTAAGAATCTTAAAACCTATGTATTGATATTTCACTGGAAGTGTGTCAAGTGGGGGTAAAACAGCATAAACACAGCAGTGAAAAGCAGCTAAACCCCATTTTAAAAATAAATTACTTTTATAAACCCATGAAACAAAGAGAGTGAAAGAGAGAGAAATTCTTACATAATTCGTTCAGGGGCTGTGATGCAAAGTGGACTGACCATATCTAGTCCCTCAGCTAGATGAGACATAAGGGTGGACACTCTTGGGGCTGAGAGGTTGGGTGAGGTTGGGTGGGCACACACAGTCCCTTTAAAGTAATACTGCATCGTACCTATCCCATGTATCCCAACTCTCCAGGATCAAGGGCATCTTCCTACATCGAAAACATGCGTGAGAAACCCAGACGATGGTACACCGTCTCATCGGGAAGGGTTCCTGAAACGCACCTCATTTCTCATCTCCTTGTGCTCGGGTTTGCCATTCCAGCCGCTTTAGTAGCAATCTCCCTCGTTGGAGAATCAGCACCTTTAACCTCCAGTTCTGTACAGGGTACAATTTGTCCTGAGGATGAAAGGGAAGAGGGGCAACCAATGAGAGACTAGATCTTGGTGTTGGGACAGGCACAGGTCACTCTATTTTCCCATCAGGAAGAAGAATTAACCACAGGCTCAGCCTGCCGCCGGGAACGAGAATAGGGCTTGAGGCAATCCCGTGCTTTTGCGGCCAGCTCCCAAAAAACACAGTTGAAAAATGGAGCTCAGGGGCACTGCCATTCACAAACCTGCTGAGTTATAAATGATAACTCTCGTCCACAAATATATTGAGGGAAGCAACGAAGAGGATTTGAAAGCAAGGCAGAATTGTAGGAAACAGCTTTCAGGAGGTAGATTCGAATCGCCTTTAAAGCACATGAAAAGTGGCAAAACATCGACAATGATGCCCTTGGCCAAAAAGGGCGTATGCGTTTTTTCCTGAATATATTCAGGAAAAAACGCATACGCCCTTTTTGGCCAACCAAGCAACCTGGAAAGGCAAATCAGCGCTACAAAGAAGTCTCGCTTCCCATCGGTCAAAAGGGCCATGCTGCAAAAAGTGTCAAAACCAGAAATGCAGGACAGGCCATGGAGAAATGGCAGCCTTGCTACGCTGATGGGCGCGATGTAAATTGCCAACAGCCACTCTGGAGAAGTGTACGGTGTGTCGTGAAACATCGAAAAAACACAGCTTAGGGAGCATAGGGCACGTCCACTCATGGGCGTATAAATTGGGAAAACTAAAAATCAGCAAGACACAGGCACCCCAAAGTTTAGGGCTGCTCTGTTGACAAGAACCTCCACTTCATCACACCTTAAATATCCCAGGAAAGAGAAAACTGCATAAAGAAGTTGTGGTCCTTATGTACAATGGAATATCACTCAGACATGAAATCAAAGTCATAAGGCTAGTAGAAGCAAGATGAGTGGATTTAGGTACGACGATTCTAAGTGAAATAAGTCACACAGAAAAAGACACTTATCATAAGCTATCACTTATAGAGGGAATGTAAAAACCGCTACACTTGAACTGAATTACAAAACAGAACAGAGTCACACGTTTAGAAAACACACTATGGCTGCTTAACGGGAAAGGTGAGGTGGGGTGATGCATAAAACAAGGGTTTCAAATTCGCTCAGATACCGTTCCATACACCCAATATGTAATAGACAAGACCTACTCCTTGTTCAGTGAACTGGACTCAACACCCCCTATTCACCGCACAAGAATATATGTGACTAGTAAGAATCTTAAAACCTATGTATTGATATCTGTCTGGAAGTGAGTCAAGTGGGTGTAAGGCCGCATAAACACAGCCGTGAAAAGCAGCTAAACCCCATTATAAAAATAAAATACTTTTTAAAACCAGTAAAACAAAGACAGTGAAAGAGAGAGAAATTCTTACACAATTCCTTCAGGGGCTGTGATGCAACCTGGATTGACCATATCTAGACCCACAGCTGGATGAGACATAAGGGTGGACACTCCTGGGGCTGAGAGGTTTGGTGAGGTTGGGTGAGCAAACACAGACCCTTTAAAGTAATACTGCGTGGTACCCATCCCATGGGTCCCAAATCTCCAGGTTCAAGGGCATCTTCCTACATCGAAAACATGCATGAGAAACCCAGAAGATGGTACACCGTGTGATTTTGAAAGGTTTCTAAAACGCACCTCATTTCTCATCTCCTTGTGCTTGGGTTCGCCATTCCAGCTACTTTACTAGCAATCTCCCTACTTGGAGAATCAGCACCTTTAAGCTCCTGTTCCCTACAGGTTGCAATTTGTCCTGAGGATGAACGGGAAGAGGGGCAACCAATGAGAGAGTAGATATAGGTGTTGGGACAGGCACAGGTCACTCTATTTTCCCATCAGGAAGAAGAATTAACTACAGGCTCAGCATGCCGAGGGGAACCAAAATAGGGCCTGAGGCAATCCCGCGCTTTTGCGGCCAGCTCCCAAAAAAGACAATTGAAAAATGGAGCTCAGGGAAACTGCAATTCACAAACCCGCAGAGTTATAAATGATAACTCTCGTCCACAAATATATTGAGGTAAGGCAACGAAGAGGATTTGAAAGCAAGGCAGAATTGCAGGAAACAGGTTTCAGGAGGTAGATTCGAATCGCCCTTAAAGCACATGAAAAGCGGCAAAACGTCGACAATGATGCCCTTGGCCAAAAAGGGCGTATGCGTTTTTTCCTGAATATATTCAGGAAAAAACGCATACGCCTTTTTTGGCCAACCAAGCAACCTGGAAAGGCAAATCAGCGCTACAAAGAAGTCTCGCTTCCCATCTGTCAAAAGGGCCATGCTGCAAAAAGTGTCAAAACCAGAAATGCAGGACAGGCCATGGAGAAATGGCAGCCTTGCTACGCTGATGGACGGGATGTAAATTGCCAACAGCCACTCTGGAGTAGTGTACGGTGTGTCCTGAAACATCTAAAACACACAGCTTAGACAGCATAGGGCACTTCCACTCATGGGTGTACAAATTGGGAAAACTAAAAATCAGCAAGACACAGGCACCCAAAAGTTTAGGGCTGCTCTGTTGACAAGAACCTCCACTTCATTCCACCTTAAATATCCCAGGAAAGAGAAAAATGGATAAAGAAGTTGAGGTCCTTATGTACAATGGAATATCACTCAGCCATGAAAACAATGTCCTAAGGCTAGTAGCAGCATGATGATTGGATTTAGGTACGAGGATTCTAACAGAAATAAGTCACACAGAAAAAGACACTTATCATAAGATATCACTTATAGAGGGAATGTAAAAACCGTTACCCTTGAACTGAATTACAAAACAGAACAGAGTCACACATTTTGAAAACACACTATGGCTGCTTAACGGGAAATGTGATTTGGGGTGATGCATAAATCAAGTGTTTCAAATTATCTCAGATACCGTTCCATACACCCAATATGTAGTAGACAAGACCTACTCCTTGCTCAGTGAACTGGATTCAACACCCCCTATTCACCGCACAAGAATATATCTGACTAGTAAGAATCTTAAAACCTATGTATTGATATTTCACTGGAAGTGTGTCAAGTGGGGGTAAAGCAGCATAAACACAGCAGTGAAAAGCAGCTAAACCCCATTTTAAAAATAAATTACTTTTATAAACCCATGAAACAAAGAGAGTGAAAGACAGAGAAATTCTTACATAATTCGTTCAGGGGCTGTGATGCAACGTGGACTGACCATATCTAGACCCACAGCTAGATGAGACATAAGGGTGGACACTCTTGGGGCTGAGAGGTTTGGTGAGGTTGGGTGGGCAAACGCAGTCCCTTTAAAGTAATACTGCATCGTACCCATCCCATGGATCCCAAATCTCCAGGTTCAAGGGCATCTTCCTACATCGAAAACATGCGTGAGAAACCCAGAAGATGGTACACCGTCTCATCGGGAAAGGTTCCTGAAACGCACCTCACTTCTCATCTGCTTGTGCTCGTGTTCGCCATTCCAGCCGCTTTATTAGCAATCTCCCTCGTTGGAGAATCAGCACCTTTAACCTCCAGTTCTGTACAGACTGCAATTTATCCTGAGGTTGAACGGGAAGAGGGGCAACCAACGAGAGACTAGCTCTAGGTGTTGGGACAGGCACAGGTCACACTTTTTTCCCATCAGGAAGAAGATTTAACCACAGGCTCAGCCTGCCGCCCAGAAGCAGAATAGGGCCTCAGGCAATCCCGCGCTTTTGCGGCCAGCTCCCAAAAAAGCGAGTTGAAAAATGGAGCTCAGGGACACTGCAATTCACAAACCCGCAGAGTTATAAATGATAACTCTCAT
Organism: Eschrichtius robustus; assembly: GCF_028021215.1. Lineage (NCBI taxonomy): Eukaryota > Metazoa > Chordata > Mammalia > Artiodactyla > Eschrichtiidae > Eschrichtius > Eschrichtius robustus. The sequence continues at coordinate 1,550,563 of NW_027175626.1, forward strand.
CCACAGATATATTGAGGGAAGGCAACGAAGAGGATTTGAAAGCAAGGCAGAATTGCAGGAAACAGGTTTCAGGAGGTAGATTCGAATCGCCTTTAAAGCACATGAAAAGCGGCAAAACGTCGACAGTGATGCCCTTGGCCAAAAAGGGCGTATGCGTTTTTTCCTGAATGTATTCAGGAAAAAACGCATACGCCCTTTTTGGCCAACCAAGCAACCTGGAAAGGCAAATCAGCGCTACAAAGAAGTCTCGCTTCCCATCGGTCAAAAGGGCCATGCTGCAAAAAGTGCCAAAACCAGAAATGCAGGACAGGCCATGGAGAAATGGCAGCCTTGCTACGCTGATGGGCGGGATGTAAATTGCCAACAGCCACTCTGGAGAAGTGTGCGCTGTGTCCTGAAACATCGAAAAAACACAGCTTAGGGAGCATAGGGCACGACCACTCATGGGCGTATAAATTGGGAAAACTAAAAATCAGAAAGACACAGGCACCCCAAACTTTAGGGCTGCTCTGTTGACAAGAACCTCCACTTCATGACACCTTAAATATCCCAGGAAAGAGAAAAAAGGATAAAGAAGTTGTGGTCCTTATGTACAATGGAATATCACTCAGACATGAAATCAATGTCATAAGGCTAGTAGAAGCAAGATGAGTGGATTTAGGTACGACGATTCTAAGTGAAATAAGTCACACAGAAAAAGACACTTATCATAAGCTATCATTTATAGAGGGAATGGAAAAAACCGCTACACTTGAACTGAATTACAAAAGAGAACGAGTCACACGTTTAGAAAACACACTATGTCTGCTTAACGGGAAAGGTGAGGTGGGGTGATGCATAAAACAAGGGTTTCAAATTCGCTCAGATACCGTTCCATACACCCAATATGTAATAGACAAGACCTACTCCTTGCTCAGTGAACTGGACTCAACACCCCCTATTCACCGCACAAGAATATATCTGAGTAGTAAGAATCTTAAAACCTATGTATTGATATCTGTCTGGAAGTGAGTCAAGTGGGTGTAAAGCCGCATAAACACAGCCGTGAAAAGCAGCTAAACCCCATTATAAAAATAAATTACTTTTAAAAACCCGTAAAACAAAGACAGTGAAAGAGAGAGAAATTCTTACAAAATTCGTTCAGGGGCTGTGTTGCAACCTGGATTGACCATGTCTAGACCCACAGCTGGATGAGACATAAGGGTGGACACTCTTGGGGCTGAGAGGTTGGGTGAGGTTGGGTGAGCAAACGCAGACCCTTTAAAGTAATACTGCGTGGTACAAATCCCATGGGTCCCAAATCTCCAGGTTCAAGGGCATCTTCCTACATCGAAAACATGCATGAGAAACCCAGAAGATGGTACACCGTGTGATTTTGAAAGGTTTCTAAATCGCACCTCATGTCTCATCTCCTTGTGCTCGGGTTCACCTTTCCAGCTACTTTACTAGCAATCTCCCTATTGGAGAATCAGCACCTTTAACCTCCTGTTCCGTACACGTTGCAATTTGTCCTGAGGATGAAAGGGAAGAGGGGCAACCAATGAGAGACTAGATCTTGGTGTTGGGACAGGCACAGGTCACTCTATTTTCCCATCAGGAAGAAGAATAAACCACAGGCTCAGCCTGCCGCCGGGAACCAGACAAGGGCCTGAGGCAATCCCGTGTTTTTGCGGCCAGCTCCCAAAAAAGACACTGGAAAAATGGAGCTCAGGGGCACTGCCATTCACACACGTGCTGAGTTATAAATGATAACTCTCGTCCACAAATATATTGAGGGAAGCAACGAAGACGATTTGAAAGCAAGGCAGAATTGCAGGAAACAGGTTTCAGGAGGTAGATTCGAATCGCCTTTAAAGCACATGAAAAGTGGCAAAACGTCGACAATGATGCCCTTGGCCAAAAAGGGCGTATGCGTTTTTTCATGAATATATTCAGGAAAAAACGCATACGCCCTTTTTGGCCAACCAAGCAACCTGGAAAGGCAAATCAGTGCTACAAAGACGTCTCGCTTCCCATCGGTCAAAAGGGCCATGCTGCAAAAAGTGTCAAAACCAGAAATGCAGGACAGGCCATGTAGAAATGGCAGCCTTGCTACGCTGATGGGCGGGATGTAAATTGCCAACAGCCACTCTGGAGAAGTGTACGGTATGTCCTGAAACATCGAAAAAACACAGCTTAGGGAGCATAGGGCACGTCCACTCATGGGCATATAAATTGGGAAAACTTAAAATCAGCAAGACACAGGCACCCCAAAGTTTAGGGCTGCTCTGTTGACAAGAACCTCCACTTCATGACACCTTAAATATCCCAGGAAAGAGAAAAATGGATACAGAAGTTGTGGTCCTTATGTACAATGGAATATCACTCAGACATGAAATCAATGTCATAAGGCTAGTAGAAGCAAGATGAGTGGATTTAGGTACGACGATTCTAAGTGAAATAAGTCACACAGAAATAGACACTTATCATAAGCTATCACTTATAGAGGGAATGTAAAAACCGCTACACTTGAACTGAATTACAAAACAGAACAGAGTCACACGTTTAGAAAACACACTATGGCTGCTTAACGGGAAAGGTGAGGTGGGGTGATGCATAAAACAAGGGTTTCAAATTTGCTCAGATACCGTTCCATACACCCAATATGTAATAGACAAGACCTACTTCTTGCTCAGTGAACTGGACTCATCACCCCCTATTCACCGCACAAGAATATATCTGACTAGTAAGAATCTTAAAACCTATGTATTGATATTTCACTGGAAGTGTGTCAAGTGGGGGTAAAACAGCATAAACACAGCAGTGAAAAGCAGCTAAACCCCATTTTAAAAATAAATTACTTTTATAAACCCATGAAACAAAGAGAGTGAAAGAGAGAGAAATTCTTACATAATTCGTTCAGGGGCTGTGATGCAAAGTGGACTGACCATATCTAGTCCCTCAGCTAGATGAGACATAAGGGTGGACACTCTTGGGGCTGAGAGGTTTGGTGAGGTTGGGTGGGCACACACAGTCCCTTTAAAGTAATACTGCATCGTACCTATCCCATGTATCCCAACTCTCCAGGATCAAGGGCATCTTCCTACATCGAAAACATGCGTGAGAAACCCAGACGATGGTACACCGTCTCATCGGGAAGGGTTCCTGAAACGCACCTCATTTCTCATCTCCTTGTGCTCGGGTTTGCCATTCCAGCCGCTTTAGTAGCAATCTCCCTCGTTGGAGAATCAGCACCTTTAACCTCCAGTTCTGTACAGGGTACAATTTATCCTGAGGTTGAACGGGAAGAGGGGCAACCAACGAGAGACTAGCTCTAGGTGTTGGGACAGGCACAGGTCACACTTTTTTCCCATCAGGAAGAAGATTTAACCACAGGCTCAGCCTGCCGCCCAGAAGCAGAATAGGGCCTCAGGCAATCCCGTGCTTTTGCGGCCAGCTCCCAAAAAAGCGAGTTGAAAAATGGAGCTCAGGGACACTGCAATTCACAAACCCGCAGAGTTATAAATGATAACTCTCATCCACAGATATATTGAGGGAAGGCAACGAAGAGGATTTGAAAGCAAGGCAGAATTGCAGGAAACAGGTTTCAGGAGGTAGATTCGAATCGCCTTTAAAGCACATGAAAAGCGGCAAAACGTCGACAGTGATGCCCTTGGCCAAAAAGGGCGTATGCGTTTTTTCCTGAATGTATTCAGGAAAAAACGCATACGCCCTTTTTGGCCAACCAAGCAACCTGGAAAGGCAAATCAGCGCTACAAAGAAGTCTCGCTTCCCATCGGTCAAAAGGGCCATGCTGCAAAAAGTGTCAAAACCAGAAATGCAGGACAGGCCATGGAGAAATGGCAGCCTTGCTACACTGATGGGCGGGATGTAAATTGCCAACAGCCACTCTGGAGAAGTGTGCGGTGTGTCCTGAAACATCGAAAAAACACAGCTTAGGGAGCATAGGGCACGTCCACTCATGGGCGTATAAATTGGGAAAACTAAAAATCAGCAAGACACAGGCACCCCAAAGTTTAGGGCTGCTCTGTTGACAAGAACCTCCACTTCATGACACCTTAAATATCCCAGGAAAGAGAAAAATGGATAAAGAAGTTGTGGTCCTTATGTACAATGGAATATCACTCAGACATGAAATCAATGTCATAAGGCTAGTAGAAGCAAGATGAGTGGATTTAGGTACGACGATTCTAAGTGAAATAAGTCACACAGAAAAAGACACTTATCATAAGCTATCATTTATAGAGGGAATGGAAAAAACCGCTACACTTGAACTGAATTACAAAAGAGAACAGAGTCACACGTTTAGAAAACACACTATGTCTGCTTAACGGGAAAGGTGGGGTGGGGTGATGCATAAAACAAGGGTTTCAAATTCGATCAGATACCGTTCCATACACCCAATATGTAATAGACAAGACCTACTCCTTGCTCAGTGAACTGGACTCAACACCCCCTATTCACCGCAAAAGAATATATGTGACTAGTAAGAATCTTAAAACCTATGTATTGATATCTGTCTGGAAGTGAGTCAAGTGGGTGTAAAGCCGCATAAACACAGCCGTGAAAAGCAGCTAAACCCCATTATAAAAATAAATTTCTTTTAAAAACCCGTAAAACAAAGACAGTGAAAGAGAGAGAAATTCTTACAAAATTCGTTCAGGGGCTGTGTTGCAACCTGGATTGACCATGTCTAGACCCACAGCTGGATGAGACATAAGGGTGGACACTCTTGGGGCTGAGAGGTTAGGTGAGGTTGGGTGAGCAAACGCAGACCCTTTAAAGTAATACTGCGTGGTTCCCATCCCATGGGTCCCAAATCTCCAGGTTCAAGGGCATCTTCCTACATCGAAAACATGCATGAGAAACCCAGAAGATGGTACACCGTGTGATTTTGAAAGGTTTCTAAATCGCACCTCATGTCTCATCTCCTTGTGCTCGGCTTCGCCTTTCCAGCTACTTTACTAGCAATCTCCCTACTTGGAGAATCAGCACCTTTAAGCTCCTGTTCCCTACAGGTTGCAATTTGTCCTGAGGATGAACGGGAAGAGGGCAACCAATGAGAGACTAGATCTAGGTGTTGGGACAGGCACAGGTCACTGTATTTTCCCATCAGGAAGAAGAATTAACCACAGGCTAATCCTGCCGCCGGGAACCAGAATAGTGCCTGAGGCAATCCAGTGCTTTTGCGGCCAGCTCCCAAAAAAGACAGTTGAAAAATGGAGCTCAGGGGCACTGCAATTCACAAACCCGCTGAGTTATAAATGATAACTCTCGTCCACAAATATATTGAGGGAAGGCAACGAAGAGGATTTGAAAGCAAGGCAGAATTGCAGGAAACAGGTTTCAGGAGGTAGATTCGAATCGCCCTTAAAGCACATGAAAAGCGGCAAAACGTCGACAATGATGCCCTTGGCCAAAAAGTGCGTATGCATTTTTTCCTGATTATATTCAGGAAAAAACGCATACGCCCTTTTTGGCCAACCAAGCAACCTGGAAAGGCTAATCAGCGCTACAAAGAAGTCTCGCTTCCCATCGGTCAAAAGGGCCATGCTGCAAAAAGTGTCAAAACCAGAAATGCAGGACAGGCCATGGAGAAATGGCAGCCTTGCTACGCTGATGGGCGGGATGTAAATTGCCAACAGACACTCTGGAGAAGTGTACGGTGTGTCGTGAAACATCGAAAAAACACAGCTTAGGGAGCATAGGGCACGTCCACTCATGGGCGTATAAATTGGGAAAACTAAAAATCAGCAAGACACAGGCACCCAAAAGTTTACGGCTGCTCTGTTGACAAGGACCTCCACTTCATTCCACCTTAAATATCCCAGGAAAGAGAAAAATGGATAAAGAAGTTGAGGTCCTTATGTACAATGGAATATCACTCAGACATGAAATCAAAGTCATAAGGCTAGTAGAAGCAAGATGAGTGGATTTAGGTACGACGATTCTAAGTGAAATAAGTCACACAGAAAAAGACACTTATCATAAGCTATCACTTATAGAGGGAATGTAAAAACCGCTACACTTGAACTGAATTACAAAACAGAACAGAGTCACACGTTTAGAAAACAGACTATGTCTGCTTACCGGGAAAGGTGAGGTGGGGTGATGCATAAAACAAGGGTTTCAAATTCGCTCAGATACAGTTCCATACACCCAATATGTAATAGACAAGACCTACTCCTTGCTCAGTGAACTGGACTCAACACCCCCTATTCACCGCACAAGAATATATCTGAGTAGTAAGAATCTTAAAACCTATGTATTGATATCTGTCTGGAAGTGAGTCAAGTGGGTGTAAAGCCGCATAAACACAGCCGTGAAAAGCAGCTAAACCCAATTATAAAAATAAATTACTTTTAAAAACCCGTAAAACAAAGACAGTGAAAGAGAGAGAAATTCTTACAAAATTCGTTCAGGGGCTGTGTTGCAACCGGGATTGACCATGTCTAGACCCACAGCTGGATGAGACATAAGGGTGGACACTCTTGGGGCTGAGAGGTTGGGTGAGGTTGGGTGAGCAAACGCAGACCCTTTAAAGTAATACTGCGTGGTACCCATCCCATGGGTCCCAAATCTCCAGGTTCAAGGGCATCTTCCTACATCGAAAACATGCATGAGAAACCCAGAAGATGGTACACCGTGTGATTTTGAAAGGTTTCTAAATCGCACCTCATGTCTCATCTCCTTGTGCTCGGGTTCGCCTTTCCAGCTACTTTACTAGCAATCTCCCTACGTGGAGAATCAGCACCTTTAAGCTCCTGTTCCCTACAGGTTGCAATTTGTCCTGAGGATGAACGGGAAGAGGGGCAACCAATGAGAGACTAGATCTACGTGTTGGGACAGGCACAGGTCACTGTATTTTCCCATCAGGAAGAAGAATTAACCACAGGCTCAGCATGCCAAGGGGAACCAAAATAGGGCCTGAGGCAATCCCGCGTTTTTGCGGCCAGCTCCCAAAAAAGCGAGTTGAAAAATGGAGCTCAGGGACACTGCAATTCACAAACCCGCAGAGTTATAAATGATAACTCTCGTCCACAAATATATTGAGGGAAGGCAACGAAGAGGATTTGAAAGCAAGGCAGAATTGCAGGAAACAGGTTTCAGGAGGTAGATTCGAATCGCCTTTAAAGCACATGAAAAGCGGCAAAACGTCGACAATGATGCCCTTGGCCAAAAAGGGCGTATGCGTTTTTTCCTGAATATATTCAGGAAAAAACGCATACGCCCTTTTTGGCCAACCAAGCAACCTGGAAAGGCAAATCAGCGCTACAAAGAAGTCTCGCTTCCCATCGGTCAAAAGGGCCATGCTGCAAAAAGTGTCAAAACCAGAAATGCAGGACAGGCCATGGAGAAATGGCAGCCTTGCTACGCTGATGGGCGGGATGTAAATTGCCAACAGCCACTCTGGAGAAGTGTGCGGTATGTCCTGAAACATCGAAAAAACACAGCTTAGGGAGCATAGGGCACGTCCACTCATGGGCGTATAAATTGGGAAAACTAAAACTCAGCAAGACACAGGCACCCCAAAGTTTAGGGCTGCTCTGTTGACAAGAACCTCCACTTCATGACACCTTAAATATCCCAGGAAAGAGAAAAATGGATAAAGAAGTTGTGGTCCTTATGTACAATGGAATATCACTCAGACATGAAATCAATGTCATAAGGCTACTAGAAGCAAGATGAGTGGATTTAGGTACGACGATTCTAAGTGAAATAAGTCACACAGAAAAAGACACTTATCATAAGCTATCATTTATAGAGGGAATGGAAAAAACCGCTACACTTGAACTGAATTACAAAAGAGAACAGAGTCACACGTTTAGAAAGCACACTATGTCTGCTTAACGGGAAAGGTGAGGTGGGGTGATGCATAAAACAAGGGTTTCAAATTCGCTCAGATACCGTTCCATACACCCAATATGTAATAGACAAGACCTACTCCTTGCTCAGTGAACTGGACTCAACACCCCGTATTCACCGCACAAGAATATATCTGAGTAGTAAGAATCTTAAAACCTATGTATTGATATCTGTCTGGAAGTGAGTCAAGTGGGTGTAAAGCCGCATAAACACAGCCGTGAAAAGCAGCTAAACCCCATTATAAAAATAAATTACTTTTAAAAACCCGTAAAACAAAGACAGTGAAAGAGAGAGAAATTCTTACAAAATTCGTTCAGGGTCTGTGTTGCAACCTGGATTGACCATGTCTAGACCCACAGCTGGATGAGACATAAGGGTGGACACTCTTGGGGCTGAGAGGTTGGGTGAGGTTGGGTGAGCAAACGCAGACCCTTTAAAGTAATACTGCGTGGTACCCATCCCATGGGTCCCAAATCTCCAGGTTCAAGGGCATCTTCCTACATCGAAAACATGCATGAGAAACCCAGAAGATGGTACACCGTGTGATTTTGAAAGGTTTCTAATACGCACCTCATTTCTCATCTCCTTGTGCTCGGGTTCGCCTTTCCAGCTACTTTACTAGCAATCTCCCTACTTGGAGAATCAGCACCTTTAAGCTCCTGTTCCCTACAGGTTGCAATTTGTCCTGAGGATGAACGGGAAGAGGGGCAACCAATGAGAGACTAGATCTGGGTGTTGGGACAGGCACAGGTCACTCTATTTTCCCATCAGGAAGAAGAATTAACCACAGGCTAATCCTGACGCCGGGAACCAGAATAGTGCCTGAGGCAATCCAGTGCTTTTGAGGCCAGCTCCCAAAAAAGACAGTTGAAAAATGGAGCTCAGGGGCACTGCAATTCACAAACCCGCTGAGTTATAAATGATAACTCTCGTCCACAAATATATTGAGGGAAGGCAACGAAGAGGATTTGAAAGCAAGGCAGAATTGCAGGAAACAGGTTTCAGGAGGTAGATTCGAATCGCGCTTAAAGCACATGAAAAGTGGCAAAACGTCGACAATGATGGCCTTGGCCAAAAAGTGCGTATGCATTTTTTCCTGATTATATTCAGGAAAAAACGCATACGCCCTTTTTGGCCAACCAAGCAACATGGAAAGGCTAATCAGCGCTACAAAGAAGTCTCGCTTCCCATCGGTCAAAAGGGCCATGCTGCAAAAAGTGTCAAAACCAGAAATGCAGGACAGGCCATGGAGAAATGGCAGCCTTGCTACGCTGATGGGCGGAATGTAAATTGCCAACAGACACTCTGGAGAAGTGTACGGTGTGTCGTGAAACATCGAAAAAACACAGCTTAGGGAGCATAGGGCACGTCCACTCATGGGCGTATAAATTGGGAAAACTAAAAATCAGCAAGACACAGGCACCCCAAAGTTTAGGGCTGCTCTGTTGACAAGAACCTCCAACTCATCACACCTTAAATATCCCAGGAAAGAGAAAAATGCATAAAGAAGTTGTGGTCCTTATGTACAATGGAATATCACTCAGACATGAAATCAAAGTCATAAGGCTAGTAGAAGCAAGATGAGTGGATTTAGGTACGACGATTCTAAGTGAAATAAGTCACACAGAAAAAGACACTTATCATAAGCTATCACTTATAGAGGGAATGTAAAAACCGCTACACTTGAACTGAATTAAAAAACAGAACAGTCACACGTTTAGAAAACACACTATGGCTGCTTAACGGGAAAGTTGAGGTGGGGTGATGCATAAAACAAGGGTTTCAAATTCGCTCAGATACCGTTCCATACACCCAATATGTAATAGACAAGACCTACTCCTTGTTCAGTGAACTGGACTCAACACCCGCTATTCACCGCACAAGAATATATGTGACTAGTAAGAATCTTAAAACCTATGTATTGATATCTGTCTGGAAGTGAGTCAAGTGGGTGTAAGGCCTCATAAACACAGCCGTGAAAAGCAGCTAAACCCCATTATAAAAATAAATTACTTTTAAAAACCAGTAAAACAAAGAAGTGAAAGAGAGAGAAATTCTTACACAATTCCTTCAGGGGCTGTGATGCAACCTGGATTGCCCATATCTAGACCCACAGCTGGATGAGACATAAGGGTGGACACTCTTGGGGCTGAGAGGTTTGGTGAGGTTGGGTGAACAAACGCAGAACCTTTAAAGTAATACTGCCTGGTACCCATCCCATGGGTCCCAAATCTCCAGGTTCAAGGGCATCTTCCTACATCGAAAACATGCATGAGAAACCCAGAAGATGGTACACCGTGTGATTTTGAAACGTTTCTAAAACGCACCTCATTTCTCATCTCCTTGTGCTTGGGTTCGCCATTCCAGCTACTTTACTAGCAATCTCCCTACTTGGAGAATCAGCACCTTTAAGCTCCTGTTCCCTACAGGTTGCAATTTGTCCTGAGGATGAACAGGAAGAGGGGCAACCAATGAGAGACTAGATATAGGTGTTGGGACAGGCACAGGTCACTCTATTTTCCCATCAGGAAGAAGAATTAACTACAGGCTCAGGATGCCGAGGGGAACCAAAATAGGGCCTGAGGCAATCCCGCGTTTTTGCGGCCAGCTCCCAAAAAAGCGAGTTGAAAAATGGAGCTCAGGGACACTGCAATTCACAAACCCGCAGAGTTATAAATGATAACTCTCGTCCACAAATATATTGAGGGAAGGCAACGAAGAGGATTTGAAAGCAAGGCAGAATTGCAGGAAACAGGTTTCAGGAGGTAGATTCGAATCGCCTTTAAAGCACATGAAAAGCGGCAAAACGTCGACAATGATGCCCTTGGCCAAAAAGGGCGTATGCGTTTTTTCCTGAATATATTCAGGAAAAAACGCATTCGCCCTTTTTGGCCAACCAAGCAACCTGGAAAGGCAAATCAGCGCTACAAAGAAGTCTCGCTTCCCATCTGTCAAAAGGGCCATGCTGCAAAAAGTGTCAAAACCAGAAATGCAGGACAGGCCATGGAGAAATGGCAGCCTTGCTACGCTGATGGGCGGGATGTAAATTGCCAACAGCCACTCTGGAGTAGTGTACGGTGTGTCCTGAAACATCTAAAACACACAGCTTAGACAGCATAGCGCACTTCCACTCATGGGTGTACAAATTGAGAAAACTAAAAATCAGCAAGACACAGGCACCCAAAAGTTTAGGGCTGCTCTGTTGACAAGGACCTCCACTTCATTCCACCTTAAATATCCCAGGAAAGAGAAAAATGGATAAAGAAGTTGAGGTCCTTATGTACAATGGAATATCACTCAGCCATGAAAACAATGTCCTAAGGCTAGTAGCAGCATGATGATTGGATTTAGGTACGACGATTCTAACAGAAATAAGTCACACAGAAAAAGACACTTATCATAAGATATCACTTATAGAGGGAATGTAAAAACCATTACCCTTGAACTGAATTACAAAACAGAACAGAGTCACACATTTTGAAAACACACTATGGCTGCTTAACGGGAAATGTGATTTGGGGTGATGCATAAATCAAGTGTTTCAAATTATCTCAGATACCGTTCCATACACCCAATATGTAGTAGACAAGACCTACTCCTTGCTCAGTGAACTGGATTCAACACCCCCTATTCACCGCACAAGAATATATCTGACTAGTAAGAATCTTAAAACCTATGTATTGATATTTCACTGGAAGTGTGTCAAGTGGGGGTAAAGCAGCATAAACACAGCAGTGAAAAGCAGCTAAACCCCATTTTAAAAATAAATTACTTTTATAAACCCATGAAACAAAGAGAGTGAAAGACAGAGAAATTCTTACATAATTCGTTCAGGGGCTGTGATGCAACGTAGACTGACCATATCTAGACCCACAGCTAGATGAGACATAAGGGTGGACACTCTTGGGGCTGAGAGGTTTGGTGAGGTTGGGTGGGCAAACGCAGTCCCTTTAAAGTAATACTGCATCGTACCCATCCCATGGATCCCAAATCTCCAGGTTCAAGGGCATCTTCCTACATCGAAAACATGCGTGAGAAACCCAGAAGATGGTACACCGTCTCATCGGGAAAGGTTCCTGAAACGCACCTCAATTCTCATCTCCTTGTGCTCGTGTTCGCCATTCCAGCCGCTTTATTAGCAATCTCCCTCGTTGGAGAATCAGCACCTTTAACCTCCAGTTCTGTACAGACTGCAATTTATCCTGAGGTTGAACGGGAAGTGGGGCAACCAACGAGAGACTAGCTCTAGGTGTTGGGACAGGCACAGGTCACACTTTTTTCCCATCAGGAAGAAGATTTAACCACAGGCTCAGCCTGCCGCCCAGAAGCAGAATAGGGCCTCAGGCAATCCCGCGCTTTTGCGGCCAGCTCCCAAAAAAGCGAGTTGAAAAATGGAGCTCAGGGACACTGCAATTCACAAACCCGCAGAGTTATAAATGATAACTCTCATCCACAGATATATTGAGGGAAGGCAACGAAGAGGATTTGAAAGCAAGGCAGAATTGCAGGAAACAGATATCAGGAGGTAGATTCGAATCGCCCTTAAAGCACATGAAAAGCGGCAAAACGTCGACAATGATGCCCTTGGCCCAAAAGGGCATATGCGTTTTTTCCCGAATATATTCAGGAAAAAACGCATACGCCCTTCTTGGCCAACCAAGCAACCTGGAAAGGCAAATCAGCGCTATAAAGAAGTCTCGCTTCCCATTGGTCAAAGGGTCATGCTGAAAAAAGTGTAAAAACCAGAAAAGCAGGACAGTCCATGTAGAAATCGGAGCCTTGCTATGCTGATGGGCGGGATGTAATTTGCCAACAGCCAATCTGGAGAAGTGTACGGTGTGTCCTGAAACATCTAAAAAACACAGCTTAGTGAGCATAGGGCACTTCAACTCATGGGCGTATAAATTGGGAAAACTAAAAATCATCAAGACACAGGCACCCCAAAGTTTAGGGCTGATCTGTTCCCAAGAACCTCCACTTCGGTACTCCTTAAACATTCCAGGAATAGGAAAATTGATAAAGAAGTTGTGGTACTTATGTACAATGGAATATCACTCAGCCATGAAATCAATGTCATAAGGCTACTAGCAGCATGATGAGTGGATGTAGATATGATGATTTTAAGTGAAATAAGTCACATAGAAAAAGACACTTATCAAAGATATCACTTATAGAGGGAATGTAAAAATCGCTACACTTAAACTGAATTACAAAATAGAACAGAGTCACACATTTACAAAACACACTATGGCTGCTTAACGGGAAAGGTGAGGTGGGTGATGCATAAACCCGGGATTTGAAATTAGCACAGATATCACTCCATAAATCAAATATGTAATAGACAAGACCTACTCCTTGCTCAGTGAACTGGACTCAACACCCCCTATTCACCGCACAAGAATATATGTGACTATTAAGAATCTTAAAACCTATGTATTGATATCTCTCTGGAAGTGAGTCAAGTGGGTGTAAAGCCGCATAAACACAGCCGTGAAAAGCAGCTAAACGCCATTATAAAAATAAATTACTTTTAAAAACCCGTAAAACCCGTAACAATAACCCTAACCCTAACCCTAAGCTACCCTTGACTGCTTCTGCCTCCAATAGATTTCCTAAGAACTAGTGTTTTAAGGAACAGGTTAAAAAGAGAATCCTAATGTGATTTCTTGATAATGGGTGTGTTCCTTATCTTCTCCTAGTGTCTAAACTCTTCTCCATGGCTGGACCCCCAAATAATATACCTTGACGAGCTAAGGGGTATCTAGAGAGTGGGATAGGTTTAATAACTACCCTAACCCTAACGCGTACCCTAACCCTAACCCCTACCCTAACCCTAACACGTACCCTAATCCTAACCCGTACCCTAAACCGAGCCCTAACCCTCAAACTAACCCTAAACCTAACCCTAACCCATACCCTACGCCGTACCCGAACCCGTACCCAAACCCGTACCCTAACACTAACCCTAACCCTAACCCTAACCCTAACCCTAACCCTAAGCTACCCTTGACTGCTTCTGCCTCCAATAGATTTCCTAAGCACTAGTGTTTTAAGGAACAGGTTAAAAAGAGAATCCTAATGTGATTTCTTTATAATGGGTGTGTTCCTTATCTTCTCCTAGTGTCTAAACTCTTCTCCATGGCTGGACCCCCAAATAATATTCCTTGACGTGCTAAGGGGTATTTAGAGAGTGGGATAGGTTTAATAACTACCCTAACCCTAACTCGTACCCTAACCCTAACACGTACCCTAATCCTAACCCGTACCCTAAACCGAGCCCTAACCCTCAAACTAACCCTAACACTAACCCTAACCCATACCCTACGCCGTACCCAAACCCGTACCCGAACCCATTCCCTAAGGCGTACCCTAACCCTAACCCTTAACCTAACCCTAACCCTAACCCTAAGCTACCCTTCACTGCTTCTGCCTCTAATAGATTTCCTAAGCACTAGTGTATTAAGGAACAGGTTAAAAAGAGAATCCTAATGTGATTTCAGGATAATGGGTGTGTTCCTTATCTTCTCCTAGTGTCTAAACTCTTCTCCATGGCTGGACCCACAAATAATATTCCTTGACGTGCTAAGGGGTATCTAGAGAGTGGGATAGGTTTAATAACTACCCTAAACCTAACGCGTACCCTAACCCTAACCCCTACCCTAACCCTAACACGAACCCTAATCCTAACCCGTACCCTAAACCGAGCCCTAACCTTCAAACTAACCCTAACCCTAACCCTAAACCATAACCTACGCCGTACACGAACCCGTACCCGAACCCGAACCCTAAGCCGTACCCTAACCCTAACCCTAACCCTAACCCTAACCCTAAGCTACCCTTTACTGCTTCTGCCTCCAATAGATTTCCTAAGCACTAGTGTTTTAAGGAACAGGTTAAAAAGAGAATCCTAATGTGATTTCTTGATAATGGGTGTGTTCCTTATCTTCTCCTAGTGTCTAAACTCTTCTCCATGGCTGGACCCCCAAATAATATTCCTTGACGTGCTAAGGGGTATCTAGAGAGTGGGATAGGTTTAATAACTACCCTAACCCTAATGAGTACCCTAACCCTAACCCCTACCCTAACCCTAACACGTACCCTAATCCTAACCCGTAACCTAAACCGAGCCCTAACCCTCAAACTAACCCTAACCCTAACCCTAACCCATACCCTACGCCATACCCAAACCCGGATCCGAACCGGTACCCTAAGCCGTACCCTAACCCTAAACCTATCCCTAACCCTAACCCTAAGCTACCCTTGACTGCTTCTGCCTCCAATAGATTTCCTAAGCACTAGTGTATTAAGGAACAGGTTAAAAAGAGAATCCTAATGTGCTTTCAGGATAATGGGTGTGTTCCTTATCTTCTCCTAGTGTCTAAACTCTTCTCCATGGCTGGACCCCCAAATAATATTCCTTGACGTGCTAAAGGGTATTTAGAGAGTGGGATAGGTTTAATAACTACCCTAACCCTAAGGCGTACCCTAACCCTAACCCCTACCCTAACCCTAACACGAACCCTAATCCTAACCCGTACCCTAAACCGAGCCCTAACCTTCAAACTAACCCTAACCCTAACACTAACCCATACCCTACGCCGTACACGAACCCGTACCCGAACCCGTACCCTAAGCCGTACCCTAACCCTAACCCTAACCCTAACCCTAACCCTAAGCTACCCTTGACTGCTTCTTCCTCCAATAGATTTCCTAAGCACTAGTGTTTTAAGGAACAGGTTAAAAAGAGAATCCTAATGTGATTTCTTGATAATGGGTGTGTTCCTTATCTTCTCCTAGTGTCTAAAATCTTCTCCAAGGCTGGACCCCCAAATAATATTCCTTGCGTGCTAAGGGGTATCTAGAGAGTGGGATAGGTTTAATAACTACCCTAACCCTAACGCGTACCCTAACCCTAACCTCTACCCTAACCCTAACACGTACACTAATCCTAACCCGTACCCTAAACCGAGCCCTAACCCTCAAACTAACCCTAACCCTAACCCTAACCCATACCCTACGCCATACCCGAACCCGGACCCGAACCCGTACCCTAAGCCGTACCATAACCATAACCCTAACACTAACCCTAACCCTAAGCTACCCTTGACTGCTTCTGCCTCCAATAAATTTCCTAAGCACTAGTGTATTAAGGAACAGGTTAAAAAGAGAATCCTAATGTGATTTCAGGATAATGGGTGTGTTCCTTATCTTCTCCTAGTGTCTAAACTCTTCTCCATGGCTGGACCCCCAAATAATATTCCTTGACGTGCTAAAGGGTATTTAGAGAGTGGGATAGGTTTAATAACTACCCTAACCCTAATGCGTACCCTAACCCTAACACGTACCCTAATCCTAACCCGTACCCTAAACCGAGCCCTAACCTTCAAACTAACCCTAACCCTAACCCTAACCCATACACTACGCCCTACACGAACCCGTACCCGAACCCGTACCCTAAGCCGTACCCTAACCCTAACCCTAACCCTAACCCTAACCCTAACCCTAAGCTACCCTTACTGCTTCTTCCTCCAATAGATTTCCTAAGCACTAGTGTTTTAAGGAACAGGTTAAAAAGAGAATCCTAATGTGATTTCTTGATAATGGGTGTGTTCCTTATCTTCTCCTAGTGTCTAAACTCTTCTCCAAGGCTGGACCCCCAAATAATATTCCTTGACGTGCTAAGGGGTATCTAGAGAGTGGGATAGGTTTAATAACTACCCTAACCCTAACGCGTACCCTAACCCTAACCTCTACCCTAACCCTAACACGTACACTAATCCTAACCCGTACCCTAAACCGAGCCCTAACCCTCAAACTAACCCTAACCCTAACCCTAAACCATACCCTACGCCGTACCCGAACCCGGACCCGAACCCGTTCCCTAAGCCGTACCCTAACCCTAACCCTAACCCTAAACCTAACCCTAACCCTAAGCTACCCTTGACTGCTTCTGCCTCCAATAAATTTCCTAAGCACTAGTGTATTAAGGAACAGGTTAAAAAGAGAATCCTAATGTGATTTCAGGATAATGGGTGTGTTCCTTATCTTCTCCTAGTGTCTAAACTCTTCTCCATGGCTGGACCCCCAAATAATATTCCTTGACGTGCTAAAGGGTATCTAGAGAGTGGGATAGGTTAAATAACTAAGCTAACCCTAACGCGTACACTAACCCTAACACCTACCCTAACCCTAACACGTACCCTAATCCTAACCCGTACCCTAAACCGAGCCCTAACCCTCAAACTAACCCTAACCCTAACCCTAACCCATACCCTACGCCATACCCAAACCCGTACCCGAACCCGTACCCGAACCCATACCCTAAGCCGTACCCTAACCCTAACCCTAACCCTAAGCTACCCTTGACTGCTTCTGCCTCCAATAGATTTCCTAAGCACTAGTGTTTTAAGGAACAGGTTAAAAAGAGAATCCTAATGTGATTTCTTGATAATGGGTGTGTTCCTTATCTTCTCCTAGTGTCTAAACTCTTCTCCATGGATGGACCCCCAAATAATATTCCTTGACGTGCTAAGGGGTATCTAGAGAGTGGGATAGGTTTAATAACTACCCTAACCCTAACGCGTACCATAACACTAACACGTACCCTAATCCTAACCCGTACCCTAAACCAAGCCCTAACCCTCAAACTAACCCTAACCCTAACCCTAACCCATACCCTACGCCGTACCCGAACCCGTACCCTAAGCCGTACCCTAACACTAACCCTAACCCTAACCCTAAGCTACCCTTGACTGCTTCTGCCTCCAATAGATTTCCTAAGCACTAGTGTTTTAAGGAACAGGTTAAAAAGAGAATCCTAATGTGATTTCTTGATAATGGGTGTGTTCCTTATCTTCTCCTAGTGTCTAAACTCTTCTCCATGGCTGGACCCCCAAATAATATTCCTTGACGTGCTAAGGGGTATCTAGAGAGTGGGATAGGTTTAATAACTACCCTAACCCTAACGCGTACCCTAACCCTAACCTCTACCCTAACCCTAACACGTACACTAATCCTAACCCGTACCCTGAACCGAGCCCTAACCCTCAAACTAACCCTAACCCTAACCCTAACCCATACCCTACGCAGTACCCGAACCCGAACCCGAACCCGTTCCCTAAGCCGTACCCTAACCCTAAACCTAAACCTAACCCTAACCCTAACCCTAAGCTACCCTCACTGCTTCTGCCTCTAATAGATTTCCTAAGCACTAGTGTATTTAGGAACAGGTTAAAAAGAGAATCCTAATGTGATTTCAGGATAATGGGTGTGTTCCTTATCTTCTCCTAGTGTCTAAACTCTTCTCCATGGCTGGACCCCCAAATAATATTCCTTGACGTGCTAAGGGGTATCTAGAGAGTGGGATAGGTTTAATAACTACCCTAAACCTAACGCGTACCCTAACCCTAACCCCTACCCTAACCCTAACACGAACCCTAATCCTAACCCGTACCCTAAACCGAGCCCTAACCTTCAAGCTAACCCTAACCCTAACCCTAAACCATACCCTACGCCGTACACGAACCCGTACCCGAACCCGTACCCTAAGCCGTACCCTAACCCTAACCCTAACCCTAACCCTAACACTAAGCTACCCTTTACTGCTTCTGCCTCCAATAGATTTCCTAAGCACTAGTGTTTTAAGGAACAGGTTAAAAAGAGAATCCTAATGTGATTTCTTGATAATGGGTGTGTTCCTTATCTTCTCCTAGTGTCTAAACTCTTCTCCATGGATGGACCCCCAAATAATATTCCTTGACGTGCTAAGGGGTATCTAGAGAGTGGGATAGGTTTAATAACTACCCTAACCCTAATGCGTACCCTAACCCTATCCCCTACCCTAACCCTAACACGTACCCTAATCCTAACCCGTAACCTAAACCGAGCCCTAACCCTCAAACTAACCCTAACCCTAACCCTAACCCATACCCTACGCCATACCCAAACCCGGACCC
Organism: Eschrichtius robustus; assembly: GCF_028021215.1. NCBI lineage: Eukaryota > Metazoa > Chordata > Mammalia > Artiodactyla > Eschrichtiidae > Eschrichtius > Eschrichtius robustus. The sequence continues at coordinate 1,569,384 of NW_027175626.1, forward strand.
GAACCGGTACCCTAAGCCGTACCCTAACCCTAAACCTATCCCTAACCCTAACCCTAAGCTACCCTTGACTGCTTCTGCCTCCAATAGATTTCCTAAGCACTAGTGTATTAAGGAACAGGTTAAAAAGAGAATCCTAATGTGCTTTCAGGATAATGGGTGTGTTCCTTATCTTCTCCTAGTGTCTAAACTCTTCTCCATGGCTGGACCCCCAAATAATATTCCTTGACATGCTAAAGGGTATCTAGAGAATGGGATAGGTTTAATGACTACCCTAACCCTAACGCGTACCCTAACCCTAACCCCTACCCTAACCCTAACACGTACCCTAATCTTAACCCGAACCCTAAACCGAGCCCTAACCCTCAAACTAACCCTAACCCTAACCCTAACCCATACCCTACGCCATACCCAAACCCGTACCCGAACCCGTACCCTAAGCCGTACCCTAACCCTAACCCTAACCCTAAGCTACCCTTGACTGCTTCTGCCTCCAATAGATTTCCTAAGAACTAGTGTTTTAAGGAACAGGTTAAAAAGAGAATCCTAATGTGATTTCTTGATAATGGGTGTGTTCCTTATCTTCTCCTAGTGTCTAAACTCTTCTCCATGGCTGGACCCCCAAATAATATTCCTTGACGTGCTAAGGGGTATCTAGAGAGTGGGATAGGTTTAATAACTACCGTAACCCTAATGCGTACCCTAAACCTAACCCCTACCCTAACACTAACCCTAACCCTAATCCTAACCCGTACCCTAAACTGAGCCCTAACCCTCAAACTAACCCTAACCCTAACCCTAACCCATACCCTACGCCGTACCCGAACCCGTACCCGAACCCGTACCCTAAGCCGTACCCTAACCCTAACCCTAATCCTAACCCTAACCCTAAGCTACCCTTGACTGCTTCTGCCTACAATAGAATTCCTAAGCACTAGTGTATTAAGGAACAGGTTAAAAAGAGAATCCTAATGTGATTTCAGGACAATGGGTGTGTTCCTTATCTTCTCCTATTGTCTAAACTCTTCTCCATGGCTGGACCCCCAAATAATATTCCTTGACGTGCTAAGGGGTATCTAGAGAGTGGGATAGGTTTAATAACTGCCCTAACCCTAACGCGTACCCTAACCCTAACCCCTACCCTTACCCTAACACGAACCCTAATCCTAACCCGTACCCTAAACCGAGCCCTAACCTTCAAACTAACCCTAACACTAACCCTAACCCATACCCTACGCCGTACACGAACCCGTACCCGAACCCGTACCCTAAGCCGTACCCTAACCCTAACCCTAACCCTAACCCTAACCCTAACCCTAAGCTACCCTTGACTGCTTCTGCCTCCAATAGATTTCCTAAGCACTAGTGTTTTAAGGAACAGGTTAAAAAGAGAATCCTAATGTGATTTCTTGATAATGGGTGTGTTCCTTATCTTCTCCTAGTGTCTAAACTCTTCTCCAAGGCTGAACCCCCAAATAATATTCCTTGACGTGCTAAGGGGTATCTAGAGAGTGGGATAGGTTTAATAACTACCCTAACCCTAATGCGTACCCTAACCCTAACCCCTACCCTAACCCTAACACGTACCCTAATCCTAACCCGTAACCTAAACCGAGCCCTAACCCTCAAACTAACCCTAACCCTAACCCTAACCCATACCCTACGCCATACCCAAACCCGGACCCGAACCGGTACCCTAAGCCGTACCCTAACCCTAAACCTATCCCTAACCCTAACCCTAAGCTACCCTTGACTGCTTCTGCCTCCAATAGATTTCCTAAGCACTAGTGTATTAAGGAACAGGTTAAAAAGAGAATCCTAATGTGCTTTCAGGATAATGGGTGTGTTCCTTATCTTCTCCTAGTGTCTAAACTCTTCTCCATGGCTGGACCCCCAAATAATATTCCTTGACGTGCTAAAGGGTATCTAGAGAATGGGATAGGTTTAATGACTACCCTAACCCTAACGCGTACCCTAACCCTAACCCCTACCCTAACCCTAACACTTACCCTAATCTTAACCCGAACCCTAAACCGAGCCCTAACCCTCAAACTAACCGTAGCCCTAACCCTAACCCATACCCTACGCCATACCCAAACCCGTACCCGAACCCGTACCCTAAGCCGTACCCTAACCCTAACCCTATCCCTAAGCTACCCTTGACTGCTTCTGCCTCCAATAGATTTCCTAAGAACTAGTGTTTTAAGGAACAGGTTAAAAAGAGAATCCTAATGTGATTTCTTGATAATGGGTGTGTTCCTTATCTTCTCCTAGTGTCTAAACTCTTCTCCATGGCTGGACCCCCAAATAATATTCCTTGACGTGCTAAGGGGTATCTAGAGAGTGGGATAGGTTTAATAACTACCGTAACCCTAACGCGTACCGTAACCCTAACCCCTACCCTAACACTAACACGTACCCTAATCCTAACCCGTACCCTAAACTGAGCCCTAACCCTCAAACTAACCCTAACCCTAACGCTAACCCATACCCTACGCCGTACCCGAACCCGTACCCGAACCCGTACCCTAAGCCGTACCCTAACCCTAACCCTAATCCTAACCCTAACCCTAAGCTACCCTTGACTGCTTCTGCCTACAATAGAATTCCTAAGCACTAGTGTATTAAGGAACAGGTTAAAAAGAGAATCCTAATGTGATTTCAGGACAATGGGTGTGTTCCTTATCTTCTCCTATTGTCTAAACTCTTCTCCATGGCTGGACCCCCAAATAATATTCCTTGACGTGCTAAGGGGTATCTAGAGAGTGGGATAGGTTTAATAACTGCCCTAACCCTAACGCGTACCCTAACCCTAACCCCTACCCTTACCCTAACACGAACCCTAATCCTAACCCGTACCCTAAACCGAGCCCTAACCTTCAAACTAACCCTAACACTAACCCTAACCCATACCCTACGCCGTACACGAACCCGTACCCGAACCCGTACCCTAAGCCGTACCCTAACCCTAACCCTAACCCTAACCCTAACCCTAACCCTAAGCTACCCTTGACTGCTTCTGCCTCCAATAGATTTCCTAAGCACTAGTGTTTTAAGGAACAGGTTAAAAAGAGAATCCTAATGTGATTTCTTGATAATGGGTGTGTTCCTTATCTTCTCCTAGTGTCTAAACTCTTCTCCAAGGCTGAACCCCCAAATAATATTCCTTGACGTGCTAAGGGGTATCTAGAGAGTGGGATAGGTTTAATAACTACCCTAACCCTAACGCGTACCCTAACCCTAACACGTACACTAATCCTAACCCGTACCCTAAACCGAGCCCTAACCCTCAAACTAACCCTAACCCTAACCCTAACCCATACCCTACGCCGTACCCGAACCCGGACCCGAACCCGTACCCTAAGCCGTACCCTAACCCTAACCCTAACCCTAACCCTAAGCTACCCTTGACTGCTTCTGCCTCCAATAGATTTCCTAAGGACTAGTGTATTAAGGAACAGGTTAAAAAGAGAATCCTAATGTGATTTCAGGATAATGGGTGTGTTCCTTATCTTCTCCTATTGTCTAAACTCTTCTCCATGGCTGGACCCCCAAATAATATTCCTTGACATGCTAAAGGGTATTTAGAGAGTGGGATAGGTTTAATAACTACCCTAACCCTAATGCGTACCCTAACCCTAACACGTACCCTAATCCTAACCCCTAACCTAAACCGAGCCCTAACCCTCAAACTAACCCTAACCCTAACCCTAACCCATACCCTACGCCGTACCCGAACCCGTACGCGAACCCGTAACCTAAGCCGTACCCTAAAGCTAACCCTAACCCTAACCCTAACCCTAACCCTAAGCTACCCTTGACTGCTTCTGCCTCCAATAGATTTCCTAAGCACTAGTGTTTTAAGGAACAGTTTAAAAAGAGAATCCTAATGTGATTTCTTGATAATGGGTGTGTTCCTTATCTTCTCCTAGTGTCTAAACTCTTCTCCATGGCTGGACCCCCAAATAATATTCTTTGACGTGCTAAGGGGTATCTAGAGAGTGGGATAGGTTTAATAACTACACTAACCCTAACGCGTACCCTAACCCTAACCCCTACCCTAACCCTAACACGTACCCTAATCCTAACCCGTAACCTAAACCGAGCCCTAACCCTCAAACTAACCCTAACCCTAACCCTAACCCATACCCTACGCCGTACCCGAACCAGTACCCGAACACGTACCCTAAGCCGTAACCTAACCCTAACCCTAATCCTAACACTAACCCTAAGCTACCCTTGACTGCTTCTGCCTACAATAGATTTCCTAAGCACTAGTGTATTAAGGAACCGGTTAAAAAGAGAATCCTAATGTGATTTCAGGATAATGGGTGTGTTCCTTATCTTCTCCTATTGTCTAAACTCTTCTCCATGGCTGGACCCCCAAATAATATTCCTTGACGTGCTAAGGGGTATCTAGAGAGTGGGATAGGTTTAATAACTACCCTAACCCTAACGCGTACCCTAACCCTAACCCCTACCCTAACCCTAACACGAACACTAATCCTAACCCGTACCCTAAACCGAGCCCTAACCTTCAAACTAACCCTAACCCTAACCCTAACCCATACCCTACGCCTTACACGAACCCGTACCCGAACCCGTACCCTAAGCCGTACCCTACCCCTAACCCTAACCCTAACCCTAAACCTAACCCTAAGCTACCCTTGACTGCTTCTTCCTCCAATAGATTTCCTAAGCACTAGTGTTTTAAGGAACAGGTTAAAAAGAGAATCCTAATGTGATTTCTTGATAATGGGTGTGTTCCTTATCTTCTCCTAGTGTCTAAACTCTTCTCCATGGATGGACCCCCAAATAATATTCCTTGATGTGCTAAGGGGTATCTAGAGAGTGGGATAGGTTTAATAAATACCCTAACCCTAACGCGTACCCTAACACTAACACGTACCCTAATCCTAACCCGTACCCTAAACCGAGCCCTAACCCTCAAACTAACCCTAACCCTAACACTAACCCATACCCTACGCCGTACCCGAACCCGAACCCGAACCCGTTCCCTAAGCCGTACCCTAACCCTAACCCTAAACCTAACCCTTACCCTAACCCTAAGCTACCCTTCACTGCTTCTGCCTCTAATAGATTTCCTAAGCACTAGTGTATTAAGGAACAGGTTAAAAAGAGAATCCTAATGTGATTTCAGGATAATGGGTGTGTTCCTTATCTTCTCCTAGTGTCTAAACTCTTCTCCATGGCTGGACCCCCAAATAATATTCCTTGACGTGCTAAGGGGTATCTAGAGAGTGGGATAGGTTTAATAACTACCCTAAACCTAACGCGTACCCTAACCCTAACCCCTACCCTAACCCTAACACGAACCCTAATCCTAACCCGTACCCTAAACCGAGCCCTAACCTTCAAACTAACCCTAACCCTAACCCTAACACATGCCCTACGCCGTACACGAACCCATACCCGAACCCGTACCCTAAGCCGTACCCTAACCCTAACCCTAACCTTATCCCTAACCCTAAGCTACCCTTGACTGCTTCTGCCTCCAATAGATTTCCTAAGCACTAGTGTTTTAAGGAACAGGTTAAAAAGAGAATCCTAATGTGATTTCTTGATAATGGGTGTGCTCCTTATCTTCTCCTAGTGTCTAAACTCTTCTCCATGGCTGGAGCCCCAAATAATATTCCTTGACGTGCTAAGGGGTATCTAGAGAGTGGGATAGGTTTAATAACTACCCTAACCCTAACGCCTACCCTAACCCTAACACCTACCCTAAACCTAACACGTACCCTAATCCTAACCCGTACCCTAAACCGAGCCCTAACCCTCAAACTAACCCTAACCCTAACCCTAACCCATACCCTACGCCGTACCCGAACCCGTACTCTAAGCCTTACCCTAACAATAACCCTAACCCTAACCCTAACCCTAACCCTAAGCTACCCTTGACTGCTTCTGCCTCCAATAGATTTCCTAAGCACTAGTGTTTTAAGGAACAGGTTAAAAAGAGAATCGTAATGTGATTTCTTGATAATGGGTGTGTTCCTTATCTTCTCCTAGTGTCTAAACTCTTCTCCATGGCTGGACCCCCAAATAATATTCCTTGACGTGCTAAGGGGTATCTAGAGAGTGGGATAGGTTTAATAACTACCCTAACCCTAACTCGTACCCTAACCCTAACCCCTACCCTAACCCTAACACGAACCCTAATCCTAACCCGTACCCTAAACCGAGCCCTAACCTTCAAACTAACCCTAACCCTAACCATAACCCATACCCTACGCCGTACACGAACCCGTACCTGAACCCGTACCCTAAGCCGTACCCTAACCCTAACCCTAACCCTAACCCTAACCCTAACCCTAAGCTACCCTTGACTGCTTCTGCCTCCAATAGATTTCCTAAGCACTAGTGTTTTAAGGAACAGGTTAAAAAGAGAATCCTAATGTGATTTCTTGATAATGGGTGTGTTCCTTATCTTCTCCTAGTGTCTAAACTCTTCTCCAAGGCTGAACCCCCAAATAATATTCCTTAACGTGCTAAGGGGTATCTAGAGAGTGGGATAGGTTTAATAACTACCCTAACCCTAACGCGTACCCTAACCCTAACCTCTAACCTAACCCTAACACGTACACTAATCCTAACCCGTATCCTAAACCGAGCCCTAACCCTCAAACTAACCCTAACCCTAACCCTAACCCATACCCTACGCCGTACCCGAACCCGTACCCGAACCCGTTCCCTAAGCCGTACCCTAACCCTAACCCTTAACCTAACCCTAACCCTAACCCTAAGCTACCCTTCACTGCTTCTGCCTCTAATAGATTTTCTAAGCACTAGTGTATTAAGGAACAGGTTAAAAAGGGAATCCTAATGTGATTTCAGGATAATGGGTGTATTCCTTATCTTCTCCTAGTGTCTAAACTCTTCTCCATGGCTGGACCCCCAAATAATATTCCTTGACGTGCTAAGGGGTATCTAGAGAGTGGGATAGGTTTAATAACTACCCTAAACCTAACGCGTACCCTAACCCTAACCCCTACCCTAACCCTAACACGAACACTAATCCTAACCCGTACCCTAAACCGAGCCCTAACCTTCAAACTAACCCTAACCCTAACCCTAACCCATACCCTACGCCGTACACGAACCCGTACCCGAACCCGTACCCTAAGCCGTACCCTAACCCTAACCTTAACCCTAACCCTAACCCTAAGCTACCCTTTACTGCTTCTGCCTCCAATAGATTTCCTAAGCACTAGTGTTTTAAGGAACAGGTTAAAAAGAGAATCCTAATGTGATTTCTTGATAATGGGTGTGTTCCTTATCTTCTCCTAGTGTCTAAACTCTTCTCCATGGCTGGACCCCCAAATAATATTCCTTGACGTGCTAAGGGGTATCTAGAGAGTGGGATAGGTTTAATAACTACCCTAACCCTAATGCGTACCCTAACCCTAACCCCTACCCTAACCCTAACACGTACCCTAATCCTAACCCGTAACCTAAACCGAGCCCTAACCCTCAAACTAACCCTAACCCATACCCTACGCCGTACCCGAACCCGTACCCGAACCCGTACCCTAAAGCTAACCCTAACCCTAACCCTAACCCTAAGCTACCCTTGACTGCTTCTGCCTACAATAGATTTCCTAAGCACTAGTGTATTAAGGAACAGGTTAAAAAGAGAATCCTAATGTGATTTCAGGACAATGGGTGTGTTCCTTATCTTCTCCTATTGTCTAAACTCTTCTCCATGGCTGGACCCCCAAATAATATTCCTTGACGTGCTAAGGGGTATCTAGAGAGTGGGATAGGTTTAATAACTGCCCTAACCCTAACGCGTACCCTAACCCTAACCCCTACCCTAACCCTAACACGAACCCTAATCCTAACCCGTACCCTAAACAGAGCCCTAACCTTCAAACTAACCCTAACCCTAACCCTAACCCATACCCTACGCCGTACACGAACCCGTACCCGAACCCGTACCCTAAGCCGTACCCTAACCCTAACCCTAACCCTAACCCTAACCCTAACCCTAAGCTACCCTTGACTGCTTCTGCCTCCAATAGATTTCCTAAGCACTAGTGTTTTAAGGAACAGGTTAAAAAGAGAATCCTAATGTGATTTCTTGATAATGGGTGTGTTCCTTATCTTCTCCTAGTGTCTAAACTCTTCTCCAAGGCTGAACCCCCAAATAATATTCCTTGACGTGCTAAGGGGTATCTAGAGAGTGGGATAGGTTTAATAACAACCCTAACCCTAACGCGTACCCTAACCCTAACCTCTACCCTAACCCTAACACGTACACTAATCCTAACCCGTACCCTAAACCGAGCCCTAACCCTCAAACTAACCCTAACCCTAACCCTAACCCATACCCTACGCCGTACCCGAAACCGGACCCGAACCCGTACCCTAAGCCGTACCCTAACCCTAACCCTAACCCTAACCCTAACCCTAAGCTACCCTTTACTGCTTCTGCCTCCAATAGATTTCCTAAGCACTAGTGTTTTAAGGAACAGGTTAAAAAGAGAATCGTAATGTGATTTCTTGATAATGGGTGTGTTCCTTATCTTCTCCTATTGTCTAAACTCTTCTCCATGGCTGGACCCCCAAATAATATTCCTTGACATGCTAAAGGGTATTTAGAGAGTGGGATAGGTTTAATAACTACCCTAACCCTAATGCGTACCCTAACCCTAACCCCTACCCTAACCCTAACACGTACCCTAATCCTAACCCGTAACCTAAACCGAGCCCTAACCCTCAAACTAACCCTAACCCTAACCCTAACCCATACCCTACGCCATACCCAAACCCGGACCCGAACCGGTACCCTAAGCCGTACCCTAACCCTAAACCTATCCCTAACCCTAACCCTAAGCTACCCTTGACTGCTTCTGCCTCCAATAGATTTCCTAAGCACTAGTGTATTAAGGAACAGGTTAAAAAGAGAATCCTAATGTGCTTTCAGGATAATGGGGGTGTTCCTTATCTTCTCCTAGTGTCTAAACTCTTCTCCATGGCTGGACCCCCAAATAATATTCCTTGACGTGCTAAAGGGTATCTAGAGAATGGGATAGGTTTAATGACTACCCTAACCCTAACGCGTACCCTAACCCTAACCCCTACCCTAACCCTAACACTTACCCTAATCTTAACCCGAACCCTAAACCGAGCCCTAACCCTCAAACTAACCGTAACCCTAACCCTAACCCATACCCTACGCCATACCCAAACCCGTACCCGAACCCGTACCCTAAGCCGTACCCTAACCCTAACCCTATCCCTAAGCTACCCTTGACTGCTTCTGCCTCCAATAGATTTCCTAAGAACTAGTGTTTTAAGGAACAGGTTAAAAAAAGAGAATCCTAATGTGATTTCTTGATAATGGGTGTGTTCCTTATCTTCTCCTAGTGTCTAAACTCTTCTCCATGGCTGGACCCCCAAATAATATTCCTTGACGTGCTAAGGGGTATCTAGAGAGTGGGATAGGTTTAATAACTACCGTAACCCTAACGCGTACCGTAACCCTAACCCCTACCCTAACACTAACACGTACCCTAATCCTAACCCGTACCCTAAACTGAGCCCTAACCCTCAAACTAACCCTAACCCTAACCCTAACCCATACCCTACGCCGTACCCGAACCCGTACCCGAACCCGTACCCTAAGCCGTACCCTAACCCTAACCCTAATCCTAACCCTAACCCTAAGCTACCCTTGACTGCTTCTGCCTACAATAGAATTCCTAAGCACTAGTGTATTAAGGAACAGGTTAAAAAGAGAATCCTAATGTGATTTCAGGACAATGGGTGTGTTCCTTATCTTCTCCTATTGTCTAAACTCTTCTCCATGGCTGGACCCCCAAATAATATTCCTTGACGTGCTAAGGGGTATCTAGAGAGTGGGATAGGTTTAATAACTGCCCTAACCCTAACGCGTACCCTAACCCTAACCCCTACCCTTACCCTAACACGAACCCTAATCCTAACCCGTACCCTAAACCGAGCCCTAACCTTCAAACTAACCCTAACACTAACCCTAACCCATACCCTACGCCGTACACGAACCCGTACCCGAACCCGTACCCTAAGCCGTACCCTAACCCTAACCCTAACCCTAACCCTAACCCTAACCCTAAGCTACCCTTGACTGCTTCTGCCTCCAATAGATTTCCTAAGCACTAGTGTTTTAAGGAACAGGTTAAAAAGAGAATCCTAATGTGATTTCTTGATAATGGGTGTGTTCCTTATCTTCTCCTAGTGTCTAAACTCTTCTCCAAGGCTGAACCCCCAAATAATATTCCTTGACGTGCTAAGGGGTATCTAGAGAGTGGGATAGGTTTAATAACTACCCTAACCCTAACGCGTACCCTAACCCTAACCTCTACCCTAACCCTAACACGTACACTAATCCTAACCCGTACCCTAAACCGAGCCCTAACCCTCAAACTAACCCTAACCCTAACCCTAACCCATACCCTACGCCGTACCCGAACCCGGACCCGAACCCGTACCCTAAGCCGTACCCTAACCCTAACCCTAACCCTAACCCTAAGCTACCCTTGACTGCTTCTGCCTCCAATAGATTTCCTAAGCACTAGTGTATTAAGGAACAGGTTAAAAAGAGAATCCTAATGTGATTTCAGGATAATGGGTGTGTTCCTTATCTTCTCCTATTGTCTAAACTCTTCTCCATGGCTGGACCCCCAAATAATATTCCTTGACATGCTAAAGGGTATTTAGAGAGTGGGATAGGTTTAATAACTACCCTAACCCTAATGCGTACCCTAACCCTAACACGTACCCTAATCCTAACCCCTAACCTAAACCGAGCCCTAACCCTCAAACTAACCCTAACCCTAACCCTAACCCATACCCTACGCCGTACCCGAACCCGTACGCGAACCCGTAACCTAAGCCGTACCCTAAAGCTAACCCTAACCCTAACCCTAACCCTAACCCTAAGCTACCCTTGACTGCTTCTGCCTCCAATAGATTTCCTAAGCACTAGTGTTTTAAGGAACAGTTTAAAAAGAGAATCCTAATGTGATTTCTTGATAATGGGTGTGTTCCTTATCTTCTCCTAGTGTCTAAACTCTTCTCCATGGCTGGACCCCCAAATAATATTCTTTGACGTGCTAAGGGGTATCTAGAGAGTGGGATAGGTTTAATAACTACACTAACCCTAACGTGTACCCTAACCCTAACCCCTACCCTAACCCTAACACGTACCCTAATCCTAACCCGTAACCTAAACCGAGCCCTAACCCTCAAACTAACCCTAACCCTAACCCTAACCCATACCCTACGCCGTACCCGAACCAGTACCCGAACACGTACCCTAAGCCGTAACCTAACCCTAACCCTAATCCTAACCCTAACCCTAAGCTACCCTTGACTGCTTCTGCCTACAATAGATTTCCTAAGCACTAGTGTCTTAAGGAACCGGTTAAAAAGAGAATCCTAATGTGATTTCAGGATAATGGGTGTGTTCCTTATCTTCTCCTATTGTCTAAACTCTTCTCCATGGCTGGACCCCCAAATAATATTCCTTGACGTGCTAAGGGGTATCTAGAGAGTGGGATAGGTTTAATAACTACCCTAACCCTAACGCGTACCCTAACCCTAACCCCTACCCTAACCCTAACACGAACACTAATCCTAACCCGTACCCTAAACCGAGCCCTAACCTTCAAACTAACCCTAACCCTAACCCTAACCCATACCCTACGCCTTACACGAACCCGTACCCGAACCCGTACCCTAAGCCGTACCCTACCCCTAACCCTAACCCTAACCCTAAACCTAACCCTAAGCTACCCTTGACTGCTTCTTCCTCCAATAGATTTCCTAAGCACTAGTGTTTTAAGGAACAGGTTAAAAAGAGAATCCTAATGTGATTTCTTGATAATGGGTGTGTTCCTTATCTTCTCCTAGTGTCTAAACTCTTCTCCAAGGCTGGACCCCCAAATAATATTCCTTGACGTGCTAAGGGGTATCTAGAGAGTGGGATAGGTTTAATAACTACCCTAACCCTAACGCGTACCCTAACCCTAACCTCTACCGTAACCCTAACACGTACACTAATCCTAACCCGTACCCTAAACCGAGCCCTAACCCTCAAACTAACCCTAACCCTAACCCTAACCCATACCCTACGCCGTACCCGAACCCGGACCCGAACCCGTACCCTAAGCCGTACACTAACCCTAACCCTAACCCTAACCCTAACCCTAAGCTACCCTTGACTGCTTCTGACTCCAATAAATTTCCTAAGCACTAGTGTATTAAGGAACAGGTTAAAAAGATAATCCTAATGTGATTTCAGGATAATGGGTGTGTTCCTTATCTTCTCCTAGTGTCTAAACTCTTCTCCATGGCTGGACCCCCAAATAATATTCCTTGACGTGCTAAAGGGTATCTAGAGAGTGGGATAGGTTAAATAACTACCCTAACCCTAACGCGTATCCTAACCCTAACCACTACCCTAACCCTAACACGTACCCTAATCCTAACCCGTACCCTAAACCGAGCCCTAACCCTCAAACAAACCCTAACCCTAACCCTAACCCATACCCTACGCCATACCCAAACCCGTACCCGTACCCGTACCCGAACCCGTACCCGAACCCGTACCCTAAGCCGTACCCTAACCCTAACCCTAACCCTAAGCTACCCTTGACTGCTTCTGCCTCCAATAGATTTCCTAAGCACTAGTGTTTTAAGGAACAGGTTAAAAAGAGAATCCTAATGTGATTTCTTGATAATGGGTGTGTTCCTTATCTTCTCCTAGTGTCTAAACTCTTCTCCATGGATGGACCCCCAAATAATATTCCTTGATGTGCTAAGGGGTATCTAGAGAGTGGGATAGGTTTAATAACTACCCTAACCCTAACGCGTACCCTAACACTAACACGTAACCTAATCCTAACCCGTACCCTAAACCGAGCCCTAACCCTCAAACTAACCCTAACCCTAACACTAACCCATACCCTACGCCGTACCCGAACCCGAACCCGAACCCGTTCCCTAAGCCGTACCCTAACCCTAACCCTAAACCTAACCCTAACCCTAACCCTAAGCTACCCTTCACTGCTTCTGCCTCTAATAGATTTCCTAAGCACTAGTGTATTAAGGAACAGGTTAAAAAGAGAATCCTAATGTGATTTCAGGATAATGGGTGTGTTCCTTATCTTCTCCTAGTGTCTAAACTCTTCTCCATGGCTGGACCCCCAAATAATATTCCTTGACGTGCTAAGGGGTATCTAGAGAGTGGGATAGGTTTAATAACTACCCTAAACCTAACGCGTACCCTAACCCTAACCCCTACCCTAACCCTAACACGAACCCTAATCCTAACCCGTACCCTAAACCGAGCCCTAACCTTCAAACTAACCCTAACCCTAACCCTAACACATGCCCTACGCCGTACACGAACCCATACCCGAACCCGTACCCTAAGCCGTACCCTAACCCTAACCCTAACCTTATCCCTAACCCTAAGCTACCCTTGACTGCTTCTGCCTCCAATAGATTTCCTAAGCACTAGTGTTTTAAGGAACAGGTTAAAAAGAGAATCCTAATGTGATTTCTTGATAATGGGTGTGCTCCTTATCTTCTCCTAGTGTCTAAACTCTTCTCCATGGCTGGACCCCCAAATAATATTCCTTGACGTGCTAAGGGGTATCTAGAGAGTGGGATAGGTTTAATAACTACCCTAACCCTAACGCCTACCCTAACCCTAACACCTACCCTAAACCTAACACGTACCCTAATCCTAACCCGTACCCTAAACCGAGCCCTAACCCTCAAACTAACCCTAACCCTAACCCTAACCCATACCCTACGCCGTACCCGAACCCGTACTCTAAGCCTTACCCTAACAATAACCCTAACCCTAACCCTAACCCTAACCCTAAGCTACCCTTGACTGCTTCTGCCTCCAATAGATTTCCTAAGCACTAGTGTTTTAAGGAACAGGTTAAAAAGAGAATCGTAATGTGATTTCTTGATAATGGGTGTGTTCCTTATCTTCTCCTAGTGTCTAAACTCTTCTCCATGGCTGGACCCCCAAATAATATTCCTTGACGTGCTAAGGGGTATCTAGAGAGTGGGATAGGTTTAATAACTACCCTAACCCTAACTCGTACCCTAACCCTAACCCCTACCCTAACCCTAACACGAACCCTAATCCTAACCCGTACCCTAAACCGAGCCCTAACCTTCAAACTAACCCTAACCCTAACCATAACCCATACCCTACGCCGTACACGAACCCGTACCTGAACCCGTACCCTAAGCCGTACCCTAACCCTAACCCTAACCCTAACCCTAACCCTAACCCTAAGCTACCCTTGACTGCTTCTGCCTACAATAGATTTCCTAAGCACTAGTGTTTTAAGGAACAGGTTAAAAAGAGAATCCTAATGTGATTTCAGGATAATGGGTGTGTTCCTTATCTTCTCCTAGTGTCTAAACTCTTCTCCATGGCTGGACCCCCAAATAATATTCCTTGACGTGCTAAGGGGTATCTAGAGAGTGGGATAGGTTTAATAACTACCCTAAACCTAACGCGTACCCTAACCCTAACCCCTACCCTAACCCTAACACGAACCCTAATCCTAACCCGTACCCTAAACCGAGCCCTAACCTTCAAACTAACCCTAACCCTAACCCTAACACATGCCCTACGCCGTACACGAACCCATACCCGAACCCGTACCCTAAGCCGTACCCTAACCCTAACCCTAACCTTATCCCTAACCCTAAGCTACCCTTGACTGCTTCTGCCTCCAATAGATTTCCTAAGCACTAGTGTTTTAAGGAACAGGTTAAAAAGAGAATCCTAATGTGATTTCTTGATAATGGGTGTGTTCCTTATCTTCTCCTAGTGTCTAAACTCTTCTCCATGGCTGGACCCCCAAATAATATTCCTTGACGTGCTAAGGGGTATCTAGAGAGTGGGATAGGTTTAATAACTACCCTAACCCTAATGCGTACCCTAACCCTAACCCCTACCCTAACCCTAACACGTACCCTAATCCTAACCCGTAACCTAAACCGAGCCCTAACCCTCAAACTAACCCTAACCCTAATCCTAACCCATACCCTACGCCATACCCAAACCCGGACCCGAACCCGTACCCTAAGCCGTACCCTAACCCTAAACCTATCCCTAACCCTAACCCTAAGCTACCCTTGACTGCTTCTGCTTCCAATAGATTTCCTAAGCACTAGTGTATTAAGGAACAGGTTAAAAAGAGAATCCTAATGTGCTTTCAGGATAATGGGTGTGTTCCTTATCTTCTCCTAGTGTCTAAACTCTTCTCCATGGCTGGACCCCCAAATAATATTCCTTGACGTGCTAAAGGGTATCTAGAGAATGGGATAGGTTTAATAACTACCCTAAACCTAATGCGTACCCTAACCCTAACCCCTACCCTAACCCTAACACGTACCCTAATCTTAACCCGAACCCTAAACCGAGCCCTAACCCTCAAACTAACCCTAACCCTAACCCTAACCCATACCCTACGACATACCCAAACCCGTACCCGAACCCGTACCCTAAGCCGTACCCTAACCCTAACCCTAACCCTAAGCTACCCTTGACTGCTTCTGCCTCCAATAGATTTCCTAAGAACTAGTGTTTTAAGGAACAGGTTAAAAAGAGAATCCTAATGTGATTTCTTGATAATGGGTGTGTTCCTTATCTTCTCCTAGTGTCTAAACTCTTCTCCATGGCTGGACCCCCAAATAATATTCCTTGACGTGCTAAGGGGTATCTAGAGAGTGGGATAGGTTTAATAACTACCGTAACCCTAACGCGTACACTAACCCTAACCCCTACCCTAACACTAACACGTACCCTAATCCTAACCCGTACCCTAAACCGAGCCCTAACCCTCAAACTAACCCTAACCCATACCCTACGCCGTACCCGAACCCGTACCCTAAGCCGTACCCTAAAGCTAACCCTAACCCTAACCCTAACCCTAAGCTACCCTTGACTGCTTCTGCCTACAATAGATTTCCTAAGCACTAGTGTATTAAGGAACAGGTTAAAAAGAGAATCCTAATGTGATTTCAGGACAATGGGTGTGTTCCTTATCTTCTCCTATTGTCTAAACTCTTCTCCATGGCTGGACCCCCAAATAATATTCCTTGACGTGCTAAGGGGTATCTAGAGAGTGGGATAGGTTTAATAACTGCCCTAACCCTAACGCGTACCCTAACCCTAACCCCTACCCTAACCCTAACACGAACCCTAAACCTAACCCGTACCCTAAACCGAGCCCTAACCTTCAAACTAACCCTAACCCTAACCCTAACCCATACCCTACGCCGTACACGAACCCGTACCCGAACCCGTACCCTAAGCCGTACCCTAACCCTAACCCTAACCCTAACCCTAACCCTAACCCTAAGCTACCCTTGACTGCTTCTGCCTCCAATAGATTTCCTAAGCACTAGTGTTTTAAGGAACAGGTTAAAAAGAGAATCCTAATGTGATTTCTTGATAATGGGTGTGTTCCTTATCTTCTCCTAGTGTCTAAACTCTTCTCCAAGGCTGAACCCCCAAATAATATTCCTTGACGTGTTAAGGGGTATCTAGAGAGTGGGATAGGTTTAATAACTACCCTAACCCTAACGCGTACCCTAACCCTAACCTCTACCCTAACCCTAACACGTACACTAATCCTAACCCGTACCCTAAACCGAGCCCTAACCCTCAAACTAACCCTAACCCTAACCCTAACCCATACCCTACGCCGTACCCGAAACCGGACCCGAACCCGTACCCTAAGCCGTACCCTAACCCTAACCCTAACCCTAACCCTAACCCTAAGCTACCCTTTACTGCTTCTGCCTCCAATAGATTTCCTAAGCACTAGTGTTTTAAGGAACAGGTTAAAAAGAGAATCGTAATGTGATTTCTTGATAATGGGTGTGTTCCTTATCTTCTCCTAGTGTCTAAACTCTTCTCCATGGCTGGACCCCCAAATAATATTCCTTGACGTGCTAAGGGGTATCTAGAGAGTGGGATAGGTTTAATAACTACCCTAACCCTAATGCGTACCCTAACCCTAACCCCTACCCTAACCCTAACACGTACCCTAATCCTAACCCGTAACCTAAACCGAGCCCTAACCCTCAAACTAACCCTAACCCTAACCCTAACCCATACCCTACGCCATACCCAAACCCGGACCCGAACCCGTACCCTAAGCCGTACCCTAACACTAAACCTATCCCTAACACTAACCCTAAGCTACCCTTGACTGCTTCTGCCTCCAATAGATTTCCTAAGCACTAGTGTATTAAGGAACAGGTTAAAAAGAGAATCCTAATGTGCTTTCAGGATAATGGGTGTGTTCCTTATCTTCTCCTAGTGTCTAAACTCTTCTCCATGGCTGGACCCCCAAATAATATTCCTTGACGTGCTAAAGGGTATCTAGAGAATGGGATAGGTTTAATGACTACCCTAACCCTAACGCGTACCCTAACCCTAACCCCTACCCTAACCCTAACACGTACCCTAATCTTAACCCGAACCCTAAACCGAGCCCTAACCCTCAAACTAACCCTAACCCTAACCCTAACCCATACCCTACGCCATACCCAAACCCGTAACTGAACCCGTACCCTAAGCCGTACACTAACCCTAACCCTAACCCTAAGCTACCCTTGACTGCTTCTGCCTCCAATAGATTTCCTAAGAACTAGTGTTTTAAGGAACAGGTTCAAAAGAGAATCCTAATGTGATTTCTTTATAATGGGTGTGTTCCTTATCTTCTCCTAGTGTCTAAACTCTTCTCCATGGCTGGACCCCCAAATAATATTCCTTGACGTGCTAAGGGGTATCTAGAGAGTGGGATAGGTTTAATAACTACCGTAACCCTAACGCGTACCCTAACCCTAACCCCTACCCTAACACTAACACGTACCCTAATCCTAACCCGTAACCTAAACTGAGCCCTAACCCTCAAACTAACCCTAACCCTAACCCTAACCCATACCCTACGCCGTACCCGAACCCGTACCCGAACCCGTACCCTAAGCCGTACCCTAACCCTAACCCTAATCCTAACCCTAACCCTAAGCTACCCTTGACTGCTTCTGCCTACAATAGAATTCCTAAGCACTAGTGTATTAAGGAACAGGTTAAAAAGAGAATCCTAATGTGATTTCAGGACAATGCGTGTGTTCCTTATCTTCTCCTATTGTCTAAACTCTTCTCCATGGCTGGACCCCCAAATAATATTCCTTGACGTGCTAAGGGGTATCTAGAGAGTGGGATAGGTTTAATAACTGCCCTAACCCTAACGCGTACCCTAACCCTAACCCCTACCCTTACCCTAACACGAACCCTAATCCTAACCCGTACCCTAAACCGAGCCCTAACCTTCAAACTAACCCTAACACTAACCCTAACCCATACCCTACGCCGTACACGAACCCGTACCCGAACCCGTACCCTAAGCCGTACCCTAACCCTAACCCTAACCCTAACCCTAACCCTAACCCTAAGCTACCCTTGACTGCTTCTGCCTCCAATAGATTTCCTAAGCACTAGTGTTTTAAGGAACAGGTTAAAAAGAGAATCCTAATGTGATTTCTTGATAATGGGTGTGTTCCTTATCTTCTCCTAGTGTCTAAACTCTTCTCCAAGGCTGAACCCCCAAATAATATTCCTTGACGTGCTAAGGGGTATCTAGAGAGTGGGATAGGTTTAATAACTACCCTAACCCTAACGCGTACCCTAACCCTAACCTCTACCCTAACCCTAACACGTACACTAATCCTAACCCGTACCCTAAACCGAGCCCTAACCCTCAAACTAACCCTAACCCTAACCCTAACCCATACCCTACGCCGTACCCGAACCCGGACCCGAACCCATACCCTAAGCCGTACCCTAACCCTAACCCTAACCCTAACCCTAAGCTACCCTTGACTGCTTCTGCCTCCAATAGATTTCCTAAGCACTAGTGTATTAAGGAACAGGTTAAAAAGAGAATCCTAATGTGATTTCAGGATAATGGGTGTGTTCCTTATCTTCTCCTAGTGTCTAAACTCTTCTCCATGGCTGGACCCCCAAATAATATTCCTTGACATGCTAAAGGGTATTTAGAGAGTGGGATAGGTTTAATAACTACCCTAACCCTAATGCGTACCCTAACCCTAACACGTACCCTAATCCTAACCCGTAACCTAAACCGAGCCCTAACCCTCAAACTAACCCTAACCCTAACCCTAACCCATACCCTACGCCGTACCCGAACCTGTACGCGAACCCGTACCCTAAGCCGTACCCTAAAGCTAACCCTAACCCTAACCCTAACCCTAACCCTAAGCTACCCTTGACTGCTTCTGCCTCCAATAGATTTCCTAAGCACTAGTGTTTTAAGGAACAGGTTAAAAAGAGAATCCTAATGTGATTTCTTGATAATGGGTGTGTTCCTTATCTTCTCCTAGTGTCTAAACTCTTCTCCATGGCTGGACCCCCAAATAATATTCTTTGACGTGCTAAGGGGTATCTAGAGAGTGGGATAGGTTTAATAACTACACTAACCCTAACGCGTACCCTAACCCTAACCCCTACCCTAACCCTAACACGTACCCTAATCCTAACCCGTAACCTAAACCGAGCCCTAACCCTCAAACTAACCCTAACCCTAACCCTAACCCATACCCTACGCCGTACCCGAACCCGTAACCGAACACGTACCCTAAGCCGTACCCTAACCCTAACCCTAATCCTAACCCTAACCCTAAGCTACCCTTGACTGCTTCTGCCTACAATAGATTTCCTAAGCACTAGTGTTTTAAGGAACAGGTTAAAAAGAGAATCCTAATGTGATTTCAGGATAATGGGTGTGTTCCTTATCTTCTCCTAGTGTCTAAACTCTTCTCCATGGCTGGACCCCCAAATAATATTCCTTGACGTGCTAAGGGGTATCTAGAGAGTGGGATAGGTTTAATAACTACCCTAAACCTAACGCGTACCCTAACCCTAACCCCTACCCTAACCCTAACACGAACCCTAATCCTAACCCGTACCCTAAACCGAGCCCTAACCTTCAAACTAACCCTAACCCTAACCCTAACACATGCCCTACGCCGTACACGAACCCATACCCGAACCCGTACCCTAAGCCGTACCCTAACCCTAACCCTAACCTTATCCCTAACCCTAAGCTACCCTTGACTGCTTCTGCCTCCAATAGATTTCCTAAGCACTAGTGTTTTAAGGAACAGGTTAAAAAGAGAATCCTAATGTGATTTCTTGATAATGGGTGTGCTCCTTATCTTCTCCTAGTGTCTAAACTCTTCTCCATGGCTGGACCCCCAAATAATATTCCTTGACGTGCTAAGGGGTATCTAGAGAGTGGGATAGGTTTAATAACTACCCTAACCCTAACGCGTACCCTAACCCTAACACCTACCCTAAACCTAACACGTACCCTAATCCTAACCCGTACCCTAAACCGAGCCCTAACCCTCAAACTAACCCTAACCCTAACCCTAACCCATACCCTACGCCGTACCCGAACCCGTACTCTAAGCCTTACCCTAACAATAACCCTAACCCTAACCCTAACCCTAACCCTAAGCTACCCTTGACTTCTTCTGCCTCCAATAGATTTCCTAAGCACTAGTGTTTTAAGGAACAGGTTAAAAAGAGAATCTTAATGTGATTTCTTGATAATGGGTGTGTTCCTTATCTTCTCCTAGTGTCTAAACTCTTCTCCATGGCTGGACCCCCAAATAATATTCCTTGACGTGCTAAGGGGTATCTAGAGAGTGGGATAGGTTTAATAACTAACCTAACCCTAACGCGTACCCTATCCCTAACCCCTACCCTAACCCTAACACGAACCCTAATCCTAACCCGTACCCTAAACCGAGCCCTAACCTTCAAACTAACCCTAACCCTAACCCTAACCCATACCCTACGCCGTACACGAACCCGTACCTGAACCCGTACCCTAAGCCGTACCCTAACCCTAACCCTAACCCTAACCCTAACCCTAACCCTAAGCTACCCTTGACTGCTTCTGCCTCCAATAGATTTCCTAAGCACTAGTGTTTTAAGGAACAGGTTAAAAAGAGAATCCTAATGTGATTTCTTGATAATGGGTGTGTTCCTTATCTTCTCCTAGTGTCTAAACTCTTCTCCAAGGCTGAACCCCCAAATAATATTCCTTGACGTGCTAAGGGGTATCTAGAGAGTGGGATAGGTTTAATAACTACCCTAACCCTAACGCGTACCCTAACCCTAACCTCTAACCTAACCCTAACACGTACACTAATCCTAACCCGTACCCTAAACCGAGCCCTAACCCTCAAACTAACCCTAACCCTAACCCTAACCCATACCCTACGCCGTACCCGAACCCGTACCCGAACCCGTTCCCTAAGCCGTACCCTAACCCTAACCCTTAACCTAACCCTAACCCTAACCCTAAGCTACCCTTGACTGCTTCTGCCTCCAATAGATTTCCTAAGCACTAGTGTTTTAAGGAACAGGTTAAAAAGAGAATCCTAATGTGATTTCTTGATAATGGGTGTGTTCCTTATCTTCTCCTAGTGTCTAAACTCTTCTCCAAGGCTGAACCCCCAAATAATATTCCTTGACGTGCTAAGGGGTATCTAGAGAGTGGGATAGGTTTAATAACTACCCTAACCCTAACGCGTACCCTAACCCTAACCTCTACCCTAACCCTAACACGTACACTAATCCTAACCCGTACCCTAAACCGAGCCCTAACCCTCAAACTAACCCTAACCCTAACCCTAACCCATACCCTACGCCGTACACGAACCCGTACCCGAACCCGTACCCTAAGCCGTACCCTAACCCTAACCCTAACCCTAACCCTAACCCTAACCCTAAGCTACCCTTGACTGCTTCTGCCTCCAATAGATTTCCTAAGCACTAGTGTTTTAAGGAACAGGTTAAAAAGAGAATCCTAATGTGATTTCTTGATAATGGGTGTGTTCCTTATCTTCTCCTAGTGTCTAAACTCTTCTCCAAGGCTGAACCCCCAAATAATATTCCTTGACGTGCTAAGGGGTATCTAGAGAGTGGGATAGGTTTAATAACTACCCTAACCCTAACGCGTACCCTAACCCTAACCTCTACCCTAACCCTAACACGTACACTAATCCTAACCCGTACCCTAAACCGAGCCCTAACCCTCAAACTAACCCTAACCCTAACCCTAACCCATACCCTACGCCGTACCCGAACCCGGACCCGAACCCGTACCCTAAGCCGTACCCTAACCCTAACCCTAACCCTAACCCTAAGCTACCCTTGACTGCTTCTGCCTCCAATAGATTTCCTAAGCACTAGTGTATTAAGGAACAGGTTAAAAAGAGAATCCTAATGTGATTTCAGGATAATGGGTGTGTTCCTTATCTTCTCCTAGTGTCTAAACTCTTCTCCATGGCTGGACCCCCAAATAATATTCCTTGACATGCTAAAGGGTATTTAGAGAGTGGGATAGGTTTAATAACTACCCTAACCCTAATGCGTACCCTAACCCTAACACGTACCCTAATCCTAACCCGTAACCTAAACCGAGCCCTAACCCTCAAACTAACCCTAACCCTAACCCTAACCCATACCCTACGCCGTACCCGAACCCGTACGCGAACCCGTACCCTAAGCCGTACCCTAAAGCTAACCCTAACCCTAACCCTAACCCTAACCCTAAGCTACCCTTGACTGCTTCTGCCTCCAATAGATTTCCTAAGCACTAGTGTTTTAAGGAACAGGTTAAAAAGAGAATCCTAATGTGATTTCTTGATAATGGGTGTGTTCCTTATCTTCTCCTAGTGTCTAAACTCTTCTCCATGGCTGGACCCCCAAATAATATTCTTTGACGTGCTAAGGGGTATCTAGAGAGTGGGATAGGTTTAATAACTACACTAACCCTAACGCGTACCCTAACCCTAACCCCTACCCTAAACCTAACACGTACCCTAATCCTAACCCGTAACCTAAACCGAGCCCTAACCCTCAAACTAACCCTAACCCTAACCCTAACCCATACCCTACGCCGTACCCGAACCCGTAACCGAACACGTACCCTAAGCCGTACCCTAACCCTAACCCTAATCCTAACCCTAACCCTAAGCTACCCTTGACTGCTTCTGCCTACAATAGATTTCCTAAGCACTAGTGTTTTAAGGAACAGGTTAAAAAGAGAATCCTAATGTGATTTCAGGATAATGGGTGTGTTCCTTATCTTCTCCTAGTGTCTAAACTCTTCTCCATGGCTGGACCCACAAATAATATTCCTTGACGTGCTAAGGGGTATCTAGAGAGTGGGATAGGTTTAATAACTACCCTAAACCTAACGCGTACCCTAACCCTAACCCCTACCCTAACCCTAACACGAACCCTAATCCTAACCCGTACCCTAAACCGAGCCCTAACCTTCAAACTAACCCTAACCCTAACCCTAACACATGCCCTACGCCGTACACGAACCCATACCCGAACCCGTACCCTAAGCCGTACCCTAACCCTAACCCTAACCTTATCCCTAACCCTAAGCTACCCTTGACTGCTTCTGCCTCCAATAGATTTCCTAAGCACTAGTGTTTTAAGGAACAGGTTAAAAAGAGAATCCTAATGTGATTTCTTGATAATGGGTGTGCTCCTTATCTTCTCCTAGTGTCTAAACTCTTCTCCATGGCTGGACCCCCAAATAATATTCCTTGATGTGCTAAGGGGTATCTAGAGAGTGGGATAGGTTTAATAACTACCCTAACCCTAACGCGTACCCTAACCCTAACACCTACCCTAAACCTAACACGTACCCTAATCCTAACCCGTACCCTAAACCGAGCCCTAACCCTCAAACTAACCCTAACCCTAACCCTAACCCATACCCTACGCCGTACCCGAAACCGTACTCTAAGCCTTACCCTAACAATAACCCTAACCCTAACCCTAACCCTAACCCTAAGCTACCCTTGACTGCTTCTGCCTCCAATAGATTTCCTAAGCACTAGTGTTTTAAGGAACAGGTTAAAAAGAGAATCTTAATGTGATTTCTTGATAATGGGTGTGTTCCTTATCTTCTCCTAGTGTCTAAACTCTTCTCCATGGCTGGACCCCCAAATAATATTCCTTGACGTGCTAAGGGGTATCTAGAGAGTGGGATAGGTTTAATAACTACCCTAACCCTAACGCGTACCCTAACCCTAACCCCTACCCTAACCCTAACACGAACCCTAATCCTAACCCGTACCCTAAACCGAGCCCTAACCTTCAAACTAACCCTAACCCTAACCCTAACCCATACCCTACGCCGTACACGAACCCGTACCTGAACCCGTACCCTAAGCCGTACCCTAACCCTAACCCTAACCCTAACCCTAACCCTAACCCTAACCCTAAGCTACCCTTGACTGCTTCTGCCTCCAATAGATTTCCTAAGCACTAGTGTTTTAAGGAACAGGTTAAAAAGAGAATCCTAATGTGATTTCTTGATAATGGGTGTGTTCCTTATCTTCTCCTAGTGTCTAAACTCTTCTCCAAGGCTGAACCCCCAAATAATATTCCTTGACGTGCTAAGGGGTATCTAGAGAGTGGGATAGGTTTAATAACTACCCTAACCCTAACGCGTACCCTAACCCTAACCTCTAACCTAACCCTAACACGTACACTAATCCTAACCCGTACCCTAAACCGAGCCCTAACCCTCAAACTAACCCTAACCCTAACCCTAACCCATACCCTACGCCGTACCCGAACCCGTAATCTAAGCCTTACCCTAACAATAACCCTAACCCTAACCCTAACCCTAACCCTAAGCTACCCTTGACTGCTTCTGCCTCCAATAGATTTCCTAAGCACTAGTGTTTTAAGGAACAGGTTAAAAAGAGAATCGTAATGTGATTTCTTGATAATGGGTGTGTTCCTTATCTTCTCCTAGTGTCTAAACTCTTCTCCATGGCTGAACCCCAAATAATATTCCTTGACGTGCTAAGGGGTATCTAGAGACTGGGGTAGGTTTAATAACTACCCTAACCCTAACGCGTACCCTAACCCTAACCTCTACCCTAACCCTAACACGTACACTAATCCTAACCCGTACCCTAAAACGAGACCTAACCCTCAAACTAACCCTAACCCTAACCCTAACCCATACCCTACGCCGTACCCAAACCCGTACCCGAACCCGTTCCCTAAGCCGTACGCTAACCCTAACCCTTAACCTAACCCTAACCCTAACCCTAAGCTACCCTTTACTGCTTCTGCCTCTAATAGATTTCCTAAGCACTAGTGTATTAAGGAACAGGTTAAAAAGAGAATCCTAATGTGATTTCAGGATAATGGGTGTGTTCCTTATCTTCTCCTAGTGTCTAAACTCTTCTCCATGGCTGGACCCCCAAATAATATTCCTTGACGTGCTAAGGGGTATCTAGAGAGTGGGATAGGTTTAATAACTACCCTAAACCTAACGCGTACCCTAACCCTAACCCCTACCCTAACACTAACACGAACCCTAATCCTAACCCGTACCCTAAACCGAGCCCTAACCTTCAAACTAACCCTAACCCTAACCCTAACCCATACCCTACGCCGTACACTAACCCGTACCCGAACCCGTACCCTAAGCCGTACCCTAACCCTAACCCTAACCCTAACCCTAACCCTAAGCTACCCTTTACTGCTTCTGCCTCCAATAGATTTCCTAAGCACTAGTGTTTTAAGGAACAGGTTAAAAAGAGAATCCTAATGTGATTTCTTGATAATCGGTGTGTTCCTTATCTTCTCCTAGTGTCTAAACTCTTCTCCATGGCTGGACCCCCAAATAATATTCCTTGACGTGCTAAGGGGTATCTAGAGAGTGGGATAGGTTTAATAACTACCCTAACCCTAATGCGTACCCTAACCCTAACCCCTACCCTAACCCTAACACGTACCCTAATCCTAACCCGTACCCTAAACCGAGCCCTAACCTTCAAACTAACCCTAACCCTAACCCTAACCCATACCCTACGCCGTACCCGAACCCGTTCCCGAACCCTTACCCTAAGCCGTACCCTAACCCTAACCCTAATCCTAACCCTAACCCTAAGCTACCCTTGACTGCTTCTGCCTACAATAGATTTCCTAAGCACTAGTGTATTAAGGAACAGGTTAAAAAGAGAATCCTAATGTGATTTCAGGACAATGGGTGTGTTCCTTATATTCTCCTATTGTCTAAACTCTTCTCCATGGCTGGACCCCCAAATAATATTCCTTGACGTGCTAAGGGGTATCTAGAGAGTGGGATAGGTTTAATAACTACCCTAACCCTAACGCGTACCCTAACCCTAACCCCTACCCTAACCCTAACACGAACCCTAATCCTAACCCGTACCCTAAACCGAGCCCTAACCTTCAAACTAACCCTAACCCTAACCCTAACCCATACCCTACGCCGTACACGAACCCGTACCTGAACCCGTACCCTAAGCCGTACCCTAACCCTAACCCTAACCCTAACCCTAACCCTAACCCTAAGCTACCCTTGACTGCTTCTGCCTCCAATAGATTTCCTAAGCACTAGTGTTTTAAGGAACAGGTTAAAAAGAGAATCCTAATGTGATTTCTTGATAATGGGTGTGTTCCTTATCTTCTCCTAGTGTCTAAACTCTTCTCCAATGCTGAACCCCCAAATAATATTCCTTGACGTGCTAAGGGGTATCTAGAGAGTGGGATAGGTTTAATAACTACCCTAACCCTAACGCGTACCCTAACCCTAACCTCTACCCTAACCCTAACACGTACACTAATCCTAATCCGTACCCTAAACCGAGCCCTAACCCTCAAACTAACCCTAACCCTAACCCTAACCCATACCCTACGCCGTACCCGAACCCGGACCCGAACCCGTACCCTAAGCCGTACCCTAACCCTAACCCTAACCCTAACCCTAAGCTACCCTTGACTGCTTCTGCCTCCAATAGATTTCCTAAGCACTAGTGTATTAAGGAACAGGTTAAAAAGAGAATCCTAATGTGATTTCAGGATAATGGGTGTGTTCCTTATCTTCTCCTATTGTCTAAACTCTTCTCCATGGCTGGACCCCCAAATAATATTCCTTGACATGCTAAAGGGTATTTAGAGAGTGGGATAGGTTTAATAACTACCCTAACCCTAATGCGTACCCTAACCCTAACACGTACCCTAATCCTAACCCCTAACCTAAACCGAGCCCTAACCCTCAAACTAACCCTAACCCTAACCCTAACCCATACCCTACGCCGTACCCGAACCCGTACGCGAACCCGTAACCTAAGCCGTACCCTAAAGCTAACCCTAACCCTAACCCTAACCCTAACCCTAAGCTACCCTTGACTGCTTCTGCCTCCAATAGATTTCCTAAGCACTAGTGTTTTAAGGAACAGGTTAAAAAGAGAATCCTAATGTGATTTCTTGATAATGGGTGTGTTCCTTATCTTCTCCTAGTGTCTAAACTCTTCTCCATGGCTGGACCCCCAAATAATATTCTTTGACGTGCTAAGGGGTATCTAGAGAGTGGGATAGGTTTAATAACTACCCTAACCCTAACGCGTACCCTAACCCTAACACCTACCCTAAACCTAACACGTACCCTAATCCTAACCCGTACCCTAAACCGAGCCCTAACCCTCAAACTAACCCTAACCCTAACCCTAACCCATACCCTACGCCGTACCCGAACCCGTAATCTAAGCCTTACCCTAACAATAACCCTAACCCTAACCCTAACCCTAACCCTAAGCTACCCTTGACTGCTTCTGCCTACAATAGATTTCCTAAGCACTAGTGTTTTAAGGAACAGGTTAAAAAGAGAATCGTAATGTGATTTCTTGATAATGGGTGTGTTCCTTATCTTCTCCTAGTGTCTAAACTCTTCTCCATGGCTGAACCCCAAATAATATTCCTTGACGTGCTAAGGGGTATCTAGAGACTGGGGTAGGTTTAATAACTACCCTAACCCTAACGCGTACCCTAACCCTAACCTCTACCCTAACCCTAACACGTACACTAATCCTAACCCGTACCCTAAAACGAGCCCTAACCCTCAAACTAACCCTAACCCTAACCCTAACCCATACCCTACGCCGTACCCAAACCCGTACCCGAACCCGTTCCCTAAGCCGTACGCTAACCCTAACCCTTAACCTAACCCTAACCCTAACCCTAAGCTACCCTTTACTGCTTCTGCCTCTAATAGATTTCCTAAGCACTAGTGTATTAAGGAACAGGTTAAAAAGAGAATCCTAATGTGATTTCAGGATAATGGGTGTGTTCCTTATCTTCTCCTAGTGTCTAAACTCTTCTCCATGGCTGGACCCCCAAATAATATTCCTTGACGTGCTAAGGGGTATCTAGAGAGTGGGATAGGTTTAATAACTACCCTAAACCTAACGCGTACCCTAACCCTAACCCCTACCCTAACACTAACACGAACCCTAATCCTAACCCGTACCCTAAACCGAGCCCTAACCTTCAAACTAACCCTAACCCTAACCCTAACCCATACCCTACGCCGTACACTAACCCATACCCGAACCCGTACCCTAAGCCGTACCCTAACCCTAACCCTAACCCTAACCCTAACCCTAAGCTACCCTTTACTGCTTCTGCCTCCAATAGATTTCCTAAGCACTAGTGTTTTAAGGAACAGGTTAAAAAGAGAATCCTAATGTGATTTCTTGATAATCGGTGTGTTCCTTATCTTCTCCTAGTGTCTAAACTCTTCTCCATGGCTGGACCCCCAAATAATATTCCTTGACGTGCTAAGGGGTATCTAGAGAGTGGGATAGGTTTAATAACTACCCTAACCCTAATGCGTACCCTAACCCTAACCCCTACCCTAACCCTAACACGTACCCTAATCCTAACCCGTACCCTAAACCGAGCCCTAACCCTCAAACTAACCCTAACCCTAACCCTAACCCATACCCTACGCCGTACCCGAACCCGTTCCCGAACCCTTACCCTAAGCCGTACCCTAACCCTAACCCTAATCCTAACCCTAACCCTAAGCTACCCTTGACTGCTTCTGCCTACAATAGATTTCCTAAGCACTAGTGTATTAAGGAACAGGTTAAAAAGAGAATCCTAATGTGATTTCAGGACAATGGGTGTGTTCCTTATCTTCTCCTATTGTCTAAACTCTTCTCCATGGCTGGACCCCCAAATAATATTCCTTGACGTGCTAAGGGGTATCTAGAGAGTGGGATAGGTTTAATAACTACCCTAACCCTAACGCGTACCCTAACCCTAACCCCTACCCTAACCCTAACACGAACCCTAATCCTAACCCGTACCCTAAACCGAGCCCTAACCTTCAAACTAACCCTAACCCTAACCCTAACCCATACCCTACGCCGTACACGAACCCGTACCTGAACCCGTACCCTAAGCCGTACCCTAACCCTAACCCTAACCCTAACCCTAACCCTAACCCTAAGCTACCCTTGACTGCTTCTGCCTCCAATAGATTTCCTAAGCACTAGTGTTTTAAGGAACAGGTTAAAAAGAGAATCCTAATGTGATTTCTTGATAATGGGTGTGTTCCTTATCTTCTCCTAGTGTCTAAACTCTTCTCCAAGGCTGAACCCCCAAATAATATTCCTTGACGTGCTAAGGGGTATCTAGAGAGTGGGATAAGTTTAATAACTACCCTAACCCTAACGCGTACCCTAACCCTAACCTCTACCCTAACCCTAACACGTACACTAATCCTAACCCGTACCCTAAACCGAGCCCTAACCCTCAAACTAACCCTAACCCTAACCCTAACCCATACCCTACGCCGTACCCGAACCCGGACCCGAACCCGTACCCTAAGCCGTACCCTAACCCTAACCCTAACCCTAACCCTAAGCTACCCTTGACTGCTTCTGCCTCCAATAGATTTCCTAAGCACTAGTGTATTAAGGAACAGGTTAAAAAGAGAATCCTAATGTGATTTCAGGATAATGGGTGTGTTCCTTATCTTCTCCTATTGTCTAAACTCTTCTCCATGGCTGGACCCCCAAATAATATTCCTTGACATGCTAAAGGGTATTTAGAGAGTGGGATAGGTTTAATAACTACCCTAACCCTAATGCGTACCCTAACCCTAACACGTACCCTAATCCTAACCCCTAACCTAAACCGAGCCCTAACCCTCAAACTAACCCTAACCCTAACCCTAACCCATACCCTACGCCGTACCCGAACCCGTACGCGAACCCGTAACCTAAGCCGTACCCTAAAGCTAACCCTAACCCTAACCCTAACCCTAACCCTAAGCTACCCTTGACTGCTTCTGCCTCCAATAGATTTCCTAAGCACTAGTGTTTTAAGGAACAGGTTAAAAAGAGAATCCTAATGTGATTTCTTGATAATGGGTGTGTTCCTTATCTTCTCCTAGTGTCTAAACTCTTCTCCATGGCTGGACCCCCAAATAATATTCTTTGACGTGCTAAGGGGTATCTAGAGAGTGGGATAGGTTTAATAACTACACTAACCCTAACGCGTACCCTAACCCTAACCCCTACCCTAACCCTAAAACGTACCCTAATCCTAACCCGTAACCTAAACCGAGCCCTAACCCTCAAACTAACCCTAACCCTAACCCTAACCCATACCCTACGCCGTACCCGAACCAGTACCCGAACACGTACCCTAAGCCGTACCCTAACCCTAACCCTAATCCTAACCCTAACCCTAAGCTACCCTTGACTGCTTCTGCCTACAATAGATTTCCTAAGCACTAGTGTATTAAGGAACCGGTTAAAAAGAGAATCCTAATGTGATTTCAGGATAATGGGTGTGTTCCTTATCTTCTCCTATTGTCTAAACTCTTCTCCATGGCTGGACCCCCAAATAATATTCCTTGACGTGCTAAGGGGTATCTAGAGAGTGGGATAGGTTTAATAACTACCCTAACCCTAACGCGTACCTTAACCCTAACCCCTACCCTAACCCTAACACGAACACTAATCCTAACCCGTACCCTAAACCGAGCCCTAACCTTCAAACTAACCCTAATCCTAACCCTAACCCATACCCTACGCCGTACACGAACCCGTACCCGAACCCGTACCCTAAGCCGTACCCTAACCCTAACCCTAACCCTAACCCTAAACCTAACCCTAAGCTACCCTTGACTGCTTCTTCCTCCAATAGATTTCCTAAGCACTAGTGTTTTAAGGAACAGGTTAAAAAGAGAATCCTAATGTGATTTCTTGATAATGGGTGTGTTCCTTATCTTCTCATAGTGTCTAAACTCTTCTCCAAGGCTGGACCCCCAAATAATATTCCTTGACGTGCTAAGGGGTATCTAGAGAGTGGGATAGGTTTAATAACTACCCTAACCCTAACGCGTACCCTAACCCTAACCTCTACCGTAACCCTAACACGTACACTAATCCTAACCCGTACCCTAAACCGAGCCCTAACCCTCAAACTAACCCTAACCCTAACCCTAACCCATACCCTACGCCGTACCCGAACCCGGACCCGAACCCGTACCCTAAGCCGTACCCTAACCCTAACCCTAACCCTAACCCTAACCCTAAGCTACCCTTGACTGCTTCTGCCTCCAATAAATTTCCTAAGCACTAGTGTATTAAGGAACAGGTTAAAAAGAGAATCCTAATGTGATTTCAGGAAAATGGGTGTGTTCCTTATCTTCTCCTAGTGTCTAAACTCTTCTCCATGGCTGGACCCCCAAATAATATTCCTTGACGTGCTAAAGGGTATCTAGAGAGTGGGATAGGTTAAATAACTACCCTAACCCTAACGCGTATCCTAACCCTAACCACTACCCTAACCCTAACACGTACCCTAATCCTAACCCGTACCCTAAACCGAGCCCTAACCCTCAAACAAACCCTAACCCTAACCCTAACCCATACCCTACGCCATACCCAAACCCGTACCCGAACCCGTACCCGAACCCGTACCCTAAGCCGTACCCTAACCCTAACCCTAACCCTAAGCTACCCTTGACTGCTTCTGCCTCCAATAGATTTCCTAAGCACTAGTGTTTTAAGGAACAGGTTAAAAAGAGAATCCTAATGTGATTTCTTGATAATGGGTGTGTTCCTTATCTTCTCCTAGTGTCTAAACTCTTCTCCATGGATGGACCCCCAAATAATATTCCTTGATGTGCTAAGGGGTATCTAGAGAGTGGGATAGGTTTAATAACTACCGTAACCCTAACGCGTACCCTAACACTAACACGTACCCTAATCCTAACCCGTACCCTAAACCGAGCCCTAACCCTCAAACTAACCCTAACCCTAACACTAACCCATACCCTACGCCGTACCCGAACCCGAACCCGAACCCGTTCCCTAAGCCGTACCCTAACCCTAACCCTAAACCTAACCCTAACCCTAACCCTAAGCTACCCTTCACTGCTTCTGCCTCCAATAGATTTCCTAAGCACTAGTGTTTTAAGGAACAGGTTAAAAAGAGAATCCTAATGTGATTTCTTGATAATGGGTGTGCTCCTTATCTTCTCCTAGTGTCTAAACTCTTCTCCATGGCTGGACCCCCAAATAATATTCCTTGACGTGCTAAGGGGTATCTAGAGAGTGGGATAGGTTTAATAACTACCCTAACCCTAACGCGTACCCTAACCCTAACACCTACCCTAAACCTAACACGTACCCTAATCCTAACCCGTACCCTAAACCGAGCCCTAACCCTCAAACTAACCCTAACCCTAACCCTAACCCATACCCTACGCCGTACCCGAACCCGTACCCGAACCCGTTCCCTACGCCGTACCCTAACCCTAACCCTTAACCTAACCCTAACCCTAACCCTAAGCTACCCTTCACTGCTTCTGCCTCTAATAGATTTCCTAAGCACTAGTGTATTAAGGAACAGGTTAAAAAGGGAATCCTAATGTGATTTCAGGATAATGGGTGTATTCCTTATCTTCTCCTAGTGTCTAAACTCTTCTCCATGGCTGGACCCCCAAATAATATTCCTTGACGTGCTAAGGGGTATCTAGAGAGTGGGATAGGTTTAATAACTACCCTAAACCTAACGCGTACCCTAACCCTAACCCCTACCCTAACCCTAACACGAACCCTAATCCTAACCCGTACCCTAAACCGAGCCCTAACCTTCAAACTAACCCTAACCCTAACCCTAACCCATACCCTACGCCGTACACGAACCCGTACCCGAACCCGTACCCTAAGCCGTACCCTAACCCTAACCCTAACCCTAACCCTAACCCTAAGCTACCCTTTACTGCATCTGCCTCCAATAGATTTCCTAAGCACTAGTGTTTTAAGGAACAGGTTAAAAAGAGAATCCTAATGTGATTTCTTGATAATGGGTGTGTTCCTTATCTTCTCCTAGTGTCTAAACTCTTCTCCATGGCTGGACCCCCAAATAATATTCCTTGACGTGCTAAGGGGTATCTAGAGAGTGGGATAGGTTTAATAACTACCCTAACCCTAATGCGTACCCTAACCCTAACCCCTACCCTAACCCTAACACGTACCCTAATGCTAACCCGTAACCTAAACCGAGCCCTAACCCTCAAACTAACCCTAACCCTAACCCTAACCCATACCCTACGCCATACCCAAACCCGGACCCGAACCCGTACCCTAAGCCGTACCCTAACCCTAAACCTATCCCTAACCCTAACCCTAAGCTACCCTTGACTGCTTCTGCTTCCAATAGATTTCCTAAGCACTAGTGTATTAAGGAACAGGTTAAAAAGAGAATCCTAATGTGCTTTCAGGATAATGGGTGTGTTCCTTATCTTCTCCTAGTGTCTAAACTCTTCTCCATGGCTGGACCCCCAAATAATATTCCTTGACGTGCTAAAGGGTATCTAGAGAATGGGATAGGTTTAATAACTACCCTAACCCTAATGCGTACCCTAACCCTAACCCCTACCCTAACCCTAACACGTACCCTAATCTTAACCCGAACCCTAAACCGAGCCCTAACCCTCAAACTAACCCTAACCCTAACCCTAACCCATACCCTACGACATACCCAAACCCGTACCCGAACCCGTACCCTAAGCCGTACCCTAACACTAACCCTAACCCTAAGCTACCCTTGACTGCTTCTGCCTCCAATAGATTTCCTAAGAACTAGTGTTTTAAGGAACAGGTTAAAAAGAGTATCCTAATGTGATTTCTTGATAATGGGTGTGTTCCTTATCTTCTCCTAGTGTCTAAACTCTTCTCCATGGCTGGACCCCCAAATAATATTCCTTGACGTGCTAAGGGGTATCTAGAGAGTGGGATAGGTTTAATAACTACCGTAACCCTAACGCGTACACTAACCCTAACCCCTACCCTAACACTAACACGTACCCTAACCCTAACCCGTACCCTAAACCGAGCCCTAACCCTCAAACTAACCCTAACCCATACCCTACGCCGTACCCGAACCCGTACCCGAACCCGTACCCTAAGCCGTACCCTAAAGCTAACCCTAACCCTAACCCTAACCCTAAGCTACCCTTGACTGCTTCTGCCTACAATAGATTTCCTAAGCACTAGTGTATTAAGGAACAGGTTAAAAAGAGAATCCTAATGTGATTTCAGGACAATGGGTGTGTTCCTTATCTTCTCCTATTGTCTAAACTCTTCTCCATGGCTGGACCCCCAAATAATATTCCTTGACGTGCTAAGGGGTATCTAGAGAGTGGGATAGGTTTAATAACTGCCCTAACCCTAACGCGTACCCTAACCCTAACCCCTACCCTAACCCTAACACGAACCCTAATCCTAACCCGTACCCTAAACCGAGCCCTAACCTTCAAACTAACCCTAACCCTAACCCTAACCCATACCCTACGCCGTACACGAACCCGTACCCGAACCCGTACCCTAAGCCGTACCCTAACCCTAACCCTAACCCTAACCCTAAACCTAAGCTACCCTTGACTGCTTCTGCCTCCAATAGATTTCCTAAGCACTAGTGTTTTAAGGAACAGGTTAAAAAGAGAATCCTAATGTGATTTCTTGATAATGGGTGTGTTCCTTATCTTCTCCTAGTGTCTAAACTCTTCTCCAAGGCTGAAACCCCAAATAATATTCCTTGACGTGCTAAGGGGTATCTAGAGAGTGGGATAGGTTTAATAACTACCCTAACCCTAACGCGTACCCTAACCCTAACCTCTACCCTAACCCTAACACGTACACTAATCCTAACCCGTACCCTAAACCGAGCCCTAACCCTCAAACTAACCCTAACCCTAACCCTAACCCATACCCTACGCCGTACCCAAACCCGGACCCGAACCCGTACCCTAAGGCGTACCCTAACCCTAAACCTATCCCTAACACTAACCCTAAGCTACCCTTGACTGCTTCTGCTTCCAATAGATTTCCTAAGCACTAGTGTTTTAAGGAACAGGTTAAAAAGAGAATCGTAATGTGATTTCTTGATAATGGGTGTGTTCCTTATCTTCTCCTAGTGTCTAAACTCTTCTCCATGGCTGGACCCCCAAATAATATTCCTTGACGTGCTAAGGGGTATCTAGAGAGTGGGATAGGTTTAATAACTACCCTAACCCTAATGCGTACCCTAACCCTAACCCCTACCCTAACCCTAACACGTACCCTAATCCTAACCCGTAACCTAAACCGAGCCCTAACCCTCAAACTAACCCTAACCCTAACCCTAACCCATACCCTACGCCATACCCAAACCCGGACCCGAACCCGTACCTAAGCCGTACCCTAACCCTAAACCTATCCCTAACACTAACCCTAAGCTACCCTTGACTGCTTCTGCCTCCAATAGATTTCCTAAGCACTAGTGTATTAAGGAACAGGTTAAAAAGAGAATGCTAGTGTGCTTTCAGGATAATGGGTGTGTTCCTTATCTTCTCCTAGTGTCTAAACTCTTCTCCATGGCTGGACCCCCAAATAATATTCCTTGACGTGCTAAAGGGTATCTAGAGAATGGGATAGGTTTAATGACTACCCTAACCCTAACGCGTACCCTAACCCTAACCCCTACCCTAAACCTAACACGTACCCTAATCTTAACCCGAACCCTAAACCGAGCCCTAACCCTCAAACTAACCCTAACCCTAACCCTAACTAATACCCTACGCCATACCCAAACCCGTACCCGAACCCGTACCCTAAGCCATACCCTAACCCTAACCCTAACCCTAAGCTACCCTTGACTGCTTCTGCCTCCAATAGATTTCCTAAGAACTAGTGTTTTAAGGAACAGGTTCAAAAGAGAATCCTAATGTGATTTCTTTATAATGGGTGTGTTCCTTATC
This sequence comes from Eschrichtius robustus, assembly GCF_028021215.1. Taxonomy (NCBI): domain Eukaryota; kingdom Metazoa; phylum Chordata; class Mammalia; order Artiodactyla; family Eschrichtiidae; genus Eschrichtius; species Eschrichtius robustus. Next base: position 1,605,647 of record NW_027175626.1, read on the forward strand.
TTCTCCTAGTGTCTAAACTCTTCTCCATGGCTGGACCCCCAAATAATATTCCTTGACGTGCTAAGGGGTATCTAGAGAGTGGGATAGGTTTAATAACTACCGTAACCCTAACGCGTACCCTAACCCTAACGCCTACCCTAACACTAACACGTACCCTAATCCTAACCCGTAACCTAAACTGAGCCCTAACCCTCAAACTAACCCTAACCCTAACCCTAACCCATACCCTACGCCGTACCCGAACCCGTACCCGAACCCGTACCCTAAGCCGTACCCTAACCCTAACCCTAATCCTAACCCTAACCCTAAGCTACCCTTGACTGCTTCTGCCAACAATAGAATTCCTAAGCACTAGTGTATTAAGGAACAGGTTAAAAAGAGAATCCTAATGTGATTTCAGGACAATGCGTGTGTTCCTTATCTTCTCCTATTGTCTAAACTCTTCTCCATGGCTGGACCCCCAAATAATATTCCTTGACGTGCTAAGGGGTATCTAGAGAGTGGGATAGGTTTAATAACTGCCCTAACCCTAACGCGTACCCTAACCCTAACCCCTACCCTTACCCTAACACGAACCCTAATCCTAACCCGTACCCTAAACCGAGCCCTAACCTTCAAACTAACCCTAACACTAACCCTAACCCATACCCTACGCTGTACACGAACCCGTACCCGAACCCGTACCCTAAGCCGTACCCTAACCCTAACCCTAACCCTAACCCTAACCCTAACCCTAACCTTAAGCTACCCTTGACTGCTTCTGCCTCCAATAGATTTCCTAAGCACTAGTGTTTTAAGGAACAGGTTAAAAAGAGAATCCTAATGTGATTTCTTGATAATGGGTGTGTTCCTTATCTTCTCCTAGTGTCTAAACTCTTCTCCAAGGCTGAACCCCCAAATAATATTCCTTGACGTGCTAAGGGGTATCTAGAGAGTGGGATAGGTTTAATAACTACCCTAACCCTAACGCGTACCCTAACCCTAACCTCTACCCTAACCCTAACACGTACACTAATCCTAACCCGTACCCTAAACCGAGCCCTAACCCTCAAACTAACCCTAACCCTAACCCTAACCCATACCCTACGCCGTACCCGAACCCGTACTCTAAGCCTTACCCTAACAATAACCCTAACCCTAACCCTAACCCTAACCCTAAGCTACCCTTGACTGCTTCTGCCTCCAATAGATTTCCTAAGCACTAGTGTTTTAAGGAACAGGTTAAAAAGAGAATCCTAATGTGATTTCTTGATAATGGGTGTGTTCCTTATCTTCTCCTAGTGTCTAAACTCTTCTCCAAGGCTGAACCCCCAAATAATATTCCTTGACGTGCTAAGGGGTATCTAGAGAGTGGGATAGGTTTAATAACTACCCTAACCCTAACGCGTACCCTAACCCTAACCTCTACCCTAACCCTAACACGTACACTAATCCTAACCCGTACCCTAAACCGAGCCCTAACCCTCAAACTAACCCTAACCCTAACCCTAACCCATACCCTACGCCGTACCCGAACCCGTACTCTAAGCCTTACCCTAACAATAACCCTAACCCTAACCCTAACCCTAACACTAAGCTACCCTTGACTGCTTCTGCCTCCAATAGATTTCCTAAGCACTAGTGTTTTAAGGAACAGGTTAAAAAGAGAATCGTAATGTGATTTCTTGATAATGGGTGTGTTCCTTATCTTCTCCTAGTGTCTAAACTCTTCTCCATGGCTGGACCCCCAAATAATATTCCTTGACGTGCTAAGGGGTATCTAGAGAGTGGGATAGGTTTAATAACTACCCTAACCCTAACGCGTACCCTAACCCTAACCCCTACCCTAACCCTAACACGAACCCTAATCCTAACCCGTACCCTAAACCGAGCCCTAACCTTCAAACTAACCCTAACCCTAACCCTAACCCATACCCTACGCCGTACACGAACCCGTACCTGAACCCGTACCCTAAGCCGTACCCTAACCCTAACCCTAACCCTAACCCTAACCCTAACCCTAAGCTACCCTTGACTGCTTCTGCCTCCAATAGATTTCCTAAGCACTAGTGTTTTAAGGAACAGGTTAAAAAGAGAATCCTAATGTGATTTCTTGATAATGGGTGTGTTCCTTATCTTCTCCTAGTGTCTAAACTCTTCTCCAAGGCTATACCCCCAAATAATATTCCTTGACGTGCTAAGGGGTATCTAGAGAGTGGGATAGGTTTAATAACTACCCTAACCCTAACGCGTACCCTAACCCTAACCTCTAACCTAACCCTAACACGTACACTAATCCTAACCCGTACCCTAAACCGAGCCCTAACCCTCAAACTAACCCTAACCCTAACCCTAACCCATACCCTACGCCGTACCCGAACCCGTACCCGAACCCGTTCCCTAAGCCGTACCCTAACCCTAACCCTTAACCTAACCCTAACCCTAACCCTAAGCTACCCTTCACTGCTTCTGCCTCTAATAGATTTCCTAAGCACTAGTGTATTAAGGAACAGGTTAAAAAGGGAATCCTAATGTGATTTCAGGATAATGGGTGTATTCCTTATCTTCTCCTAGTGTCTAAACTCTTCTCCATGGCTGGACCCCCAAATAATATTCCTTGACGTGCTAAGGGGTATCTAGAGAGTGGGATAGGTTTAATAACTACCCTAAACCTAACGCGTACCCTAACCCTAACCCCTACCCTAACCCTAACACGAACCCTAATCCTAACCCGTACCCTAAACCGAGCCCTAACCTTCAAACTAACCCTAACCCTAACCCTAACCCATACCCTACGCCGTACACGAACCCGTACCCGAACCCGTACCCTAAGCCGTACCCTAACCCTAACCCTAACCCTAACCCTAACCCTAAGCTACCCTTTACTGCTTCTGCCTCCAATAGATTTCCTAAGCACTAGTGTTTTAAGGAACAGGTTAAAAAGAGAATCCTAATGTGATTTCTTGATAATGGGTGTGTTCCTTATCTTCTCCTAGTGTCTAAACTCTTCTCCATGGCTGGACCCCCAAATAATATTCCTTGACGTGCTAAGGGGTATCTAGAGAGTGGGATAGGTTTAATAACTACCCTAACCCTAATGCGTACCCTAACCCTAACCCCTACCCTAACCCTAACACGTACCCTAATCCTAACCCGTAACCTAAACCGAGCCCTAACCCTCAAACTAACCCTAACCCTAACCCTAACCCATACCCTACGCCATACCCAAACCCGGACCCGAACCCGTACCCTAAGCCGTACCCTAACCCTAAACCTATCCCTAACCCTAACCCTAAGCTACCCTTGACTGCTTCTGCTTCCAATAGATTTCCTAAGCACTAGTGTATTAAGGAACAGGTTAAAAAGAGAATCCTAATGTGCTTTCAGGATAATGGGTGTGTTCCTTATCTTCTCCTAGTGTCTAAACTCTTCTCCATGGCTGGACCCCCAAATAATATTCCTTGACGTGCTAAAGGGTATCTAGAGAATGGGATAGGTTTAATAACTACCCTAACCCTAATGCGTACCCTAACCCTAACCCCTACCCTAACCCTAACACGTACCCTAATCTTAACCCGAACCCTAAACCGAGCCCTAACCCTCAAACTAACCCTAACCCTAACCCTAACCCATACCCTACGACATACCCAAACCCGTACCCGAACCCGTACCCTAAGCCGTACCCTAACACTAACCCTAACCCTAAGCTACCCTTGACTGCTTCTGCCTCCAATAGATTTCCTAAGAACTAGTGTTTTAAGGAACAGGTTAAAAAGAGTATCCTAATGTGATTTCTTGATAATGGGTGTGTTCCTTATCTTCTCCTAGTGTCTAAACTCTTCTCCATGGCTGGACCCCCAAATAATATTCCTTGACGTGCTAAGGGGTATCTAGAGAGTGGGATAGGTTTAATAACTACCGTAACCCTAACGCGTACACTAACCCTAACCCCTACCCTAACACTAACACGTACCCTAATCCTAACCCGTACCCTAAACCGAGCCCTAACCCTCAAACTAACCCTAACCCATACCCTACGCCGTACCCGAACCCGTACCCGAACCCGTACCCTAAGCCGTACCCTAAAGCTAACCCTAACCCTAACCCTAACCCTAAGCTACCCTTGACTGCTTCTGCCTACAATAGATTTCCTAAGCACTAGTGTATTAAGGAACAGGTTAAAAAGAGAATCCTAATGTGATTTCAGGACAATGGGTGTGTTCCTTATCTTCTCCTATTGTCTAAACTCTTCTCCATGGCTGGACCCCCAAATAATATTCCTTGACGTGCTAAGGGGTATCTAGAGAGTGGGATAGGTTTAATAACTGCCCTAACCCTAACGCGTACCCTAACCCTAACCCCTACCCTAACCCTAACACGAACCCTAATCCTAACCCGTACCCTAAACCGAGCCCTAACCTTCAAACTAACCCTAACCCTAACCCTAACCCATACCCTACGCCGTACACGAACCCGTACCTGAACCCGTACCCTAAGCCGTACCCTAACCCTAACCCTAACCCTAACCCTAACCCTAAGCTACCCTTGACTGCTTCTGCCTCCAATAGATTTCCTAAGCACTAGTGTTTTAAGGAACAGGTTAAAAAGAGAATCCTAATGTGATTTCTTGATAATGGGTGTGTTCCTTATCTTCTCCTAGTGTCTAAACTCTTCTCCAAGGCTGAACCCCCAAATAATATTCCTTGACGTGCTAAGGGGTATCTAGAGAGTGGGATAGGTTTAATAACTACCCTAACCCTAACGCGTACCCTAACCCTAACCTCTACCCTAACCCTAACACGTACACTAATCCTAACCCGTACCCTAAACCGAGCCCTAACCCTCAAACTAACCCTAACCCTAACCCTAACCCATACCCTACGCCGTACCCAAACCCGGACCCGAACCCGTACCCTAAGCCGTACCCTAACCCTAAACCTATCCCTAACACTAACCCTAAGCTACCCTTGACTGCTTCTGCTTCCAATAGATTTCCTAAGCACTAGTGTTTTAAGGAACAGGTTAAAAAGAGAATCGTAATGTGATTTCTTGATAATGGGTGTGTTCCTTATCTTCTCCTAGTGTCTAAACTCTTCTCCATGGCTGGACCCCCAAATAATATTCCTTGACGTGCTAAGGGGTATCTAGAGAGTGGGATAGGTTTAATAACTACCCTAACCCTAATGCGTACCCTAACCCTAACCCCTACCCTAACCCTAACACGTACCCTAATCCTAACCCGTAACCTAAACCGAGCCCTAACCCTCAAACTAACCCTAACCCTAACCCTAACCCATACCCTACGCCATACCCAAACCCGGACCCGAACCCGTACCCTAAGCCGTACCCTAACCCTAAACCTATCCCTAACACTAACCCTAAGCTACCCTTGACTGCTTCTGCCTCCAATAGATTTCCTAAGCACTAGTGTATTAAGGAACAGGTTAAAAAGAGAATGCTAATGTGCTTTCAGGATAATGGGTGTGTTCCTTATCTTCTCCTAGTGTCTAAACTCTTCTCCATGGCTGGACCCCCAAATAATATTCCTTGACGTGCTAAAGGGTATCTAGAGAATGGGATAGGTTTAATGACTACCCTAACCCTAACGCGTACCCTAACCCTAACCCCTACCCTAAACCTAACACGTACCCTAATCTTAACCCGAACCCTAAACCGAGCCCTAACCCTCAAACTAACCCTAACCCTAACCCTAACCCATACCCTACGCCATACCCAAACCCGTACCCGAACCCGTACCCTAAGCCATACCCTAACCCTAACCCTAACCCTAAGCTACCCTTGACTGCTTCTGCCTCCAATAGATTTCCTAAGAACTAGTGTTTTAAGGAACAGGTTCAAAAGAGAATCCTAATGTGATTTCTTTATAATGGGTGTGTTCCTTATCTTCTCCTAGTGTCTAAACTCTTCTCCATGGCTGGACCCCCAAATAATATTCCTTGACGTGCTAAGGGGTATCTAGAGAGTGGGATAGGTTTAATAACTACCGTAACCCTAACGCGTACCCTAACCCTAACCCCTACCCTAACACTAACACGTACCCTAATCCTAACCCGTAACCTAAACTGAGCCCTAACCCTCAAACTAACCCTAACCCTAACCGTAACCCATACCCTACGCCGTACCCGAACCCGTACCCGAACCCGTACCCTAAGCCGTACCCTAACCCTAACCCTAATCCTAACCCTAACCCTAAGCTACCCTTGACTGCTTCTGCCAACAATAGAATTCCTAAGCACTAGTGTATTAAGGAACAGGTTAAAAAGAGAATCCTAATGTGATTTCAGGACAATGCGTGTGTTCCTTATCTTCTCCTATTGTCTAAACTCTTCTCCATGGCTGGACCCCCAAATAATATTCCTTGACGTGCTAAGGGGTATCTAGAGAGTGGGATAGGTTTAATAACTGCCCTAACCCTAACGCGTACCCTAACCCTAACCCCTACCCTTACCCTAACACGAACCCTAATCCTAACCCGTACCCTAAACCGAGCCCTAACCTTCAAACTAACCCTAACACTAACCCTAACCCATACCCTACGCTGTACACGAACCCGTACCCGAACCCGTACCCTAAGCCGTACCCTAACCCTAACCCTAACCCTAACCCTAACCCTAACCCTAACCTTAAGCTACCCTTGACTGCTTCTGCCTCCAATAGATTTCCTAAGCACTAGTGTTTTAAGGAACAGGTTAAAAAGAGAATCCTAATGTGATTTCTTGATAATGGGTGTGTTCCTTATCTTCTCCTAGTGTCTAAACTCTTCTCCAAGGCTGAACCCCCAAATAATATTCCTTGACGTGCTAAGGGGTATCTAGAGAGTGGGATAGGTTTAATAACTACCCTAACCCTAACGCGTACCCTAACCCTAACCTCTACCCTAACCCTAACACGTACACTAATCCTAACCCGTACCCTAAACCGAGCCCTAACCCTCAAACTAACCCTAACCCTAACCCTAACCCATACCCTACGCCGTACCCGAACCCGTACTCTAAGCCTTACCCTAACAATAACCCTAACCCTAACCCTAACCGTAACCCTAAGCTACCCTTGACTGCTTCTGCCTCCAATAGATTTCCTAAGCACTAGTGTTTTAAGGAACAGGTTAAAAAGAGAATCCTAATGTGATTTCTTGATAATGGGTGTGTTCCTTATCTTCTCCTAGTGTCTAAACTCTTCTCCAAGGCTGAACCCCCAAATAATATTCCTTGACGTGCTAAGGGGTATCTAGAGAGTGGGATAGGTTTAATAACTACCCTAACCCTAACGCGTACCCTAACCCTAACCTCTACCCTAACCCTAACACGTACACTAATCCTAACCCGTACCCTAAACCGAGCCCTAACCCTCAAACTAACCCTAACCCTAACCCTAACCCATACCCTACGCCGTACCCGAACCCGTACTCTAAGCCTTACCCTAACAATAACCCTAACCCTAACCCTAACCCTAACACTAAGCTACCCTTGACTGCTTCTGCCTCCAATAGATTTCCTAAGCACTAGTGTTTTAAGGAACAGGTTAAAAAGAGAATCGTAATGTGATTTCTTGATAATGGGTGTGTTCCTTATCTTCTCCTAGTGTCTAAACTCTTCTCCATGGCTGGACCCCCAAATAATATTCCTTGACGTGCTAAGGGGTATCTAGAGAGTGGGATAGGTTTAATAACTACCCTAACCCTAACGCGTACCCTAACCCTAACCCCTACCCTAACCCTAACACGAACCCTAATCCTAACCCGTACCCTAAACCGAGCCCTAACCTTCAAACTAACCCTAACCCTAACCCTAACCCATACCCTACGCCGTACACGAACCCGTACCTGAACCCGTACCCTAAGCCGTACCCTAACCCTAACCCTAACCCTAACCCTAACCCTAACCCTAAGCTACCCTTGACTGCTTCTGCCTCCAATAGATTTCCTAAGCACTAGTGTTTTAAGGAACAGGTTAAAAAGAGAATCCTAATGTGATTTCTTGATAATGGGTGTGTTCCTTATCTTCTCCTAGTGTCTAAACTCTTCTCCAAGGCTATACCCCCAAATAATATTCCTTGACGTGCTAAGGGGTATCTAGAGAGTGGGATAGGTTTAATAACTACCCTAACCCTAACGCGTACCCTAACCCTAACCTCTAACCTAACCCTAACACGTACACTAATCCTAACCCGTACCCTAAACCGAGCCCTAACCCTCAAACTAACCCTAACCCTAACCCTAACCCATACCCTACGCCGTACCCGAACCCGTACCCGAACCCGTTCCCTAAGCCGTACCCTAACCCTACCCCTTAACCTAACCCTAACCCTAACCCTAAGCTACCCTTCACTGCTTCTGCCTCTAATAGATTTCCTAAGCACTAGTGTATTAAGGAACAGGTTAAAAAGGGAATCCTAATGTGATTTCAGGATAATGGGTGTATTCCTTATCTTCTCCTAGTGTCTAAACTCTTCTCCATGGCTGGGCCCCCAAATAATATTCCTTGACGTGCTAAGGGGTATCTAGAGAGTGGGATAGGTTTAATAACTACCCTAAACCTAACGCGTACCCTAACCCTAACCCCTACCCTAACCCTAACACGAACCCTAATCCTAACCCGTACCCTAAACCGAGCCCTAACCTTCAAACTAACCCTAACCCTAACCCTAACCCATACCCTACGCCGTACACGAACCCGTACCTGAACCCGTACCCTAAGCCGTACCCTAACCCTAACCCTAACCCTAACCCTAACCCTAAGCTACCCTTTACTGCTTCTGCCTCCAATAGATTTCCTAAGCAATAGTGTTTTAAGGAACAGGTTAAAAAGAGAATCCTAATGTGATTTCTTGATAATGGGTGTGTTCCTTATCTTCTCCTAGTGTCTAAACTCTTCTCCATGGCTGGACCCCCAAATAATATTCCTTGACGTGCTAAGGGGTATCTAGAGAGTGGGATAGGTTTAATAACTACCCTAACCCTAATGCGTACCCTAACCCTAACCCCTACCCTAACCCTAACACGTACCCTAATCCTAACCCGTAACCTAAACCGAGCCCTAACCCTCAAACTAACCCTAACCCTAACCCTAACCCATACCCTACGCCATACCCAAACCCGGACCCGAACCCGTACCCTAAGCCGTACCCTAACCCTAAACCTATCCCTAACCCTAACCCTAAGCTACCCTTGACTGCTTCTGCTTCCAATAGATTTCCTAAGCACTAGTGTATTAAGGAACAGGTTAAAAAGAGAATCCTAATGTGCTTTCAGGATAATGGGTGTGTTCCTTATCTTCTCCTAGTGTCTAAACTCTTCTCCATGGCTGGACCCCCAAATAATATTCCTTGACGTGCTAAAGGTATCTAGAGAATGGGATAGGTTTAATAACTACCCTAACCCTAATGCGTACCCTAACCCTAACCCCTACCCTAACCCTAACACGTACCCTAATCTTAACCCGAACCCTAAACCGAGCCCTAACCCTCAAACTAACCCTAACCCTAACCCTAACCCATACCCTACGCCATACCCAAACCCGGACCCGAACCCGTACCTAAGCCGTACCCTAACCCTAAACCTATCCCTAACACTAACCCTAAGCTACCCTTGACTGCTTCTGCCTCCAATAGATTTCCTAAGCACTAGTGTATTAAGGAACAGGTTAAAAAGAGAATGCTAATGTGCTTTCAGGATAATGGGTGTGTTCCTAATCTTCTCCTAGTGTCTAAACTCTTCTCCATGGCTGGACCCCCAAATAATATTCCTTGACGTGCTAAAGGGTATCTAGAGAATGGGATAGGTTTAATGACTACCCTAACCCTAACGCGTACCCTAACCCTAACCCCTACCCTAAACCTAACACGTACCCTAATCTTAACCCGAACCCTAAACCGAGCCCTAACCCTCAAACTAACCCTAACCCTAACCCTAACTAATACCCTACGCCATACCCAAACCCGTACCCGAACCCGTACCCTAAGCCATACCCTAACCCTAACCCTAACCCTAAGCTACCCTTGACTGCTTCTGCCTCCAATAGATTTCCTAAGAACTAGTGTTTTAAGGAACAGGTTCAAAAGAGAATCCTAATGTGATTTCTTTATAATGGGTGTGTTCCTTATCTTCTCCTAGTGTCTAAACTCTTCTCCATGGCTGGACCCCCAAATAATATTCCTTGACGTGCTAAGGGGTATCTAGAGAGTGGGATAGGTTTAATAACTACCGTAACCCTAACGCGTACCCTAACCCTAACGCCTACCCTAACACTAACACGTACCCTAATCCTAACCCGTAACCTAAACTGAGCCCTAACCCTCAAACTAACCCTAACCCTAACCCTAACCCATACCCTACGCCGTACCCGAACCCGTACCCGAACCCGTACCCTAAGCCGTACCCTAACCCTAACCCTAATCCTAACCCTAACCCTAAGCTACCCTTGACTGCTTCTGCCAACAATAGAATTCCTAAGCACTAGTGTATTAAGGAACAGGTTAAAAAGAGAATCCTAATGTGATTTCAGGACAATGCGTGTGTTCCTTATCTTCTCCTATTGTCTAAACTCTTCTCCATGGCTGGACCCCCAAATAATATTCCTTGACGTGCTAAGGGGTATCTAGAGAGTGGGATAGGTTTAATAACTGCCCTAACCCTAACGCGTACCCTAACCCTAACCCCTACCCTTACCCTAACACGAACCCTAATCCTAACCCGTACCCTAAACCGAGCCCTAACCTTCAAACTAACCCTAACACTAACCCTAACCCATACCCTACGCTGTACACGAACCCGTACCCGAACCCGTACCCTAAGCCGTACCCTAACCCTAACCCTAACCCTAACCCTAACCCTAACCCTAACCTTAAGCTACCCTTGACTGCTTCTGCCTCCAATAGATTTCCTAAGCACTAGTGTTTTAAGGAACAGGTTAAAAAGAGAATCCTAATGTGATTTCTTGATAATGGGTGTGTTCCTTATCTTCTCCTAGTGTCTAAACTCTTCTCCAAGGCTGAACCCCCAAATAATATTCCTTGACGTGCTAAGGGGTATCTAGAGAGTGGGATAGGTTTAATAACTACCCTAACCCTAACGCGTACCCTAACCCTAACCTCTACCCTAACCCTAACACGTACACTAATCCTAACCCGTACCCTAAACCGAGCCCTAACCCTCAAACTAACCCTAACCCTAACCCTAACCCATACCCTACGCCGTACCCGAACCCGTACTCTAAGCCTTACCCTAACAATAACCCTAACCCTAACCCTAACCCTAACCCTAAGCTACCCTTGACTGCTTCTGCCTCCAATAGATTTCCTAAGCACTAGTGTTTTAAGGAACAGGTTAAAAAGAGAATCCTAATGTGATTTCTTGATAATGGGTGTGTTCCTTATCTTCTCCTAGTGTCTAAACTCTTCTCCAAGGCTGAACCCCCAAATAATATTCCTTGACGTGCTAAGGGGTATCTAGAGAGTGGGATAGGTTTAATAACTACCCTAACCCTAACGCGTACCCTAACCCTAACCTCTACCCTAACCCTAACACGTACACTAATCCTAACCCGTACCCTAAACCGAGCCCTAACCCTCAAACTAACCCTAACCCTAACCCTAACCCATACCCTACGCCGTACCCGAACCCGTACTCTAAGCCTTACCCTAACAATAACCCTAACCCTAACCCTAACCCTAACACTAAGCTACCCTTGACTGCTTCTGCCTCCAATAGATTTCCTAAGCACTAGTGTTTTAAGGAACAGGTTAAAAAGAGAATCGTAATGTGATTTCTTGATAATGGGTGTGTTCCTTATCTTCTCCTAGTGTCTAAACTCTTCTCCATGGCTGGACCCCCAAATAATATTCCTTGACGTGCTAAGGGGTATCTAGAGAGTGGGATAGGTTTAATAACTACCCTAACCCTAACGCGTACCCTAACCCTAACCCCTACCCTAACCCTAACACGAACCCTAATCCTAACCCGTACCCTAAACCGAGCCCTAACCTTCAAACTAACCCTAACCCTAACCCTAACCCATACCCTACGCCGTACACGAACCCGTACCTGAACCCGTACCCTAAGCCGTACCCTAACCCTAACCCTAACCCTAACCCTAACCCTAACCCTAAGCTACCCTTGACTGCTTCTGCCTCCAATAGATTTCCTAAGCACTAGTGTTCTAAGGAACAGGTTAAAAAGAGAATCCTAATGTGATTTCTTGATAATGGGTGTGTTCCTTATCTTCTCCTAGTGTCTAAACTCTTCTCCAAGGCTATACCCCCAAATAATATTCCTTGACGTGCTAAGGGGTATCTAGAGAGTGGGATAGGTTTAATAACTACCCTAACCCTAACGCGTACCCTAACCCTAACCTCTAACCTAACCCTAACACGTACACTAATCCTAACCCGTACCCTAAACCGAGCCCTAACCCTCAAACTAACCCTAACCCTAACCCTAACCCATACCCTACGCCGTACCCGAACCCGTACCCGAACCCGTTCCCTAAGCCGTACCCTAACCCTAACCCTTAACCTAACCCTAACCCTAACCCTAAGCTACCCTTCACTGCTTCTGCCTCTAATAGATTTCCTAAGCACTAGTGTATTAAGGAACAGGTTAAAAAGGGAATCCTAATGTGATTTCAGGATAATGGGTGTATTCCTTATCTTCTCCTAGTGTCTAAACTCTTCTCCATGGCTGGGCCCCCAAATAATATTCCTTGACGTGCTAAGGGGTATCTAGAGAGTGGGATAGGTTTAATAACTACCCTAAACCTAACGCGTACCCTAACCCTAACCCCTACCCTAACCCTAACACGAACCCTAATCCTAACCCGTACCCTAAACCGAGCCCTAACCTTCAAACTAACCCTAACCCTAACCCTAACCCATACCCTACGCCGTACACGAACCCGTACCTGAACCCGTACCCTAAGCCGTACCCTAACCCTAACCCTAACCCTAACCCTAACCCTAAGCTACCCTTGACTGCTTCTGCTTCCAATAGATTTCCTAAGCACTAGTGTATTAAGGAACAGGTTAAAAAGAGAATCCTAATGTGCTTTCAGGATAATGGGTGTGTTCCTTATCTTCTCCTAGTGTCTAAACTCTTCTCCATGGCTGGACCCCCAAATAATATTCCTTGACGTGCTAAAGGTATCTAGAGAATGGGATAGGTTTAATAACTACCCTAACCCTAATGCGTACCCTAACCCTAACCCCTACCCTAACCCTAACACGTACCCTAATCTTAACCCGAACCCTAAACCGAGCCCTAACCCTCAAACTAACCCTAACCCTAACCCTAACCCATACCCTACGCCATACCCAAACCCGGACCCGAACCCGTACCTAAGCCGTACCCTAACCCTAAACCTATCCCTAACACTAACCCTAAGCTACCCTTGACTGCTTCTGCCTCCAATAGATTTCCTAAGCACTAGTGTATTAAGGAACAGGTTAAAAAGAGAATGCTAATGTGCTTTCAGGATAATGGGTGTGTTCCTTATCTTCTCCTAGTGTCTAAACTCTTCTCCATGGCTGGACCCCCAAATAATATTCCTTGACGTGCTAAAGGGTATCTAGAGAATGGGATAGGTTTAATGACTACCCTAACCCTAACGCGTACCCTAACCCTAACCCCTACCCTAAACCTAACACGTACCCTAATCTTAACCCGAACCCTAAACCGAGCCCTAACCCTCAAACTAACCCTAACCCTAACCCTAACTAATACCCTACGCCATACCCAAACCCGTACCCGAACCCGTACCCTAAGCCATACCCTAACCCTAACCCTAACCCTAAGCTACCCTTGACTGCTTCTGCCTCCAATAGATTTCCTAAGAACTAGTGTTTTAAGGAACAGGTTCAAAAGAGAATCCTAATGTGATTTCTTTATAATGGGTGTGTTCCTTATCTTCTCCTAGTGTCTAAACTCTTCTCCATGGCTGGACCCCCAAATAATATTCCTTGACGTGCTAAGGGGTATCTAGAGAGTGGGATAGGTTTAATAACTACCGTAACCCTAACGCGTACCCTAACCCTAACGCCTACCCTAACACTAACACGTACCCTAATCCTAACCCGTAACCTAAACTGAGCCCTAACCCTCAAACTAACCCTAACCCTAACCCTAACCCATACCCTACGCCGTACCCGAACCCGTACCCGAACCCGTACCCTAAGCCGTACCCTAACCCTAACCCTAATCCTAACCCTAACCCTAAGCTACCCTTGACTGCTTCTGCCAACAATAGAATTCCTAAGCACTAGTGTATTAAGGAACAGGTTAAAAAGAGAATCCTAATGTGATTTCAGGACAATGCGTGTGTTCCTTATCTTCTCCTATTGTCTAAACTCTTCTCCATGGCTGGACACCCAAATAATATTCCTTGACGTGCTAAGGGGTATCTAGAGAGTGGGATAGGTTTAATAACTGCCCTAACCCTAACGCGTACCCTAACCCTAACCCCTACCCTTACCCTAACACGAACCCTAATCCTAACCCGTACCCTAAACCGAGCCCTAACCTTCAAACTAACCCTAACACTAACCCTAACCCATACCCTACGCTGTACACGAACCCGTACCCGAACCCGTACCCTAAGCCGTACCCTAACCCTAACCCTAACCCTAACCCTAACCCTAACCCTAACCTTAAGCTACCCTTGACTGCTTCTGCCTCCAATAGATTTCCTAAGCACTAGTGTTTTAAGGAACAGGTTAAAAAGAGAATCCTAATGTGATTTCTTGATAATGGGTGTGTTCCTTATCTTCTCCTAGTGTCTAAACTCTTCTCCAAGGCTGAACCCCCAAATAATATTCCTTGACGTGCTAAGGGGTATCTAGAGAGTGGGATAGGTTTAATAACTACCCTAACCCTAACGCGTACCCTAACCCTAACCTCTACCCTAACCCTAACACGTACACTAATCCTAACCCGTACCCTAAACCGAGCCCTAACCCTCAAACTAACCCTAACCCTAACCCTAACCCATACCCTACGCCGTACCCGAACCCGTACCCGAACCCGTTCCCTAAGCCGTACCCTAACCCTAACCCTTAACCTAACCCTAACCCTAACCCTAAGCTACCCTTCACTGCTTCTGCCTCTAATAGATTTCCTAAGCACTAGTGTATTAAGGAACAGGTTAAAAAGGGAATCCTAATGTGATTTCAGGATAATGGGTGTATTCCTTATCTTCTCCTAGTGTCTAAACTCTTCTCCATGGCTGGACCCCCAAATAATATTCCTTGACGTGCTAAGGGGTATCTAGAGAGTGGGATAGGTTTAATAACTACCCTAAACCTAACGCGTACCCTAACCCTAACCCCTACCCTAACCCTAACACGAACCCTAATCCTAACCCGTACCCTAAACCGAGCCCTAACCTTCAAACTAACCCTAACCCTAACCCTAACCCATACCCTACGCCGTACACGAACCCGTACCCGAACCCGTACCCTAAGCCGTACCCTAACCCTAACCCTAACCCTAACCCTAACCCTAAGCTACCCTTTACTGCTTCTGCCTCCAATAGATTTCCTAAGCACTAGTGTTTTAAGGAACAGGTTAAAAAGAGAATCCTAATGTGATTTCTTGATAATGGGTGTGTTCCTTATCTTCTCCTAGTGTCTAAACTCTTCTCCATGGCTGGACCCCCAAATAATATTCCTTGACGTGCTAAGGGGTATCTAGAGAGTGGGATAGGTTTAATAACTACCCTAACCCTAATGCGTACCCTAACCCTAACCCCTACCCTAACCCTAACACGTACCCTAATCCTAACCCGTAACCTAAACCGAGCCCTAACCCTCAAACTAACCCTAACCCTAACCCTAACCCATACCCTACGCCATACCCAAACCCGGACCCGAACCCGTACCCTAAGCCGTACCCTAACCCTAAACCTATCCCTAACCCTAACCCTAAGCTACCCTTGACTGCTTCTGCTTCCAATAGATTTCCTAAGCACTAGTGTATTAAGGAACAGGTTAAAAAGAGAATCCTAATGTGCTTTCAGGATAATGGGTGTGTTCCTTATCTTCTCCTAGTGTCTAAACTCTTCTCCATGGCTGGACCCCCAAATAATATTCCTTGACGTGCTAAAGGGTATCTAGAGAATGGGATAGGTTTAATAACTACCCTAACCCTAATGCGTACCCTAACCCTAACCCCTACCCTAACCCTAACACGTACCCTAATCTTAACCCGAACCCTAAACCGAGCCCTAACCCTCAAACTAACCCTAACCCTAACCCTAACCCATACCCTACGACATACCCAAACCCGTACCCGAACCCGTACCCTAAGCCGTACCCTAACACTAACCCTAACCCTAAGCTACCCTTGACTGCTTCTGCCTCCAATAGATTTCCTAAGAACTAGTGTTTTAAGGAACAGGTTAAAAAGAGTATCCTAATGTGATTTCTTGATAATGGGTGT
The DNA here is from genome assembly GCF_028021215.1 of Eschrichtius robustus. NCBI lineage: Eukaryota > Metazoa > Chordata > Mammalia > Artiodactyla > Eschrichtiidae > Eschrichtius > Eschrichtius robustus. The sequence continues at coordinate 1,622,073 of NW_027175626.1, forward strand.
GTTCCTTATCTTCTCCTAGTGTCTAAACTCTTCTCCATGGCTGGACCCCCAAATAATATTCCTTGACGTGCTAAGGGGTATCTAGAGAGTGGGATAGGTTTAATAACTACCGTAACCCTAACGCGTACACTAACCCTAACCCCTACCCTAACACTAACACGTACCCTAATCCTAACCCGTACCCTAAACCGAGCCCTAACCCTCAAACTAACCCTAACCCATACCCTACGCCGTACCCGAACCCGTACCCGAACCCGTACCCTAAGCCGTACCCTAAAGCTAACCCTAACCCTAACCCTAACCCTAAGCTACCCTTGACTGCTTCTGCCTACAATAGATTTCCTAAGCACTAGTGTATTAAGGAACAGGTTAAAAAGAGAATCCTAATGTGATTTCAGGACAATGGGTGTGTTCCTTATCTTCTCCTATTGTCTAAACTCTTCTCCATGGCTGGACCCCCAAATAATATTCCTTGACGTGCTAAGGGGTATCTAGAGAGTGGGATAGGTTTAATAACTGCCCTAACCCTAACGCGTACCCTAACCCTAACCCCTACCCTAACCCTAACACGAACCCTAATCCTAACCCGTACCCTAAACCGAGCCCTAACCTTCAAACTAACCCTAACCCTAACCCTAACCCATACCCTACGCCGTACACGAACCCGTACCTGAACCCGTACCCTAAGCCGTACCCTAACCCTAACCCTAACCCTAACCCTAACCCTAAGCTACCCTTGACTGCTTCTGCCTCCAATAGATTTCCTAAGCACTAGTGTTTTAAGGAACAGGTTAAAAAGAGAATCCTAATGTGATTTCTTGATAATGGGTGTGTTCCTTATCTTCTCCTAGTGTCTAAACTCTTCTCCAAGGCTGAACCCCCAAATAATATTCCTTGACGTGCTAAGGGGTATCTAGAGAGTGGGATAGGTTTAATAACTACCCTAACCCTAACGCGTACCCTAACCCTAACCTCTACCCTAACCCTAACACGTACACTAATCCTAACCCGTACCCTAAACCGAGCCCTAACCCTCAAACTAACCCTAACCCTAACCCTAACCCATACCCTACGCCGTACCCAAACCCGGACCCGAACCCGTACCCTAAGCCGTACCCTAACCCTAAACCTATCCCTAACACTAACCCTAAGCTACCCTTGACTGCTTCTGCTTCCAATAGATTTCCTAAGCACTAGTGTTTTAAGGAACAGGTTAAAAAGAGAATCGTAATGTGATTTCTTGATAATGGGTGTGTTCCTTATCTTCTCCTAGTGTCTAAACTCTTCTCCATGGCTGGACCCCCAAATAATATTCCTTGACGTGCTAAGGGGTATCTAGAGAGTGGGATAGGTTTAATAACTACCCTAACCCTAATGCGTACCCTAACCCTAACCCCTACCCTAACCCTAACACGTACCCTAATCCTAACCCGTAACCTAAACCGAGCCCTAACCCTCAAACTAACCCTAACCCTAACCCTAACCCATACCCTACGCCATACCCAAACCCGGACCCGAACCCGTACCCTAAGCCGTACCCTAACCCTAAACCTATCCCTAACACTAACCCTAAGCTACCCTTGACTGCTTCTGCCTCCAATAGATTTCCTAAGCACTAGTGTATTAAGGAACAGGTTAAAAAGAGAATGCTAATGTGCTTTCAGGATAATGGGTGTGTTCCTTATCTTCTCCTAGTGTCTAAACTCTTCTCCATGGCTGGACCCCCAAATAATATTCCTTGACGTGCTAAAGGGTATCTAGAGAATGGGATAGGTTTAATGACTACCCTAACCCTAACGCGTACCCTAACCCTAACCCCTACCCTAAACCTAACACGTACCCTAATCTTAACCCGAACCCTAAACCGAGCCCTAACCCTCAAACTAACCCTAACCCTAACCCTAACCCATACCCTACGCCATACCCAAACCCGTACCCGAACCCGTACCCTAAGCCATACCCTAACCCTAACCCTAACCCTAAGCTACCCTTGACTGCTTCTGCCTCCAATAGATTTCCTAAGAACTAGTGTTTTAAGGAACAGGTTCAAAAGAGAATCCTAATGTGATTTCTTTATAATGGGTGTGTTCCTTATCTTCTCCTAGTGTCTAAACTCTTCTCCATGGCTGGACCCCCAAATAATATTCCTTGACGTGCTAAGGGGTATCTAGAGAGTGGGATAGGTTTAATAACTACCGTAACCCTAACGCGTACCCTAACCCTAACCCCTACCCTAACACTAACACGTACCCTAATCCTAACCCGTAACCTAAACTGAGCCCTAACCCTCAAACTAACCCTAACCCTAACCGTAACCCATACCCTACGCCGTACCCGAACCCGTACCCGAACCCGTACCCTAAGCCGTACCCTAACCCTAACCCTAATCCTAACCCTAACCCTAAGCTACCCTTGACTGCTTCTGCCAACAATAGAATTCCTAAGCACTAGTGTATTAAGGAACAGGTTAAAAAGAGAATCCTAATGTGATTTCAGGACAATGCGTGTGTTCCTTATCTTCTCCTATTGTCTAAACTCTTCTCCATGGCTGGACCCCCAAATAATATTCCTTGACGTGCTAAGGGGTATCTAGAGAGTGGGATAGGTTTAATAACTGCCCTAACCCTAACGCGTACCCTAACCCTAACCCCTACCCTTACCCTAACACGAACCCTAATCCTAACCCGTACCCTAAACCGAGCCCTAACCTTCAAACTAACCCTAACACTAACCCTAACCCATACCCTACGCTGTACACGAACCCGTACCCGAACCCGTACCCTAAGCCGTACCCTAACCCTAACCCTAACCCTAACCCTAACCCTAACCCTAACCTTAAGCTACCCTTGACTGCTTCTGCCTCCAATAGATTTCCTAAGCACTAGTGTTTTAAGGAACAGGTTAAAAAGAGAATCCTAATGTGATTTCTTGATAATGGGTGTGTTCCTTATCTTCTCCTAGTGTCTAAACTCTTCTCCAAGGCTGAACCCCCAAATAATATTCCTTGACGTGCTAAGGGGTATCTAGAGAGTGGGATAGGTTTAATAACTACCCTAACCCTAACGCGTACCCTAACCCTAACCTCTACCCTAACCCTAACACGTACACTAATCCTAACCCGTACCCTAAACCGAGCCCTAACCCTCAAACTAACCCTAACCCTAACCCTAACCCATACCCTACGCCGTACCCGAACCCGTACTCTAAGCCTTACCCTAACAATAACCCTAACCCTAACCCTAACCGTAACCCTAAGCTACCCTTGACTGCTTCTGCCTCCAATAGATTTCCTAAGCACTAGTGTTTTAAGGAACAGGTTAAAAAGAGAATCCTAATGTGATTTCTTGATAATGGGTGTGTTCCTTATCTTCTCCTAGTGTCTAAACTCTTCTCCAAGGCTGAACCCCCAAATAATATTCCTTGACGTGCTAAGGGGTATCTAGAGAGTGGGATAGGTTTAATAACTACCCTAACCCTAACGCGTACCCTAACCCTAACCTCTACCCTAACCCTAACACGTACACTAATCCTAACCCGTACCCTAAACCGAGCCCTAACCCTCAAACTAACCCTAACCCTAACCCTAACCCATACCCTACGCCGTACCCGAACCCGTACTCTAAGCCTTACCCTAACAATAACCCTAACCCTAACCCTAACCCTAACACTAAGCTACCCTTGACTGCTTCTGCCTCCAATAGATTTCCTAAGCACTAGTGTTTTAAGGAACAGGTTAAAAAGAGAATCGTAATGTGATTTCTTGATAATGGGTGTGTTCCTTATCTTCTCCTAGTGTCTAAACTCTTCTCCATGGCTGGACCCCCAAATAATATTCCTTGACGTGCTAAGGGGTATCTAGAGAGTGGGATAGGTTTAATAACTACCCTAACCCTAACGCGTACCCTAACCCTAACCCCTACCCTAACCCTAACACGAACCCTAATCCTAACCCGTACCCTAAACCGAGCCCTAACCTTCAAACTAACCCTAACCCTAACCCTAACCCATACCCTACGCCGTACACGAACCCGTACCTGAACCCGTACCCTAAGCCGTACCCTAACCCTAACCCTAACCCTAACCCTAACCCTAACCCTAAGCTACCCTTGACTGCTTCTGCCTCCAATAGATTTCCTAAGCACTAGTGTTTTAAGGAACAGGTTAAAAAGAGAATCCTAATGTGATTTCTTGATAATGGGTGTGTTCCTTATCTTCTCCTAGTGTCTAAACTCTTCTCCAAGGCTATACCCCCAAATAATATTCCTTGACGTGCTAAGGGGTATCTAGAGAGTGGGATAGGTTTAATAACTACCCTAACCCTAACGCGTACCCTAACCCTAACCTCTAACCTAACCCTAACACGTACACTAATCCTAACCCGTACCCTAAACCGAGCCCTAACCCTCAAACTAACCCTAACCCTAACCCTAACCCATACCCTACGCCGTACCCGAACCCGTACCCGAACCCGTTCCCTAAGCCGTACCCTAACCCTACCCCTTAACCTAACCCTAACCCTAACCCTAAGCTACCCTTCACTGCTTCTGCCTCTAATAGATTTCCTAAGCACTAGTGTATTAAGGAACAGGTTAAAAAGGGAATCCTAATGTGATTTCAGGATAATGGGTGTATTCCTTATCTTCTCCTAGTGTCTAAACTCTTCTCCATGGCTGGGCCCCCAAATAATATTCCTTGACGTGCTAAGGGGTATCTAGAGAGTGGGATAGGTTTAATAACTACCCTAAACCTAACGCGTACCCTAACCCTAACCCCTACCCTAACCCTAACACGAACCCTAATCCTAACCCGTACCCTAAACCGAGCCCTAACCTTCAAACTAACCCTAACCCTAACCCTAACCCATACCCTACGCCGTACACGAACCCGTACCTGAACCCGTACCCTAAGCCGTACCCTAACCCTAACCCTAACCCTAACCCTAACCCTAAGCTACCCTTTACTGCTTCTGCCTCCAATAGATTTCCTAAGCAATAGTGTTTTAAGGAACAGGTTAAAAAGAGAATCCTAATGTGATTTCTTGATAATGGGTGTGTTCCTTATCTTCTCCTAGTGTCTAAACTCTTCTCCATGGCTGGACCCCCAAATAATATTCCTTGACGTGCTAAGGGGTATCTAGAGAGTGGGATAGGTTTAATAACTACCCTAACCCTAATGCGTACCCTAACCCTAACCCCTACCCTAACCCTAACACGTACCCTAATCCTAACCCGTAACCTAAACCGAGCCCTAACCCTCAAACTAACCCTAACCCTAACCCTAACCCATACCCTACGCCATACCCAAACCCGGACCCGAACCCGTACCCTAAGCCGTACCCTAACCCTAAACCTATCCCTAACCCTAACCCTAAGCTACCCTTGACTGCTTCTGCTTCCAATAGATTTCCTAAGCACTAGTGTATTAAGGAACAGGTTAAAAAGAGAATCCTAATGTGCTTTCAGGATAATGGGTGTGTTCCTTATCTTCTCCTAGTGTCTAAACTCTTCTCCATGGCTGGACCCCCAAATAATATTCCTTGACGTGCTAAAGGTATCTAGAGAATGGGATAGGTTTAATAACTACCCTAACCCTAATGCGTACCCTAACCCTAACCCCTACCCTAACCCTAACACGTACCCTAATCTTAACCCGAACCCTAAACCGAGCCCTAACCCTCAAACTAACCCTAACCCTAACCCTAACCCATACCCTACGCCATACCCAAACCCGGACCCGAACCCGTACCTAAGCCGTACCCTAACCCTAAACCTATCCCTAACACTAACCCTAAGCTACCCTTGACTGCTTCTGCCTCCAATAGATTTCCTAAGCACTAGTGTATTAAGGAACAGGTTAAAAAGAGAATGCTAATGTGCTTTCAGGATAATGGGTGTGTTCCTAATCTTCTCCTAGTGTCTAAACTCTTCTCCATGGCTGGACCCCCAAATAATATTCCTTGACGTGCTAAAGGGTATCTAGAGAATGGGATAGGTTTAATGACTACCCTAACCCTAACGCGTACCCTAACCCTAACCCCTACCCTAAACCTAACACGTACCCTAATCTTAACCCGAACCCTAAACCGAGCCCTAACCCTCAAACTAACCCTAACCCTAACCCTAACTAATACCCTACGCCATACCCAAACCCGTACCCGAACCCGTACCCTAAGCCATACCCTAACCCTAACCCTAACCCTAAGCTACCCTTGACTGCTTCTGCCTCCAATAGATTTCCTAAGAACTAGTGTTTTAAGGAACAGGTTCAAAAGAGAATCCTAATGTGATTTCTTTATAATGGGTGTGTTCCTTATCTTCTCCTAGTGTCTAAACTCTTCTCCATGGCTGGACCCCCAAATAATATTCCTTGACGTGCTAAGGGGTATCTAGAGAGTGGGATAGGTTTAATAACTACCGTAACCCTAACGCGTACCCTAACCCTAACGCCTACCCTAACACTAACACGTACCCTAATCCTAACCCGTAACCTAAACTGAGCCCTAACCCTCAAACTAACCCTAACCCTAACCCTAACCCATACCCTACGCCGTACCCGAACCCGTACCCGAACCCGTACCCTAAGCCGTACCCTAACCCTAACCCTAATCCTAACCCTAACCCTAAGCTACCCTTGACTGCTTCTGCCAACAATAGAATTCCTAAGCACTAGTGTATTAAGGAACAGGTTAAAAAGAGAATCCTAATGTGATTTCAGGACAATGCGTGTGTTCCTTATCTTCTCCTATTGTCTAAACTCTTCTCCATGGCTGGACACCCAAATAATATTCCTTGACGTGCTAAGGGGTATCTAGAGAGTGGGATAGGTTTAATAACTGCCCTAACCCTAACGCGTACCCTAACCCTAACCCCTACCCTTACCCTAACACGAACCCTAATCCTAACCCGTACCCTAAACCGAGCCCTAACCTTCAAACTAACCCTAACACTAACCCTAACCCATACCCTACGCTGTACACGAACCCGTACCCGAACCCGTACCCTAAGCCGTACCCTAACCCTAACCCTAACCCTAACCCTAACCCTAACCCTAACCTTAAGCTACCCTTGACTGCTTCTGCCTCCAATAGATTTCCTAAGCACTAGTGTTTTAAGGAACAGGTTAAAAAGAGAATCCTAATGTGATTTCTTGATAATGGGTGTGTTCCTTATCTTCTCCTAGTGTCTAAACTCTTCTCCAAGGCTGAACCCCCAAATAATATTCCTTGACGTGCTAAGGGGTATCTAGAGAGTGGGATAGGTTTAATAACTACCCTAACCCTAACGCGTACCCTAACCCTAACCTCTACCCTAACCCTAACACGTACACTAATCCTAACCCGTACCCTAAACCGAGCCCTAACCCTCAAACTAACCCTAACCCTAACCCTAACCCATACCCTACGCCGTACCCGAACCCGTACTCTAAGCCTTACCCTAACAATAACCCTAACCCTAACCCTAACCCTAACCCTAAGCTACCCTTGACTGCTTCTGCCTCCAATAGATTTCCTAAGCACTAGTGTTTTAAGGAACAGGTTAAAAAGAGAATCCTAATGTGATTTCTTGATAATGGGTGTGTTCCTTATCTTCTCCTAGTGTCTAAACTCTTCTCCAAGGCTGAACCCCCAAATAATATTCCTTGACGTGCTAAGGGGTATCTAGAGAGTGGGATAGGTTTAATAACTACCCTAACCCTAACGCGTACCCTAACCCTAACCTCTACCCTAACCCTAACACGTACACTAATCCTAACCCGTACCCTAAACCGAGCCCTAACCCTCAAACTAACCCTAACCCTAACCCTAACCCATACCCTACGCCGTACCCGAACCCGTACTCTAAGCCTTACCCTAACAATAACCCTAACCCTAACCCTAACCCTAACACTAAGCTACCCTTGACTGCTTCTGCCTCCAATAGATTTCCTAAGCACTAGTGTTTTAAGGAACAGGTTAAAAAGAGAATCGTAATGTGATTTCTTGATAATGGGTGTGTTCCTTATCTTCTCCTAGTGTCTAAACTCTTCTCCATGGCTGGACCCCCAAATAATATTCCTTGACGTGCTAAGGGGTATCTAGAGAGTGGGATAGGTTTAATAACTACCCTAACCCTAACGCGTACCCTAACCCTAACCCCTACCCTAACCCTAACACGAACCCTAATCCTAACCCGTACCCTAAACCGAGCCCTAACCTTCAAACTAACCCTAACCCTAACCCTAACCCATACCCTACGCCGTACACGAACCCGTACCTGAACCCGTACCCTAAGCCGTACCCTAACCCTAACCCTAACCCTAACCCTAACCCTAAGCTACCCTTGACTGCTTCTGCCTCCAATAGATTTCCTAAGCACTAGTGTTTTAAGGAACAGGTTAAAAAGAGAATCCTAATGTGATTTCTTGATAATGGGTGTGTTCCTTATCTTCTCCTAGTGTCTAAACTCTTCTCCAAGGCTATACCCCCAAATAATATTCCTTGACGTGCTAAGGGGTATCTAGAGAGTGGGATAGGTTTAATAACTACCCTAACCCTAACGCGTACCCTAACCCTAACCTCTAACCTAACCCTAACACGTACACTAATCCTAACCCGTACCCTAAACCGAGCCCTAACCCTCAAACTAACCCTAACCCTAACCCTAACCCATACCCTACGCCGTACCCGAACCCGTACCCGAACCCGTTCCCTAAGCCGTACCCTAACCCTAACCCTTAACCTAACCCTAACCCTAACCCTAAGCTACCCTTCACTGCTTCTGCCTCTAATAGATTTCCTAAGCACTAGTGTATTAAGGAACAGGTTAAAAAGGGAATCCTAATGTGATTTCAGGATAATGGGTGTATTCCTTATCTTCTCCTAGTGTCTAAACTCTTCTCCATGGCTGGGCCCCCAAATAATATTCCTTGACGTGCTAAGGGGTATCTAGAGAGTGGGATAGGTTTAATAACTACCCTAAACCTAACGCGTACCCTAACCCTAACCCCTACCCTAACCCTAACACGAACCCTAATCCTAACCCGTACCCTAAACCGAGCCCTAACCTTCAAACTAACCCTAACCCTAACCCTAACCCATACCCTACGCCGTACACGAACCCGTACCTGAACCCGTACCCTAAGCCGTACCCTAACCCTAACCCTAACCCTAACCCTAACCCTAAGCTACCCTTGACTGCTTCTGCTTCCAATAGATTTCCTAAGCACTAGTGTATTAAGGAACAGGTTAAAAAGAGAATCCTAATGTGCTTTCAGGATAATGGGTGTGTTCCTTATCTTCTCCTAGTGTCTAAACTCTTCTCCATGGCTGGACCCCCAAATAATATTCCTTGACGTGCTAAAGGTATCTAGAGAATGGGATAGGTTTAATAACTACCCTAACCCTAATGCGTACCCTAACCCTAACCCCTACCCTAACCCTAACACGTACCCTAATCTTAACCCGAACCCTAAACCGAGCCCTAACCCTCAAACTAACCCTAACCCTAACCCTAACCCATACCCTACGCCATACCCAAACCCGGACCCGAACCCGTACCTAAGCCGTACCCTAACCCTAAACCTATCCCTAACACTAACCCTAAGCTACCCTTGACTGCTTCTGCCTCCAATAGATTTCCTAAGCACTAGTGTATTAAGGAACAGGTTAAAAAGAGAATGCTAATGTGCTTTCAGGATAATGGGTGTGTTCCTTATCTTCTCCTAGTGTCTAAACTCTTCTCCATGGCTGGACCCCCAAATAATATTCCTTGACGTGCTAAAGGGTATCTAGAGAATGGGATAGGTTTAATGACTACCCTAACCCTAACGCGTACCCTAACCCTAACCCCTACCCTAAACCTAACACGTACCCTAATCTTAACCCGAACCCTAAACCGAGCCCTAACCCTCAAACTAACCCTAACCCTAACCCTAACTAATACCCTACGCCATACCCAAACCCGTACCCGAACCCGTACCCTAAGCCATACCCTAACCCTAACCCTAACCCTAAGCTACCCTTGACTGCTTCTGCCTCCAATAGATTTCCTAAGAACTAGTGTTTTAAGGAACAGGTTCAAAAGAGAATCCTAATGTGATTTCTTTATAATGGGTGTGTTCCTTATCTTCTCCTAGTGTCTAAACTCTTCTCCATGGCTGGACCCCCAAATAATATTCCTTGACGTGCTAAGGGGTATCTAGAGAGTGGGATAGGTTTAATAACTACCGTAACCCTAACGCGTACCCTAACCCTAACGCCTACCCTAACACTAACACGTACCCTAATCCTAACCCGTAACCTAAACTGAGCCCTAACCCTCAAACTAACCCTAACCCTAACCCTAACCCATACCCTACGCCGTACCCGAACCCGTACCCGAACCCGTACCCTAAGCCGTACCCTAACCCTAACCCTAATCCTAACCCTAACCCTAAGCTACCCTTGACTGCTTCTGCCAACAATAGAATTCCTAAGCACTAGTGTATTAAGGAACAGGTTAAAAAGAGAATCCTAATGTGATTTCAGGACAATGCGTGTGTTCCTTATCTTCTCCTATTGTCTAAACTCTTCTCCATGGCTGGACACCCAAATAATATTCCTTGACGTGCTAAGGGGTATCTAGAGAGTGGGATAGGTTTAATAACTGCCCTAACCCTAACGCGTACCCTAACCCTAACCCCTACCCTTACCCTAACACGAACCCTAATCCTAACCCGTACCCTAAACCGAGCCCTAACCTTCAAACTAACCCTAACACTAACCCTAACCCATACCCTACGCTGTACACGAACCCGTACCCGAACCCGTACCCTAAGCCGTACCCTAACCCTAACCCTAACCCTAACCCTAACCCTAACCCTAACCTTAAGCTACCCTTGACTGCTTCTGCCTCCAATAGATTTCCTAAGCACTAGTGTTTTAAGGAACAGGTTAAAAAGAGAATCCTAATGTGATTTCTTGATAATGGGTGTGTTCCTTATCTTCTCCTAGTGTCTAAACTCTTCTCCAAGGCTGAACCCCCAAATAATATTCCTTGACGTGCTAAGGGGTATCTAGAGAGTGGGATAGGTTTAATAACTACCCTAACCCTAACGCGTACCCTAACCCTAACCTCTACCCTAACCCTAACACGTACACTAATCCTAACCCGTACCCTAAACCGAGCCCTAACCCTCAAACTAACCCTAACCCTAACCCTAACCCATACCCTACGCCGTACCCGAACCCGTACTCTAAGCCTTACCCTAACAATAACCCTAACCCTAACCCTAACCCTAACCCTAAGCTACCCTTGACTGCTTCTGCCTCCAATAGATTTCCTAAGCACTAGTGTTTTAAGGAACAGGTTAAAAAGAGAATCCTAATGTGATTTCTTGATAATGGGTGTGTTCCTTATCTTCTCCTAGTGTCTAAACTCTTCTCCAAGGCTGAACCCCCAAATAATATTCCTTGACGTGCTAAGGGGTATCTAGAGAGTGGGATAGGTTTAATAACTACCCTAACCCTAACGCGTACCCTAACCCTAACCTCTACCCTAACCCTAACACGTACACTAATCCTAACCCGTACCCTAAACCGAGCCCTAACCCTCAAACTAACCCTAACCCTAACCCTAACCCATACCCTACGCCGTACCCGAACCCGTACTCTAAGCCTTACCCTAACAATAACCCTAACCCTAACCCTAACCCTAACACTAAGCTACCCTTGACTGCTTCTGCCTCCAATAGATTTCCTAAGCACTAGTGTTTTAAGGAACAGGTTAAAAAGAGAATCGTAATGTGATTTCTTGATAATGGGTGTGTTCCTTATCTTCTCCTAGTGTCTAAACTCTTCTCCATGGCTGGACCCCCAAATAATATTCCTTGACGTGCTAAGGGGTATCTAGAGAGTGGGATAGGTTTAATAACTACCCTAACCCTAACGCGTACCCTAACCCTAACCCCTACCCTAACCCTAACACGAACCCTAATCCTAACCCGTACCCTAAACCGAGCCCTAACCTTCAAACTAACCCTAACCCTAACCCTAACCCATACCCTACGCCGTACACGAACCCGTACCTGAACCCGTACCCTAAGCCGTACCCTAACCCTAACCCTAACCCTAACCCTAACCCTAACCCTAAGCTACCCTTGACTGCTTCTGCCTCCAATAGATTTCCTAAGCACTAGTGTTTTAAGGAACAGGTTAAAAAGAGAATCCTAATGTGATTTCTTGATAATGGGTGTGTTCCTTATCTTCTCCTAGTGTCTAAACTCTTCTCCAAGGCTATACCCCCAAATAATATTCCTTGACGTGCTAAGGGGTATCTAGAGAGTGGGATAGGTTTAATAACTACCCTAACCCTAACGCGTACCCTAACCCTAACCTCTAACCTAACCCTAACACGTACACTAATCCTAACCCGTACCCTAAACCGAGCCCTAACCCTCAAACTAACCCTAACCCTAACCCTAACCCATACCCTACGCCGTACCCGAACCCGTACCCGAACCCGTTCCCTAAGCCGTACCCTAACCCTAACCCTTAACCTAACCCTAACCCTAACCCTAAGCTACCCTTCACTGCTTCTGCCTCTAATAGATTTCCTAAGCACTAGTGTATTAAGGAACAGGTTAAAAAGGGAATCCTAATGTGATTTCAGGATAATGGGTGTATTCCTTATCTTCTCCTAGTGTCTAAACTCTTCTCCATGGCTGGACCCCCAAATAATATTCCTTGACGTGCTAAGGGGTATCTAGAGAGTGGGATAGGTTTAATAACTACCCTAAACCTAACGCGTACCCTAACCCTAACCCCTACCCTAACCCTAACACGAACCCTAATCCTAACCCGTACCCTAAACCGAGCCCTAACCTTCAAACTAACCCTAACCCTAACCCTAACCCATACCCTACGCCGTACACGAACCCGTACCCGAACCCGTACCCTAAGCCGTACCCTAACCCTAACCCTAACCCTAACCCTAACCCTAAGCTACCCTTTACTGCTTCTGCCTCCAATAGATTTCCTAAGCACTAGTGTTTTAAGGAACAGGTTAAAAAGAGAATCCTAATGTGATTTCTTGATAATGGGTGTGTTCCTTATCTTCTCCTAGTGTCTAAACTCTTCTCCATGGCTGGACCCCCAAATAATATTCCTTGACGTGCTAAGGGGTATCTAGAGAGTGGGATAGGTTTAATAACTACCCTAACCCTAATGCGTACCCTAACCCTAACCCCTACCCTAACCCTAACACGTACCCTAATCCTAACCCGTAACCTAAACCGAGCCCTAACCCTCAAACTAACCCTAACCCTAACCCTAACCCATACCCTACGCCATACCCAAACCCGGACCCGAACCCGTACCCTAAGCCGTACCCTAACCCTAAACCTATCCCTAACCCTAACCCTAAGCTACCCTTGACTGCTTCTGCTTCCAATAGATTTCCTAAGCACTAGTGTATTAAGGAACAGGTTAAAAAGAGAATCCTAATGTGCTTTCAGGATAATGGGTGTGTTCCTTATCTTCTCCTAGTGTCTAAACTCTTCTCCATGGCTGGACCCCCAAATAATATTCCTTGACGTGCTAAAGGGTATCTAGAGAATGGGATAGGTTTAATAACTACCCTAACCCTAATGCGTACCCTAACCCTAACCCCTACCCTAACCCTAACACGTACCCTAATCTTAACCCGAACCCTAAACCGAGCCCTAACCCTCAAACTAACCCTAACCCTAACCCTAACCCATACCCTACGACATACCCAAACCCGTACCCGAACCCGTACCCTAAGCCGTACCCTAACACTAACCCTAACCCTAAGCTACCCTTGACTGCTTCTGCCTCCAATAGATTTCCTAAGAACTAGTGTTTTAAGGAACAGGTTAAAAAGAGTATCCTAATGTGATTTCTTGATAATGGGTGTGTTCCTTATCTTCTCCTAGTGTCTAAACTCTTCTCCATGGCTGGACCCCCAAATAATATTCCTTGACGTGCTAAGGGGTATCTAGAGAGTGGGATAGGTTTAATAACTACCGTAACCCTAACGCGTACACTAACCCTAACCCCTACCCTAACACTAACACGTACCCTAATCCTAACCCGTACCCTAAACCGAGCCCTAACCCTCAAACTAACCCTAACCCATACCCTACGCCGTACCCGAACCCGTACCCGAACCCGTACCCTAAGCCGTACCCTAAAGCTAACCCTAACCCTAACCCTAACCCTAAGCTACCCTTGACTGCTTCTGCCTACAATAGATTTCCTAAGCACTAGTGTATTAAGGAACAGGTTAAAAAGAGAATCCTAATGTGATTTCAGGACAATGGGTGTGTTCCTTATCTTCTCCTATTGTCTAAACTCTTCTCCATGGCTGGACCCCCAAATAATATTCCTTGACGTGCTAAGGGGTATCTAGAGAGTGGGATAGGTTTAATAACTGCCCTAACCCTAACGCGTACCCTAACCCTAACCCCTACCCTAACCCTAACACGAACCCTAATCCTAACCCGTACCCTAAACCGAGCCCTAACCTTCAAACTAACCCTAACCCTAACCCTAACCCATACCCTACGCCGTACACGAACCCGTACCCGAACCCGTACCCTAAGCCGTACCCTAACCCTAACCCTAACCCTAACCCTAACCCTAAGCTACCCTTGACTGCTTCTGCCTCCAATAGATTTCCTAAGCACTAGTGTTTTAAGGAACAGGTTAAAAAGAGAATCCTAATGTGATTTCTTGATAATGGGTGTGTTCCTTATCTTCTCCTAGTGTCTAAACTCTTCTCCAAGGCTGAACCCCCAAATAATATTCCTTGACGTGCTAAGGGGTATCTAGAGAGTGGGATAGGTTTAATAACTACCCTAACCCTAACGCGTACCCTAACCCTAACCTCTACCCTAACCCTAACACGTACACTAATCCTAACCCGTACCCTAAACCGAGCCCTAACCCTCAAACTAACCCTAACCCTAACCCTAACCCATACCCTACGCCGTACCCAAACCCGGACCCGAACCCGTACCCTAAGCCGTACCCTAACCCTAAACCTATCCCTAACACTAACCCTAAGCTACCCTTGACTGCTTCTGCTTCCAATAGATTTCCTAAGCACTAGTGTTTTAAGGAACAGGTTAAAAAGAGAATCGTAATGTGATTTCTTGATAATGGGTGTGTTCCTTATCTTCTCCTAGTGTCTAAACTCTTCTCCATGGCTGGACCCCCAAATAATATTCCTTGACGTGCTAAGGGGTATCTAGAGAGTGGGATAGGTTTAATAACTACCCTAACCCTAATGCGTACCCTAACCCTAACCCCTACCCTAACCCTAACACGTACCCTAATCCTAACCCGTAACCTAAACCGAGCCCTAACCCTCAAACTAACCCTAACCCTAACCCTAACCCATACCCTACGCCATACCCAAACCCGGACCCGAACCCGTACCCTAAGCCGTACCCTAACCCTAAACCTATCCCTAACACTAACCCTAAGCTACCCTTGACTGCTTCTGCCTCCAATAGATTTCCTAAGCACTAGTGTATTAAGGAACAGGTTAAAAAGAGAATGCTAATGTGCTTTCAGGATAATGGGTGTGTTCCTTATCTTCTCCTAGTGTCTAAACTCTTCTCCATGGCTGGACCCCCAAATAATATTCCTTGACGTGCTAAAGGGTATCTAGAGAATGGGATAGGTTTAATGACTACCCTAACCCTAACGCGTACCCTAACCCTAACCCCTACCCTAAACCTAACACGTACCCTAATCTTAACCCGAACCCTAAACCGAGCCCTAACCCTCAAACTAACCCTAACCCTAACCCTAACCCATACCCTACGCCATACCCAAACCCGTACCCGAACCCGTACCCTAAGCCATACCCTAACCCTAACCCTAACCCTAAGCTACCCTTGACTGCTTCTGCCTCCAATAGATTTCCTAAGAACTAGTGTTTTAAGGAACAGGTTCAAAAGAGAATCCTAATGTGATTTCTTTATAATGGGTGTGTTCCTTATCTTCTCCTAGTGTCTAAACTCTTCTCCATGGCTGGACCCCCAAATAATATTCCTTGACGTGCTAAGGGGTATCTAGAGAGTGGGATAGGTTTAATAACTACCGTAACCCTAACGCGTACCCTAACCCTAACCCCTACCCTAACACTAACACGTACCCTAATCCTAACCCGTAACCTAAACTGAGCCCTAACCCTCAAACTAACCCTAACCCTAACCGTAACCCATACCCTACGCCGTACCCGAACCCGTACCCGAACCCGTACCCTAAGCCGTACCCTAACCCTAACCCTAATCCTAACCCTAACCCTAAGCTACCCTTGACTGCTTCTGCCAACAATAGAATTCCTAAGCACTAGTGTATTAAGGAACAGGTTAAAAAGAGAATCCTAATGTGATTTCAGGACAATGCGTGTGTTCCTTATCTTCTCCTATTGTCTAAACTCTTCTCCATGGCTGGACCCCCAAATAATATTCCTTGACGTGCTAAGGGGTATCTAGAGAGTGGGATAGGTTTAATAACTGCCCTAACCCTAACGCGTACCCTAACCCTAACCCCTACCCTTACCCTAACACGAACCCTAATCCTAACCCGTACCCTAAACCGAGCCCTAACCTTCAAACTAACCCTAACACTAACCCTAACCCATACCCTACGCTGTACACGAACCCGTACCCGAACCCGTACCCTAAGCCGTACCCTAACCCTAACCCTAACCCTAACCCTAACCCTAACCCTAACCTTAAGCTACCCTTGACTGCTTCTGCCTCCAATAGATTTCCTAAGCACTAGTGTTTTAAGGAACAGGTTAAAAAGAGAATCCTAATGTGATTTCTTGATAATGGGTGTGTTCCTTATCTTCTCCTAGTGTCTAAACTCTTCTCCAAGGCTGAACCCCCAAATAATATTCCTTGACGTGCTAAGGGGTATCTAGAGAGTGGGATAGGTTTAATAACTACCCTAACCCTAACGCGTACCCTAACCCTAACCTCTACCCTAACCCTAACACGTACACTAATCCTAACCCGTACCCTAAACCGAGCCCTAACCCTCAAACTAACCCTAACCCTAACCCTAACCCATACCCTACGCCGTACCCGAACCCGTACTCTAAGCCTTACCCTAACAATAACCCTAACCCTAACCCTAACCGTAACCCTAAGCTACCCTTGACTGCTTCTGCCTCCAATAGATTTCCTAAGCACTAGTGTTTTAAGGAACAGGTTAAAAAGAGAATCCTAATGTGATTTCTTGATAATGGGTGTGTTCCTTATCTTCTCCTAGTGTCTAAACTCTTCTCCAAGGCTGAACCCCCAAATAATATTCCTTGACGTGCTAAGGGGTATCTAGAGAGTGGGATAGGTTTAATAACTACCCTAACCCTAACGCGTACCCTAACCCTAACCTCTACCCTAACCCTAACACGTACACTAATCCTAACCCGTACCCTAAACCGAGCCCTAACCCTCAAACTAACCCTAACCCTAACCCTAACCCATACCCTACGCCGTACCCGAACCCGTACTCTAAGCCTTACCCTAACAATAACCCTAACCCTAACCCTAACCCTAACACTAAGCTACCCTTGACTGCTTCTGCCTCCAATAGATTTCCTAAGCACTAGTGTTTTAAGGAACAGGTTAAAAAGAGAATCGTAATGTGATTTCTTGATAATGGGTGTGTTCCTTATCTTCTCCTAGTGTCTAAACTCTTCTCCATGGCTGGACCCCCAAATAATATTCCTTGACGTGCTAAGGGGTATCTAGAGAGTGGGATAGGTTTAATAACTACCCTAACCCTAACGCGTACCCTAACCCTAACCCCTACCCTAACCCTAACACGAACCCTAATCCTAACCCGTACCCTAAACCGAGCCCTAACCTTCAAACTAACCCTAACCCTAACCCTAACCCATACCCTACGCCGTACACGAACCCGTACCTGAACCCGTACCCTAAGCCGTACCCTAACCCTAACCCTAACCCTAACCCTAACCCTAACCCTAAGCTACCCTTGACTGCTTCTGCCTCCAATAGATTTCCTAAGCACTAGTGTTTTAAGGAACAGGTTAAAAAGAGAATCCTAATGTGATTTCTTGATAATGGGTGTGTTCCTTATCTTCTCCTAGTGTCTAAACTCTTCTCCAAGGCTATACCCCCAAATAATATTCCTTGACGTGCTAAGGGGTATCTAGAGAGTGGGATAGGTTTAATAACTACCCTAACCCTAACGCGTACCCTAACCCTAACCTCTAACCTAACCCTAACACGTACACTAATCCTAACCCGTACCCTAAACCGAGCCCTAACCCTCAAACTAACCCTAACCCTAACCCTAACCCATACCCTACGCCGTACCCGAACCCGTACCCGAACCCGTTCCCTAAGCCGTACCCTAACCCTAACCCTTAACCTAACCCTAACCCTAACCCTAAGCTACCCTTCACTGCTTCTGCCTCTAATAGATTTCCTAAGCACTAGTGTATTAAGGAACAGGTTAAAAAGGGAATCCTAATGTGATTTCAGGATAATGGGTGTATTCCTTATCTTCTCCTAGTGTCTAAACTCTTCTCCATGGCTGGGCCCCCAAATAATATTCCTTGACGTGCTAAGGGGTATCTAGAGAGTGGGATAGGTTTAATAACTACCCTAAACCTAACGCGTACCCTAACCCTAACCCCTACCCTAACCCTAACACGAACCCTAATCCTAACCCGTACCCTAAACCGAGCCCTAACCTTCAAACTAACCCTAACCCTAACCCTAACCCATACCCTACGCCGTACACGAACCCGTACCTGAACCCGTACCCTAAGCCGTACCCTAACCCTAACCCTAACCCTAACCCTAACCCTAAGCTACCCTTTACTGCTTCTGCCTCCAATAGATTTCCTAAGCAATAGTGTTTTAAGGAACAGGTTAAAAAGAGAATCCTAATGTGATTTCTTGATAATGGGTGTGTTCCTTATCTTCTCCTAGTGTCTAAACTCTTCTCCATGGCTGGACCCCCAAATAATATTCCTTGACGTGCTAAGGGGTATCTAGAGAGTGGGATAGGTTTAATAACTACCCTAACCCTAATGCGTACCCTAACCCTAACCCCTACCCTAACCCTAACACGTACCCTAATCCTAACCCGTAACCTAAACCGAGCCCTAACCCTCAAACTAACCCTAACCCTAACCCTAACCCATACCCTACGCCATACCCAAACCCGGACCCGAACCCGTACCCTAAGCCGTACCCTAACCCTAAACCTATCCCTAACCCTAACCCTAAGCTACCCTTGACTGCTTCTGCTTCCAATAGATTTCCTAAGCACTAGTGTATTAAGGAACAGGTTAAAAAGAGAATCCTAATGTGCTTTCAGGATAATGGGTGTGTTCCTTATCTTCTCCTAGTGTCTAAACTCTTCTCCATGGCTGGACCCCCAAATAATATTCCTTGACGTGCTAAAGGTATCTAGAGAATGGGATAGGTTTAATAACTACCCTAACCCTAATGCGTACCCTAACCCTAACCCCTACCCTAACCCTAACACGTACCCTAATCTTAACCCGAACCCTAAACCGAGCCCTAACCCTCAAACTAACCCTAACCCTAACCCTAACCCATACCCTACGACATACCCAAACCCGTACCCGAACCCGTACCCTAAGCCGTACCCTAACCCTAACCCTAACCCTAAGCTACCCTTGACTGCTTCTGCCTCCAATAGATTTCCTAAGAACTAGTGTTTTAAGGAACAGGTTAAAAAGAGAATCCTAATGTGATTTCTTGATAATGGGTGTGTTCCTTATCTTCTCCTAGTGCCTAAACTCTTCTCCATGGCTGGACCCCCAAATAATATTCCTTGACGTGCTAAGGGGTATCTAGAGAGTGGGATAGGTTTAATAACTACCGTAACCCTAACGCGTACACTAACCCTAACCCCTACCCTAACACTAACACGTACCCTAATCCTAACCCGTACCCTAAACCGAGCCCTAACCCTCAAACTAACCCTAACCCATACCCTACGCCGTACCCGAACCCGTACCCGAACCCGTACCCTAAGCCGTACCCTAAAGCTAACCCTAACCCTAACCCTAACCCTAAGCTACCCTTGACTGCTTCTGCCTACAATAGATTTCCTAAGCACTAGTGTATTAAGGAACAGGTTAAAAAGAGAATCCTAATGTGATTTCAGGACAATGGGTGTGTTCCTTATCTTCTCCTATTGTCTAAACTCTTCTCCATGGCTGGACCCCCAAATAATATTCCTTGACGTGCTAAGGGGTATCTAGAGAGTGGGATAGGTTTAATAACTGCCCTAACCCTAACGCGTACCCTAACCCTAACCCCTACCCTAACCCTAACACGAACCCTAATCCTAACCCGTACCCTAAACCGAGCCCTAACCTTCAAACTAACCCTAACCCTAACCCTAACCCATACCCTACGCCGTACACGAACCCGTACCCGAACCCGTACCCTAAGCCGTACCCTAACCCTAACCCTAACCCTAACCCTAACCCTAAGCTACCCTTGACTGCTTCTGCCTCCAATAGATTTCCTAAGCACTAGTGTTTTAAGGAACAGGTTAAAAAGAGAATCCTAATGTGATTTCTTGATAATGGGTGTGTTCCTTATCTTCTCCTAGTGTCTAAACTCTTCTCCAAGGCTGAACCCCCAAATAATATTCCTTGACGTGCTAAGGGGTATCTAGAGAGTGGGATAGGTTTAATAACTACCCTAACCCTAACGCGTACCCTAACCCTAACCTCTACCCTAACCCTAACACGTACACTAATCCTAACCCGTACCCTAAACCGAGCCCTAACCCTCAAACTAACCCTAACCCTAACCCTAACCCATACCCTACGCCGTACCCAAACCCGGACCCGAACCCGTACCCTAAGCCGTACCCTAACCCTAAACCTATCCCTAACACTAACCCTAAGCTACCCTTGACTGCTTCTGCTTCCAATAGATTTCCTAAGCACTAGTGTTTTAAGGAACAGGTTAAAAAGAGAATCGTAATGTGATTTCTTGATAATGGGTGTGTTCCTTATCTTCTCCTAGTGTCTAAACTCTTCTCCATGGCTGGACCCCCAAATAATATTCCTTGACGTGCTAAGGGGTATCTAGAGAGTGGGATAGGTTTAATAACTACCCTAACCCTAATGCGTACCCTAACCCTAACCCCTACCCTAACCCTAACACGTACCCTAATCCTAACCCGTAACCTAAACCGAGCCCTAACCCTCAAACTAACCCTAACCCTAACCCTAACCCATACCCTACGCCATACCCAAACCCGGACCCGAACCCGTACCCTAAGCCGTACCCTAACCCTAAACCTATCCCTAACACTAACCCTAAGCTACCCTTGACTGCTTCTGCCTCCAATAGATTTCCTAAGCACTAGTGTATTAAGGAACAGGTTAAAAAGAGAATGCTAATGTGCTTTCAGGATAATGGGTGTGTTCCTTATCTTCTCCTAGTGTCTAAACTCTTCTCCATGGCTGGACCCCCAAATAATATTCCTTGACGTGCTAAAGGGTATCTAGAGAATGGGATAGGTTTAATGACTACCCTAACCCTAACGCGTACCCTAACCCTAACCCCTACCCTAAACCTAACACGTACCCTAATCTTAACCCGAACCCTAAACCGAGCCCTAACCCTCAAACTAACCCTAACCCTAACCCTAACCCATACCCTACGCCATACCCAAACCCGTACCCGAACCCGTACCCTAAGCCATACCCTAACCCTAACCCTAACCCTAAGCTACCCTTGACTGCTTCTGCCTCCAATAGATTTCCTAAGAACTAGTGTTTTAAGGAACAGGTTCAAAAGAGAATCCTAATGTGATTTCTTTATAATGGGTGTGTTCCTTATCTTCTCCTAGTGTCTAAACTCTTCTCCATGGCTGGACCCCCAAATAATATTCCTTGACGTGCTAAGGGGTATCTAGAGAGTGGGATAGGTTTAATAACTACCGTAACCCTAACGCGTACCCTAACCCTAACCCCTACCCTAACACTAACACGTACCCTAATCCTAACCCGTAACCTAAACTGAGCCCTAACCCTCAAACTAACCCTAACCCTAACCGTAACCCATACCCTACGCCGTACCCGAACCCGTACCCGAACCCGTACCCTAAGCCGTACCCTAACCCTAACCCTAATCCTAACCCTAACCCTAAGCTACCCTTGACTGCTTCTGCCAACAATAGAATTCCTAAGCACTAGTGTATTAAGGAACAGGTTAAAAAGAGAATCCTAATGTGATTTCAGGACAATGCGTGTGTTCCTTATCTTCTCCTATTGTCTAAACTCTTCTCCATGGCTGGACCCCCAAATAATATTCCTTGACGTGCTAAGGGGTATCTAGAGAGTGGGATAGGTTTAATAACTGCCCTAACCCTAACGCGTACCCTAACCCTAACCCCTACCCTTACCCTAACACGAACCCTAATCCTAACCCGTACCCTAAACCGAGCCCTAACCTTCAAACTAACCCTAACACTAACCCTAACCCATACCCTACGCTGTACACGAACCCGTACCCGAACCCGTACCCTAAGCCGTACCCTAACCCTAACCCTAACCCTAACCCTAACCCTAACCCTAACCTTAAGCTACCCTTGACTGCTTCTGCCTCCAATAGATTTCCTAAGCACTAGTGTTTTAAGGAACAGGTTAAAAAGAGAATCCTAATGTGATTTCTTGATAATGGGTGTGTTCCTTATCTTCTCCTAGTGTCTAAACTCTTCTCCAAGGCTGAACCCCCAAATAATATTCCTTGACGTGCTAAGGGGTATCTAGAGAGTGGGATAGGTTTAATAACTACCCTAACCCTAACGCGTACCCTAACCCTAACCTCTACCCTAACCCTAACACGTACACTAATCCTAACCCGTACCCTAAACCGAGCCCTAACCCTCAAACTAACCCTAACCCTAACCCTAACCCATACCCTACGCCGTACCCGAACCCGTACTCTAAGCCTTACCCTAACAATAACCCTAACCCTAACCCTAACCGTAACCCTAAGCTACCCTTGACTGCTTCTGCCTCCAATAGATTTCCTAAGCACTAGTGTTTTAAGGAACAGGTTAAAAAGAGAATCCTAATGTGATTTCTTGATAATGGGTGTGTTCCTTATCTTCTCCTAGTGTCTAAACTCTTCTCCAAGGCTGAACCCCCAAATAATATTCCTTGACGTGCTAAGGGGTATCTAGAGAGTGGGATAGGTTTAATAACTACCCTAACCCTAACGCGTACCCTAACCCTAACCTCTACCCTAACCCTAACACGTACACTAATCCTAACCCGTACCCTAAACCGAGCCCTAACCCTCAAACTAACCCTAACCCTAACCCTAACCCATACCCTACGCCGTACCCGAACCCGTACTCTAAGCCTTACCCTAACAATAACCCTAACCCTAACCCTAACCCTAACACTAAGCTACCCTTGACTGCTTCTGCCTCCAATAGATTTCCTAAGCACTAGTGTTTTAAGGAACAGGTTAAAAAGAGAATCGTAATGTGATTTCTTGATAATGGGTGTGTTCCTTATCTTCTCCTAGTGTCTAAACTCTTCTCCATGGCTGGACCCCCAAATAATATTCCTTGACGTGCTAAGGGGTATCTAGAGAGTGGGATAGGTTTAATAACTACCCTAACCCTAACGCGTACCCTAACCCTAACCCCTACCCTAACCCTAACACGAACCCTAATCCTAACCCGTACCCTAAACCGAGCCCTAACCTTCAAACTAACCCTAACCCTAACCCTAACCCATACCCTACGCCGTACACGAACCCGTACCTGAACCCGTACCCTAAGCCGTACCCTAACCCTAACCCTAACCCTAACCCTAACCCTAACCCTAAGCTACCCTTGACTGCTTCTGCCTCCAATAGATTTCCTAAGCACTAGTGTTTTAAGGAACAGGTTAAAAAGAGAATCCTAATGTGATTTCTTGATAATGGGTGTGTTCCTTATCTTCTCCTAGTGTCTAAACTCTTCTCCAAGGCTATACCCCCAAATAATATTCCTTGACGTGCTAAGGGGTATCTAGAGAGTGGGATAGGTTTAATAACTACCCTAACCCTAACGCGTACCCTAACCCTAACCTCTAACCTAACCCTAACACGTACACTAATCCTAACCCGTACCCTAAACCGAGCCCTAACCCTCAAACTAACCCTAACCCTAACCCTAACCCATACCCTACGCCGTACCCGAACCCGTACCCGAACCCGTTCCCTAAGCCGTACCCTAACCCTAACCCTTAACCTAACCCTAACCCTAACCCTAAGCTACCCTTCACTGCTTCTGCCTCTAATAGATTTCCTAAGCACTAGTGTATTAAGGAACAGGTTAAAAAGGGAATCCTAATGTGATTTCAGGATAATGGGTGTATTCCTTATCTTCTCCTAGTGTCTAAACTCTTCTCCATGGCTGGGCCCCCAAATAATATTCCTTGACGTGCTAAGGGGTATCTAGAGAGTGGGATAGGTTTAATAACTACCCTAAACCTAACGCGTACCCTAACCCTAACCCCTACCCTAACCCTAACACGAACCCTAATCCTAACCCGTACCCTAAACCGAGCCCTAACCTTCAAACTAACCCTAACCCTAACCCTAACCCATACCCTACGCCGTACACGAACCCGTACCTGAACCCGTACCCTAAGCCGTACCCTAACCCTAACCCTAACCCTAACCCTAACCCTAAGCTACCCTTTACTGCTTCTGCCTCCAATAGATTTCCTAAGCACTAGTGTTTTAAGGAACAGGTTAAAAAGAGAATCCTAATGTGATTTCTTGATAATGGGTGTGTTCCTTATCTTCTCCTAGTGTCTAAACTCTTCTCCATGGCTGGACCCCCAAATAATATTCCTTGACGTGCTAAGGGGTATCTAGAGAGTGGGATAGGTTTAATAACTACCCTAACCCTAATGCGTACCCTAACCCTAACCCCTACCCTAACCCTAACACGTACCCTAATCCTAACCCGTAACCTAAACCGAGCCCTAACCCTCAAACTAACCCTAACCCTAACCCTAACCCATACCCTACGCCATACCCAAACCCGGACCCGAACCCGTACCCTAAGCCGTACCCTAACCCTAAACCTATCCCTAACCCTAACCCTAAGCTACCCTTGACTGCTTCTGCTTCCAATAGATTTCCTAAGCACTAGTGTATTAAGGAACAGGTTAAAAAGAGAATCCTAATGTGCTTTCAGGATAATGGGTGTGTTCCTTATCTTCTCCTAGTGTCTAAACTCTTCTCCATGGCTGGACCCCCAAATAATATTCCTTGACGTGCTAAAGGTATCTAGAGAATGGGATAGGTTTAATAACTACCCTAACCCTAATGCGTACCCTAACCCTAACCCCTACCCTAACCCTAACACGTACCCTAATCTTAACCCGAACCCTAAACCGAGCCCTAACCCTCAAACTAACCCTAACCCTAACCCTAACCCATACCCTACGCCATACCCAAACCCGGACCCGAACCCGTACCTAAGCCGTACCCTAACCCTAAACCTATCCCTAACACTAACCCTAAGCTACCCTTGACTGCTTCTGCCTCCAATAGATTTCCTAAGCACTAGTGTATTAAGGAACAGGTTAAAAAGAGAATGCTAATGTGCTTTCAGGATAATGGGTGTGTTCCTTATCTTCTCCTAGTGTCTAAACTCTTCTCCATGGCTGGACCCCCAAATAATATTCCTTGACGTGCTAAAGGGTATCTAGAGAATGGGATAGGTTTAATGACTACCCTAACCCTAACGCGTACCCTAACCCTAACCCCTACCCTAAACCTAACACGTACCCTAATCTTAACCCGAACCCTAAACCGAGCCCTAACCCTCAAACTAACCCTAACCCTAACCCTAACTAATACCCTACGCCATACCCAAACCCGTACCCGAACCCGTACCCTAAGCCATACCCTAACCCTAACCCTAACCCTAAGCTACCCTTGACTGCTTCTGCCTCCAATAGATTTCCTAAGAACTAGTGTTTTAAGGAACAGGTTCAAAAGAGAATCCTA
Organism: Eschrichtius robustus; assembly: GCF_028021215.1. Classification (NCBI taxonomy): domain Eukaryota; kingdom Metazoa; phylum Chordata; class Mammalia; order Artiodactyla; family Eschrichtiidae; genus Eschrichtius; species Eschrichtius robustus. The sequence continues at coordinate 1,648,128 of NW_027175626.1, forward strand.
ATGTGATTTCTTTATAATGGGTGTGTTCCTTATCTTCTCCTAGTGTCTAAACTCTTCTCCATGGCTGGACCCCCAAATAATATTCCTTGACGTGCTAAGGGGTATCTAGAGAGTGGGATAGGTTTAATAACTACCGTAACCCTAACGCGTACCCTAACCCTAACGCCTACCCTAACACTAACACGTACCCTAATCCTAACCCGTAACCTAAACTGAGCCCTAACCCTCAAACTAACCCTAACCCTAACCCTAACCCATACCCTACGCCGTACCCGAACCCGTACCCGAACCCGTACCCTAAGCCGTACCCTAACCCTAACCCTAATCCTAACCCTAACCCTAAGCTACCCTTGACTGCTTCTGCCAACAATAGAATTCCTAAGCACTAGTGTATTAAGGAACAGGTTAAAAAGAGAATCCTAATGTGATTTCAGGACAATGCGTGTGTTCCTTATCTTCTCCTATTGTCTAAACTCTTCTCCATGGCTGGACCCCCAAATAATATTCCTTGACGTGCTAAGGGGTATCTAGAGAGTGGGATAGGTTTAATAACTGCCCTAACCCTAACGCGTACCCTAACCCTAACCCCTACCCTTACCCTAACACGAACCCTAATCCTAACCCGTACCCTAAACCGAGCCCTAACCTTCAAACTAACCCTAACACTAACCCTAACCCATACCCTACGCTGTACACGAACCCGTACCCGAACCCGTACCCTAAGCCGTACCCTAACCCTAACCCTAACCCTAACCCTAACCCTAACCCTAACCTTAAGCTACCCTTGACTGCTTCTGCCTCCAATAGATTTCCTAAGCACTAGTGTTTTAAGGAACAGGTTAAAAAGAGAATCCTAATGTGATTTCTTGATAATGGGTGTGTTCCTTATCTTCTCCTAGTGTCTAAACTCTTCTCCAAGGCTGAACCCCCAAATAATATTCCTTGACGTGCTAAGGGGTATCTAGAGAGTGGGATAGGTTTAATAACTACCCTAACCCTAACGCGTACCCTAACCCTAACCTCTACCCTAACCCTAACACGTACACTAATCCTAACCCGTACCCTAAACCGAGCCCTAACCCTCAAACTAACCCTAACCCTAACCCTAACCCATACCCTACGCCGTACCCGAACCCGTACTCTAAGCCTTACCCTAACAATAACCCTAACCCTAACCCTAACCCTAACCCTAAGCTACCCTTGACTGCTTCTGCCTCCAATAGATTTCCTAAGCACTAGTGTTTTAAGGAACAGGTTAAAAAGAGAATCCTAATGTGATTTCTTGATAATGGGTGTGTTCCTTATCTTCTCCTAGTGTCTAAACTCTTCTCCAAGGCTGAACCCCCAAATAATATTCCTTGACGTGCTAAGGGGTATCTAGAGAGTGGGATAGGTTTAATAACTACCCTAACCCTAACGCGTACCCTAACCCTAACCTCTACCCTAACCCTAACACGTACACTAATCCTAACCCGTACCCTAAACCGAGCCCTAACCCTCAAACTAACCCTAACCCTAACCCTAACCCATACCCTACGCCGTACCCGAACCCGTACTCTAAGCCTTACCCTAACAATAACCCTAACCCTAACCCTAACCCTAACACTAAGCTACCCTTGACTGCTTCTGCCTCCAATAGATTTCCTAAGCACTAGTGTTTTAAGGAACAGGTTAAAAAGAGAATCGTAATGTGATTTCTTGATAATGGGTGTGTTCCTTATCTTCTCCTAGTGTCTAAACTCTTCTCCATGGCTGGACCCCCAAATAATATTCCTTGACGTGCTAAGGGGTATCTAGAGAGTGGGATAGGTTTAATAACTACCCTAACCCTAACGCGTACCCTAACCCTAACCCCTACCCTAACCCTAACACGAACCCTAATCCTAACCCGTACCCTAAACCGAGCCCTAACCTTCAAACTAACCCTAACCCTAACCCTAACCCATACCCTACGCCGTACACGAACCCGTACCTGAACCCGTACCCTAAGCCGTACCCTAACCCTAACCCTAACCCTAACCCTAACCCTAACCCTAAGCTACCCTTGACTGCTTCTGCCTCCAATAGATTTCCTAAGCACTAGTGTTTTAAGGAACAGGTTAAAAAGAGAATCCTAATGTGATTTCTTGATAATGGGTGTGTTCCTTATCTTCTCCTAGTGTCTAAACTCTTCTCCAAGGCTATACCCCCAAATAATATTCCTTGACGTGCTAAGGGGTATCTAGAGAGTGGGATAGGTTTAATAACTACCCTAACCCTAACGCGTACCCTAACCCTAACCTCTAACCTAACCCTAACACGTACACTAATCCTAACCCGTACCCTAAACCGAGCCCTAACCCTCAAACTAACCCTAACCCTAACCCTAACCCATACCCTACGCCGTACCCGAACCCGTACCCGAACCCGTTCCCTAAGCCGTACCCTAACCCTAACCCTTAACCTAACCCTAACCCTAACCCTAAGCTACCCTTCACTGCTTCTGCCTCTAATAGATTTCCTAAGCACTAGTGTATTAAGGAACAGGTTAAAAAGGGAATCCTAATGTGATTTCAGGATAATGGGTGTATTCCTTATCTTCTCCTAGTGTCTAAACTCTTCTCCATGGCTGGACCCCCAAATAATATTCCTTGACGTGCTAAGGGGTATCTAGAGAGTGGGATAGGTTTAATAACTACCCTAAACCTAACGCGTACCCTAACCCTAACCCCTACCCTAACCCTAACACGAACCCTAATCCTAACCCGTACCCTAAACCGAGCCCTAACCTTCAAACTAACCCTAACCCTAACCCTAACCCATACCCTACGCCGTACACGAACCCGTACCCGAACCCGTACCCTAAGCCGTACCCTAACCCTAACCCTAACCCTAACCCTAACCCTAAGCTACCCTTTACTGCTTCTGCCTCCAATAGATTTCCTAAGCACTAGTGTTTTAAGGAACAGGTTAAAAAGAGAATCCTAATGTGATTTCTTGATAATGGGTGTGTTCCTTATCTTCTCCTAGTGTCTAAACTCTTCTCCATGGCTGGACCCCCAAATAATATTCCTTGACGTGCTAAGGGGTATCTAGAGAGTGGGATAGGTTTAATAACTACCCTAACCCTAATGCGTACCCTAACCCTAACCCCTACCCTAACCCTAACACGTACCCTAATCCTAACCCGTAACCTAAACCGAGCCCTAACCCTCAAACTAACCCTAACCCTAACCCTAACACATACCCTACGCCATACCCAAACCCGGACCCGAACCCGTACCCTAAGCCGTACCCTAACCCTAAACCTATCCCTAACCCTAACCCTAAGCTACCCTTGACTGCTTCTGCTTCCAATAGATTTCCTAAGCACTAGTGTATTAAGGAACAGGTTAAAAAGAGAATCCTAATGTGCTTTCAGGATAATGGGTGTGTTCCTTATCTTCTCCTAGTGTCTAAACTCTTCTCCATGGCTGGACCCCCAAATAATATTCCTTGACGTGCTAAAGGGTATCTAGAGAATGGGATAGGTTTAATAACTACCCTAACCCTAATGCGTACCCTAACCCTAACCCCTACCCTAACCCTAACACGTACCCTAATCTTAACCCGAACCCTAAACCGAGCCCTAACCCTCAAACTAACCCTAACCCTAACCCTAACCCATACCCTACGACATACCCAAACCCGTACCCGAACCCGTACCCTAAGCCGTACCCTAACACTAACCCTAACCCTAAGCTACCCTTGACTGCTTCTGCCTCCAATAGATTTCCTAAGAACTAGTGTTTTAAGGAACAGGTTAAAAAGAGTATCCTAATGTGATTTCTTGATAATGGGTGTGTTCCTTATCTTCTCCTAGTGTCTAAACTCTTCTCCATGGCTGGACCCCCAAATAATATTCCTTGACGTGCTAAGGGGTATCTAGAGAGTGGGATAGGTTTAATAACTACCGTAACCCTAACGCGTACACTAACCCTAACCCCTACCCTAACACTAACACGTACCCTAATCCTAACCCGTACCCTAAACCGAGCCCTAAACCTCAAACTAACCCTAACCCATACCCTACGCCGTACCCGAACCCGTACCCGAACCCGTACCCTAAGCCGTACCCTAAAGCTAACCCTAACCCTAACCCTAACCCTAAGCTACCCTTGACTGCTTCTGCCTACAATAGATTTCCTAAGCACTAGTGTATTAAGGAACAGGTTAAAAAGAGAATCCTAATGTGATTTCAGGACAATGGGTGTGTTCCTTATCTTCTCCTATTGTCTAAACTCTTCTCCATGGCTGGACCCCCAAATAATATTCCTTGACGTGCTAAGGGGTATCTAGAGAGTGGGATAGGTTTAATAACTGCCCTAACCCTAACGCGTACCCTAACCCTAACCCCTACCCTAACCCTAACACGAACCCTAATCCTAACCCGTACCCTAAACCGAGCCCTAACCTTCAAACTAACCCTAACCCTAACCCTAACCCATACCCTACGCCGTACACGAACCCGTACCCGAACCCGTACCCTAAGCCGTACCCTAACCCTAACCCTAACCCTAACCCTAACCCTAAGCTACCCTTGACTGCTTCTGCCTCCAATAGATTTCCTAAGCACTAGTGTTTTAAGGAACAGGTTAAAAAGAGAATCCTAATGTGATTTCTTGATAATGGGTGTGTTCCTTATCTTCTCCTAGTGTCTAAACTCTTCTCCAAGGCTGAACCCCCAAATAATATTCCTTGACGTGCTAAGGGGTATCTAGAGAGTGGGATAGGTTTAATAACTACCCTAACCCTAACGCGTACCCTAACCCTAACCTCTACCCTAACCCTAACACGTACACTAATCCTAACCCGTACCCTAAACCGAGCCCTAACCCTCAAACTAACCCTAACCCTAACCCTAACCCATACCCTACGCCGTACCCAAACCCGGACCCGAACCCGTACCCTAAGCCGTACCCTAACCCTAAACCTATCCCTAACACTAACCCTAAGCTACCCTTGACTGCTTCTGCTTCCAATAGATTTCCTAAGCACTAGTGTTTTAAGGAACAGGTTAAAAAGAGAATCGTAATGTGATTTCTTGATAATGGGTGTGTTCCTTATCTTCTCCTAGTGTCTAAACTCTTCTCCATGGCTGGACCCCCAAATAATATTCCTTGACGTGCTAAGGGGTATCTAGAGAGTGGGATAGGTTTAATAACTACCCTAACCCTAATGCGTACCCTAACCCTAACCCCTACCCTAACCCTAACACGTACCCTAATCCTAACCCGTAACCTAAACCGAGCCCTAACCCTCAAACTAACCCTAACCCTAACCCTAACCCATACCCTACGCCATACCCAAACCCGGACCCGAACCCGTACCCTAAGCCGTACCCTAACCCTAAACCTATCCCTAACACTAACCCTAAGCTACCCTTGACTGCTTCTGCCTCCAATAGATTTCCTAAGCACTAGTGTATTAAGGAACAGGTTAAAAAGAGAATGCTAATGTGCTTTCAGGATAATGGGTGTGTTCCTTATCTTCTCCTAGTGTCTAAACTCTTCTCCATGGCTGGACCCCCAAATAATATTCCTTGACGTGCTAAAGGGTATCTAGAGAATGGGATAGGTTTAATGACTACCCTAACCCTAACGCGTACCCTAACCCTAACCCCTACCCTAAACCTAACACGTACCCTAATCTTAACCCGAACCCTAAACCGAGCCCTAACCCTCAAACTAACCCTAACCCTAACCCTAACCCATACCCTACGCCATACCCAAACCCGTACCCGAACCCGTACCCTAAGCCATACCCTAACCCTAACCCTAACCCTAAGCTACCCTTGACTGCTTCTGCCTCCAATAGATTTCCTAAGAACTAGTGTTTTAAGGAACAGGTTCAAAAGAGAATCCTAATGTGATTTCTTTATAATGGGTGTGTTCCTTATCTTCTCCTAGTGTCTAAACTCTTCTCCATGGCTGGACCCCCAAATAATATTCCTTGACGTGCTAAGGGGTATCTAGAGAGTGGGATAGGTTTAATAACTACCGTAACCCTAACGCGTACCCTAACCCTAACCCCTACCCTAACACTAACACGTACCCTAATCCTAACCCGTAACCTAAACTGAGCCCTAACCCTCAAACTAACCCTAACCCTAACCGTAACCCATACCCTACGCCGTACCCGAACCCGTACCCGAACCCGTACCCTAAGCCGTACCCTAACCCTAACCCTAATCCTAACCCTAACCCTAAGCTACCCTTGACTGCTTCTGCCAACAATAGAATTCCTAAGCACTAGTGTATTAAGGAACAGGTTAAAAAGAGAATCCTAATGTGATTTCAGGACAATGCGTGTGTTCCTTATCTTCTCCTATTGTCTAAACTCTTCTCCATGGCTGGACCCCCAAATAATATTCCTTGACGTGCTAAGGGGTATCTAGAGAGTGGGATAGGTTTAATAACTGCCCTAACCCTAACGCGTACCCTAACCCTAACCCCTACCCTTACCCTAACACGAACCCTAATCCTAACCCGTACCCTAAACCGAGCCCTAACCTTCAAACTAACCCTAACACTAACCCTAACCCATACCCTACGCTGTACACGAACCCGTACCCGAACCCGTACCCTAAGCCGTACCCTAACCCTAACCCTAACCCTAACCCTAACCCTAACCCTAACCTTAAGCTACCCTTGACTGCTTCTGCCTCCAATAGATTTCCTAAGCACTAGTGTTTTAAGGAACAGGTTAAAAAGAGAATCCTAATGTGATTTCTTGATAATGGGTGTGTTCCTTATCTTCTCCTAGTGTCTAAACTCTTCTCCAAGGCTGAACCCCCAAATAATATTCCTTGACGTGCTAAGGGGTATCTAGAGAGTGGGATAGGTTTAATAACTACCCTAACCCTAACGCGTACCCTAACCCTAACCTCTACCCTAACCCTAACACGTACACTAATCCTAACCCGTACCCTAAACCGAGCCCTAACCCTCAAACTAACCCTAACCCTAACCCTAACCCATACCCTACGCCGTACCCGAACCCGTACTCTAAGCCTTACCCTAACAATAACCCTAACCCTAACCCTAACCGTAACCCTAAGCTACCCTTGACTGCTTCTGCCTCCAATAGATTTCCTAAGCACTAGTGTTTTAAGGAACAGGTTAAAAAGAGAATCCTAATGTGATTTCTTGATAATGGGTGTGTTCCTTATCTTCTCCTAGTGTCTAAACTCTTCTCCAAGGCTGAACCCCCAAATAATATTCCTTGACGTGCTAAGGGGTATCTAGAGAGTGGGATAGGTTTAATAACTACCCTAACCCTAACGCGTACCCTAACCCTAACCTCTACCCTAACCCTAACACGTACACTAATCCTAACCCGTACCCTAAACCGAGCCCTAACCCTCAAACTAACCCTAACCCTAACCCTAACCCATACCCTACGCCGTACCCGAACCCGTACTCTAAGCCTTACCCTAACAATAACCCTAACCCTAACCCTAACCCTAACACTAAGCTACCCTTGACTGCTTCTGCCTCCAATAGATTTCCTAAGCACTAGTGTTTTAAGGAACAGGTTAAAAAGAGAATCGTAATGTGATTTCTTGATAATGGGTGTGTTCCTTATCTTCTCCTAGTGTCTAAACTCTTCTCCATGGCTGGACCCCCAAATAATATTCCTTGACGTGCTAAGGGGTATCTAGAGAGTGGGATAGGTTTAATAACTACCCTAACCCTAACGCGTACCCTAACCCTAACCCCTACCCTAACCCTAACACGAACCCTAATCCTAACCCGTACCCTAAACCGAGCCCTAACCTTCAAACTAACCCTAACCCTAACCCTAACCCATACCCTACGCCGTACACGAACCCGTACCTGAACCCGTACCCTAAGCCGTACCCTAACCCTAACCCTAACCCTAACCCTAACCCTAACCCTAAGCTACCCTTGACTGCTTCTGCCTCCAATAGATTTCCTAAGCACTAGTGTTTTAAGGAACAGGTTAAAAAGAGAATCCTAATGTGATTTCTTGATAATGGGTGTGTTCCTTATCTTCTCCTAGTGTCTAAACTCTTCTCCAAGGCTATACCCCCAAATAATATTCCTTGACGTGCTAAGGGGTATCTAGAGAGTGGGATAGGTTTAATAACTACCCTAACCCTAACGCGTACCCTAACCCTAACCTCTAACCTAACCCTAACACGTACACTAATCCTAACCCGTACCCTAAACCGAGCCCTAACCCTCAAACTAACCCTAACCCTAACCCTAACCCATACCCTACGCCGTACCCGAACCCGTACCCGAACCCGTTCCCTAAGCCGTACCCTAACCCTAACCCTTAACCTAACCCTAACCCTAACCCTAAGCTACCCTTCACTGCTTCTGCCTCTAATAGATTTCCTAAGCACTAGTGTATTAAGGAACAGGTTAAAAAGGGAATCCTAATGTGATTTCAGGATAATGGGTGTATTCCTTATCTTCTCCTAGTGTCTAAACTCTTCTCCATGGCTGGGCCCCCAAATAATATTCCTTGACGTGCTAAGGGGTATCTAGAGAGTGGGATAGGTTTAATAACTACCCTAAACCTAACGCGTACCCTAACCCTAACCCCTACCCTAACCCTAACACGAACCCTAATCCTAACCCGTACCCTAAACCGAGCCCTAACCTTCAAACTAACCCTAACCCTAACCCTAACCCATACCCTACGCCGTACACGAACCCGTACCTGAACCCGTACCCTAAGCCGTACCCTAACCCTAACCCTAACCCTAACCCTAACCCTAAGCTACCCTTTACTGCTTCTGCCTCCAATAGATTTCCTAAGCAATAGTGTTTTAAGGAACAGGTTAAAAAGAGAATCCTAATGTGATTTCTTGATAATGGGTGTGTTCCTTATCTTCTCCTAGTGTCTAAACTCTTCTCCATGGCTGGACCCCCAAATAATATTCCTTGACGTGCTAAGGGGTATCTAGAGAGTGGGATAGGTTTAATAACTACCCTAACCCTAATGCGTACCCTAACCCTAACCCCTACCCTAACCCTAACACGTACCCTAATCCTAACCCGTAACCTAAACCGAGCCCTAACCCTCAAACTAACCCTAACCCTAACCCTAACCCATACCCTACGCCATACCCAAACCCGGACCCGAACCCGTACCCTAAGCCGTACCCTAACCCTAAACCTATCCCTAACCCTAACCCTAAGCTACCCTTGACTGCTTCTGCTTCCAATAGATTTCCTAAGCACTAGTGTATTAAGGAACAGGTTAAAAAGAGAATCCTAATGTGCTTTCAGGATAATGGGTGTGTTCCTTATCTTCTCCTAGTGTCTAAACTCTTCTCCATGGCTGGACCCCCAAATAATATTCCTTGACGTGCTAAAGGTATCTAGAGAATGGGATAGGTTTAATAACTACCCTAACCCTAATGCGTACCCTAACCCTAACCCCTACCCTAACCCTAACACGTACCCTAATCTTAACCCGAACCCTAAACCGAGCCCTAACCCTCAAACTAACCCTAACCCTAACCCTAACCCATACCCTACGACATACCCAAACCCGTACCCGAACCCGTACCCTAAGCCGTACCCTAACCCTAACCCTAACCCTAAGCTACCCTTGACTGCTTCGGCCTCCAATAGATTTCCTAAGAACTAGTGTTTTAAGGAACAGGTTAAAAAGAGAATCCTAATGTGATTTCTTGATAATGGGTGTGTTCCTTATCTTCTCCTAGTGCCTAAACTCTTCTCCATGGCTGGACCCCCAAATAATATTCCTTGACGTGCTAAGGGGTATCTAGAGAGTGGGATAGGTTTAATAACTACCGTAACCCTAACGCGTACACTAACCCTAACCCCTACCCTAACACTAACACGTACCCTAATCCTAACCCGTACCCTAAACCGAGCCCTAACCCTCAAACTAACCCTAACCCATACCCTACGCCGTACCCGAACCCGTACCCGAACCCGTACCCTAAGCCGTACCCTAAAGCTAACCCTAACCCTAACCCTAACCCTAAGCTACCCTTGACTGCTTCTGCCTACAATAGATTTCCTAAGCACTAGTGTATTAAGGAACAGGTTAAAAAGAGAATCCTAATGTGATTTCAGGACAATGGGTGTGTTCCTTATCTTCTCCTATTGTCTAAACTCTTCTCCATGGCTGGACCCCCAAATAATATTCCTTGACGTGCTAAGGGGTATCTAGAGAGTGGGATAGGTTTAATAACTGCCCTAACCCTAACGCGTACCCTAACCCTAACCCCTACCCTAACCCTAACACGAACCCTAATCCTAACCCGTACCCTAAACCGAGCCCTAACCTTCAAACTAACCCTAACCCTAACCCTAACCCATACCCTACGCCGTACACGAACCCGTACCCGAACCCGTACCCTAAGCCGTACCCTAACCCTAACCCTAACCCTAACCCTAACCATAAGCTACCCTTGACTGCTTCTGCCTCCAATAGATTTCCTAAGCACTAGTGTTTTAAGGAACAGGTTAAAAAGAGAATCCTAATGTGATTTCTTGATAATGGGTGTGTTCCTTATCTTCTCCTAGTGTCTAAACTCTTCTCCAAGGCTGAACCCCCAAATAATATTCCTTGACGTGCTAAGGGGTATCTAGAGAGTGGGATAGGTTTAATAACTACCCTAACCCTAACGCGTACCCTAACCCTAACCTCTACCCTAACCCTAACACGTACACTAATCCTAACCCGTACCCTAAACCGAGCCCTAACCCTCAAACTAACCCTAACCCTAACCCTAACCCATACCCTACGCCGTACCCGAAACCGGACCCGAACCCGTACCCTAAGCCGTACCCTAACCCTAACCCTAAACCTAACCCTAACCCTAAGCTACCCTTTACTGCTTCTGCTTCCAATAGATTTCCTAAGCACTAGTGTTTTAAGGAACAGGTTAAAAAGAGAATCGTAATGTGATTTCTTGATAATGGGTGTGTTCCTTATCTTCTCCTAGTGTCTAAACTCTTCTCCATGGCTGGACCCCCAAATAATATTCCTTGACGTGCTAAGGGGTATCTAGAGAGTGGGATAGGTTTAATAACTACCCTAACCCTAATGCGTACCCTAACCCTAACCCCTACCCTAACCCTAACACGTACCCTAATCCTAACCCGTAACCTAAACCGAGCCCTAACCCTCAAACTAACCCTAACCCTAACCCTAACCCATACCCTACGCCATACCCAAACCCGGACCCGAACCCGTACCCTAAGCCGTACCCTAACCCTAAACCTATCCCTAACACTAACCCTAAGCTACCCTTGACTGCTTCTGCCTCCAATAGATTTCCTAAGCACTAGTGTATTAAGGAACAGGTTAAAAAGAGAATCCTAATGTGCTTTCAGGATAATGGGTGTGTTCCTTATCTTCTCCTAGTGTCTAAACTCTTCTCCATGGCGGGACCCCCAAATAATATTCCTTGACGTGCTAAAGGGTATCTAGAGAATGGGATAGGTTTAATGACTACCCTAACCCTAACGCGTACCCTAACCCTAACCCCTACCCTAACCCTAAAACGTACCCTAATCTTAACCCGAACCCTAAACCGAGCCCTAACCCTCAAACTAACCCTAACCCTAACCCTAACCCATACCCTACGCCATACCCAAACCCGTACCCGAACCCGTACCCTAAGCCGTACCCTAACCCTAACCCTAAACCTAACCCTAACCCTAAGCTACCCTTTACTGCTTCTGCTTCCAATAGATTTCCTAAGCACTAGTGTTTTAAGGAACAGGTTAAAAAGAGAATCGTAATGTGATTTCTTTATAATGGGTGTGTTCCTTATCTTCTCCTAGTGTCTAAACTCTTCTCCATGGCTGGACCCCCAAATAATATTCCTTGACGTGCTAAGGGGTATCTAGAGAGTGGGATAGGTTTAATAACTACCGTAACCCTAACGCGTACCCTAACCCTAACCCCTACCCTAACACTAACACGTACCCTAATCCTAACCCGTAACCTAAACTGAGCCCTAACCCTCAAACTAACCCTAACCCTAACCCTAACCCATACCCTACGCCGTACCCGAACCCGTACCCGAACCCGTACCCTAAGCCGTACCCTAACCCTAACCCTAATCCTAACCCTAACCCTAAGCTACCCTTGACTGCTTCTGCCTACAATAGAATTCCTAAGCACTAGTGTATTAAGGAACAGGTTAAAAAGAGAATCCTAATGTGATTTCAGGACAATGCGTGTGTTCCTTATCTTCTCCTATTGTCTAAACTCTTCTCCATGGCTGGACCCCCAAATAATATTCCTTGACGTGCTAAGGGGTATCTAGAGAGTGGGATAGGTTTAATAACTGCCCTAACCCTAACGCGTACCCTAACCCTAACCCCTACCCTTACCCTAACACGAACCCTAATCCTAACCCGTACCCTAAACCGAGCCCTAACCTTCAAACTAACCCTAACACTAACCCTAACCCATACCCTACGCTGTACACGAACCCGTACCCGAACCCGTACCCTAAGCCGTACCCTAACCCTAACCCTAACCCTAACCCTAACCCTAACCTTAAGCTACCCTTGACTGCTTCTGCCTCCAATAGATTTCCTAAGCACTAGTGTTTTAAGGAACAGGTTAAAAAGAGAATCCTAATGTGATTTCTTGATAATGGGTGTGTTCCTTATCTTCTCCTAGTGTCTAAACTCTTCTCCAAGGCTGAACCCCCAAATAATATTCCTTGACGTGCTAAGGGGTATCTAGAGAGTGGGATAGGTTTAATAACTACCCTAACCCTAACGCGTACCCTAACCCTAACCTCTACCCTAACCCTAACACGTACACTAATCCTAACCCGTACCCTAAACCGAGCCCTAACCCTCAAACTAACCCTAACCCTAACCCTAACCCATACCCTACGCCGTACCCGAACCCGTACTCTAAGCCTTACCCTAACAATAACCCTAACCCTAACCCTAACCCTACCCCTAAGCTACCCTTGACTGCTTCTGCCTCCAATAGATTTCCTAAGCACTAGTGTTTTAAGGAACAGGTTAAAAAGAGAATCCTAATGTGATTTCTTGATAATGGGTGTGTTCCTTATCTTCTCCTAGTGTCTAAACTCTTCTCCAAGGCTGAACCCCCAAATAATATTCCTTGACGTGCTAAGGGGTATCTAGAGAGTGGGATAGGTTTAATAACTACCCTAACCCTAACGCGTACCCTAACCCTAACCTCTACCCTAACCCTAACACGTACACTAATCCTAACCCGTACCCTAAACCGAGCCCTAACCCTCAAACTAACCCTAACCCTAACCCTAACCCATACCCTACGCCGTACCCGAACCCGTACTCTAAGCCTTACCCTAACAATAACCCTAACCCTAACCCTAACCCTAACCCTAAGCTACCCTTGACTGCTTCTGCCTCCAATAGATTTCCTAAGCACTAGTGTTTTAAGGAACAGGTTAAAAAGAGAATCGTAATGTGATTTCTTGATAATGGGTGTGTTCCTTATCTTCTCCTAGTGTCTAAACTCTTCTCCATGGCTGGACCCCCAAATAATATTCCTTGACGTGCTAAGGGGTATCTAGAGAGTGGGATAGGTTTAATAACTACCCTAACCCTAACGCGTACCCTAACCCTAACCCCTACCCTAACCCTAACACGAACCCTAATCCTAACCCGTACCCTAAACCGAGCCCTAACCTTCAAACTAACCCTAACCCTAACCCTAACCCATACCCTACGCCGTACACGAACCCGTACCTGAACCCGTACCTGAACCCGTACCCTAAGCCGTACCCTAACCCTAACCCTAACCCTAACCCTAACCCTAACCCTAAGCTACCCTTGACTGCTTCTGCCTCCAATAGATTTCCTAAGCACTAGTGTTTTAAGGAACAGGTTAAAAAGAGAATCCTAATGTGATTTCTTGATAATGGGTGTGTTCCTTATCTTCTCCTAGTGTCTAAACTCTTCTCCAAGGCTATACCCCCAAATAATATTCCTTGACGTGCTAAGGGGTATCTAGAGAGTGGGATAGGTTTAATAACTACCCTAACCCTAACGCGTACCCTAACCCTAACCTCTAACCTAACCCTAACACGTACACTAATCCTAACCCGTACCCTAAACCGAGCCCTAACCCTCAAACTAACCCTAACCCTAACCCTAACCCATACCCTACGCCGTACCCGAACCCGTACCCGAACCCGTTCCCTAAGCCGTACCCTAACCCTAACCCTTAACCTAACCCTAACCCTAACCCTAAGCTACCCTTCACTGCTTCTGCCTCTAATAGATTTCCTAAGCACTAGTGTATTAAGGAACAGGTTAAAAAGGGAATCCTAATGTGATTTCAGGATAATGGGTGTATTCCTTATCTTCTCCTAGTGTCTAAACTCTTCTCCATGGCTGGGCCCCCAAATAATATTCCTTGACGTGCTAAGGGGTATCTAGAGAGTGGGATAGGTTTAATAACTACCCTAAACCTAACGCGTACCCTAACCCTAACCCCTACCCTAACCCTAACACGAACCCTAATCCTAACCCGTACCCTAAACCGAGCCCTAACCTTCAAACTAACCCTAACCCTAACCCTAACCCATACCTAATGCCGTACACGAACCCGTACCCGAACCCGTACCCTAAGCCGTACCCTAACCCTAACCCTAACCCTAACCCTAACCCTAAGCTACCCTTTACTGCTTCTGCCTCCAATAGATTTCCTAAGCACTAGTGTTTTAAGGAACAGGTTAAAAAGAGAATCCTAATGTGATTTCTTGATAATGGGTGTGTTCCTTATCTTCTCCTAGTGTCTAAACTCTTCTCCATGGCTGGACCCCCAAATAATATTCCTTGACGTGCTAAGGGGTATCTAGAGAGTGGGATAGGTTTAATAACTACCCTAACCCTAATGCGTACCCTAACCCTAACCCCTACCCTAACCCTAACACGTACCCTAATCCTAACCCGTAACCTAAACCGAGCCCTAACCCTCAAACTAACCCTAACCCTAACCCTAACCCATACCCTACGCCATACCCAAACCCGGACCCGAACCCGTACCCTAAGCCGTACCCTAACCCTAAACCTATCCCTAACCCTAACCCTAAGCTACCCTTGACTGCTTCTGCTTCCAATAGATTTCCTAAGCACTAGTGTATTAAGGAACAGGTTAAAAAGAGAATCCTAATGTGCTTTCAGGATAATGGGTGTGTTCCTTATCTTCTCCTAGTGTCTAAACTCTTCTCCATGGCTGGACCCCCAAATAATATTCCTTGACGTGCTAAAGGGTATCTAGAGAATGGGATAGGTTTAATAACTACCCTAACCCTAATGCGTACCCTAACCCTAACCCCTACCCTAACCCTAACACGTACCCTAATCCTAACCCGAACCCTAAACCGAGCCCTAACCCTCAAACTAACCCTAACCCTAACCCTAACCCATACCCTACGACATACCCAAACCCGTACCCGAACCCGTACCCTAAGCCGTACCCTAACCCTAACCCTAACCCTAAGCTACCCTTGACTGCTTCTGCCTCCAATAGATTTCCTAAGAACTAGTGTTTTAAGGAACAGGTTCAAAAGAGAATCCTAATGTGATTTCTTTATAATGGGTGTGTTCCTTATCTTCTCCTAGTGTCTAAACTCTTCTCCATGGCTGGACCCCCAAATAATATTCCTTGACGTGCTAAGGGGTATCTAGAGAGTGGGATAGGTTTAATAACTACCGTAACCCTAACGCGTACACTAACCCTAACCCCTACCCTAACACTAACACGTACCCTAATCCTAACCCGTACCCTAAACCGAGCCCTAACCCTCAAACTAACCCTAACCCTAACCCTAACCCATACCCTACGCCGTACACGAACCCGTACCCGAACCCGTACCCTAAGCCGTACCCTAACCCTAACCCTAACCCTAACCCTAACCCTAACCCTAAGCTACCCTTGACTGCTTCTGCCTCCAATAGATTTCCTAAGCACTAGTGTTTTAAGGAACAGGTTAAAAAGAGAATCCTAATGTGATTTCTTGATAATGGGTGTGTTCCTTATCTTCTCCTAGTGTCTAAACTCTTCTCCAAGGCTGAACCCCCAAATAATATTCCTTGACGTGCTAAGGGGTATCTAGAGAGTGGGATAGGTTTAATAACTACCCTAACCCTAACGCGTACCCTAACCCTAACACGTACACTAATCCTAACCCGTACCCTAAACCGAGCCCTAACCCTCAAACTAACCCTAACCCTAACCCTAACCCATACCCTACGCCGTACCCGAAACCGGACCCGAACCCGTACCCTAAGCCGTACCCTAACCCTAACCCTAACCCTAACCCTAACCCTAAGCTACCCTTTACTGCTTCTGCCTCCAATAGATTTCCTAAGCACTAGTGTTTTAAGGAACAGGTTAAAAAGAGAATCGTAATGTGATTTCTTGATAATGGGTGTGTTCCTTATCTTCTCCTAGTGTCTAAACTCTTCTCCATGGCTGGACCCCCAAATAATATTCCTTGACGTGCTAAGGGGTATCTAGAGAGTGGGATAGGTTTAATAACTACCCTAACCCTAATGCGTACCCTAACCCTAACCCCTACCCTAACCCTAACACGTACCCTAATCCTAACCCGTAACCTAAACCGAGCCCTAACCCTCAAACTAACCCTAACCCTAACCCTAACCCATACCCTACGCCATACCCAAACCCGGACCCGAACCCGTACCCTAAGCCGTACCCTAACCCTAAACCTATCCCTAACACTAACCCTAAGCTACCCTTGACTGCTTCTGCCTCCAATAGATTTCCTAAGCACTAGTGTATTAAGGAACAGGTTAAAAAGAGAATCCTAATGTGCTTTCAGGATAATGGGTGTGTTCCTTATCTTCTCCTAGTGTCTAAACTCTTCTCCATGGCTGGACCCCCAAATAATATTCCTTGACGTGCTAAAGGGTATCTAGAGAATGGGATAGGTTTAATGACTACCCTAACCCTAACGCGTACCCTAACCCTAACCCCTACCCTAAACCTAACACGTACCCTAATCTTAACCCGAACCCTAAACCGAGCCCTAACCCTCAAACTAACCCTAACCCTAACCCTAACCCATACCCTACGCCATACCCAAACCCGTACCCGAACCCGTACCCTAAGCCATACCCTAACCCTAACCCTAACCCTAAGCTACCCTTGACTGCTTCTGCCTCCAATAGATTTCCTAAGAACTAGTGTTTTAAGGAACAGGTTCAAAAGAGAATCCTAATGTGATTTCTTTATAATGGGTGTGTTCCTTATCTTCTCCTAGTGTCTAAACTCTTCTCCATGGCTGGACCCCCAAATAATATTCCTTGACGTGCTAAGGGGTATCTAGAGAGTGGGATAGGTTTAATAACTACCGTAACCCTAACGCGTACCCTAACCCTAACCCCTACCCTAACACTAACACGTACCCTAATCCTAACCCGTAACCTAAACTGAGCCCTAACCCTCAAACTAACCCTAACCCTAACCCTAACCCATACCCTACGCCGTACCCGAACCCGTACCCGAACCCGTACCCTAAGCCGTACCCTAACCCTAACCCTAATCCTAACCCTAACCCTAAGCTACCCTTGACTGCTTCTGCCAACAATAGAATTCCTAAGCACTAGTGTATTAAGGAACAGGTTAAAAAGAGAATCCTAATGTGATTTCAGGACAATGCGTGTGTTCCTTATCTTCTCCTATTGTCTAAACTCTTCTCCATGGCTGGACCCCCAAATAATATTCCTTGACGTGCTAAGGGGTATCTAGAGAGTGGGATAGGTTTAATAACTGCCCTAACCCTAACGCGTACCCTAACCCTAACCCCTACCCTTACCCTAACACGAACCCTAATCCTAACCCGTACCCTAAACCGAGCCCTAACCTTCAAACTAACCCTAACACTAACCCTAACCCATACCCTACGCTGTACACGAACCCGTACCCGAACCCGTACCCTAAGCCGTACCCTAACCCTAACCCTAACCCTAACCCTAACCCTAACCCTAACCTTAAGCTACCCTTGACTGCTTCTGCCTCCAATAGATTTCCTAAGCACTAGTGTTTTAAGGAACAGGTTAAAAAGAGAATCCTAATGTGATTTCTTGATAATGGGTGTGTTCCTTATCTTCTCCTAGTGTCTAAACTCTTCTCCAAGGCTGAACCCCCAAATAATATTCCTTGACGTGCTAAGGGGTATCTAGAGAGTGGGATAGGTTTAATAACTACCCTAACCCTAACGCGTACCCTAACCCTAACCTCTACCCTAACCCTAACACGTACACTAATCCTAACCCGTACCCTAAACCGAGCCCTAACCCTCAAACTAACCCTAACCCTAACCCTAACCCATACCCTACGCCGTACCCGAATCCGTACTCTAAGCCTTACCCTAACAATAACCCTAACCCTAACCCTAACCCTAACCCTAAGCTACCCTTGACTGCTTCTGCCTCCAATAGATTTCCTAAGCACTAGTGTTTTAAGGAACAGGTTAAAAAGAGAATCCTAATGTGATTTCTTGATAATGGGTGTGTTCCTTATCTTCTCCTAGTGTCTAAACTCTTCTCCAAGGCTGAACCCCCAAATAATATTCCTTGACGTGCTAAGGGGTATCTAGAGAGTGGGATAGGTTTAATAACTACCCTAACCCTAACGCGTACCCTAACCCTAACCTCTACCCTAACCCTAACACGTACACTAATCCTAACCCGTACCCTAAACCGAGCCCTAACCCTCAAACTAACCCTAACCCTAACCCTAACCCATACCCTACGCCGTACCCGAACCCGTACTCTAAGCCTTACCCTAACAATAACCCTAACCCTAACCCTAACCCTAACACTAAGCTACCCTTGACTGCTTCTGCCTCCAATAGATTTCCTAAGCACTAGTGTTTTAAGGAACAGGTTAAAAAGAGAATCGTAATGTGATTTCTTGATAATGGGTGTGTTCCTTATCTTCTCCTAGTGTCTAAACTCTTCTCCATGGCTGGACCCCCAAATAATATTCCTTGACGTGCTAAGGGGTATCTAGAGAGTGGGATAGGTTTAATAACTACCCTAACCCTAACGCGTACCCTAACCCTAACCCCTACCCTAACCCTAACACGAACCCTAATCCTAACCCGTACCCTAAACCGAGCCCTAACCTTCAAACTAACCCTAACCCTAACCCTAACCCATACCCTACGCCGTACACGAACCCGTACCTGAACCCGTACCCTAAGCCGTACCCTAACCCTAACCCTAACCCTAACCCTAACCCTAACCCTAAGCTACCCTTGACTGCTTCTGCCTCCAATAGATTTCCTAAGCACTAGTGTTTTAAGGAACAGGTTAAAAAGAGAATCCTAATGTGATTTCTTGATAATGGGTGTGTTCCTTATCTTCTCCTAGTGTCTAAACTCTTCTCCAAGGCTATACCCCCAAATAATATTCCTTGACGTGCTAAGGGGTATCTAGAGAGTGGGATAGGTTTAATAACTACCCTAACCCTAACGCGTACCCTAACCCTAACCTCTAACCTAACCCTAACACGTACACTAATCCTAACCCGTACCCTAAACCGAGCCCTAACCCTCAAACTAACCCTAACCCTAACCCTAACCCATACCCTACGCCGTACCCAACCCGTACCCGAACCCGTTCCCTAAGCCGTACCCTAACCCTAACCCTTAACCTAACCCTAACCCTAACCCTAAGCTACCCTTCACTGCTTCTGCCTCTAATAGATTTCCTAAGCACTAGTGTATTAAGGAACAGGTTAAAAAGGGAATCCTAATGTGATTTCAGGATAACGGGTGTATTCCTTATCTTCTCCTAGTGTCTAAACTCTTCTCCATGGCTGGACCCCCAAATAATATTCCTTGACGTGCTAAGGGGTATCTAGAGAGTGGGATAGGTTTAATAACTACCCTAAACCTAACGCGTACCCTAACCCTAACCCCTACCCTAACCCTAACACGAACCCTAATCCTAACCCGTACCCTAAACCGAGCCCTAACCTTCAAACTAACCCTAACCCTAACCCTAACCCATACCCTACGCCGTACACGAACCCGTACCCGAACCCGTACCCTAAGCCGTACCCTAACCCTAACCCTAACCCTAACCCTAACCCTAAGCTACCCTTTATTGCTTCTGCCTCCAATAGATTTCCTAAGCACTAGTGTTTTAAGGAACAGGTTAAAAAGAGAATCCTAATGTGATTTCTTGATAATGGGTGTGTTCCTTATCTTCTCCTAGTGTCTAAACTCTTCTCCATGGCTGGACCCCCAAATAATATTCCTTGACGTGCTAAGGGGTATCTAGAGAGTGGGATAGGTTTAATAACTACCCTAACCCTAATGCGTACCCTAACCCTAACCCCTACCCTAACCCTAACACGTACCCTAATCCTAACCCGTAACCTAAACCGAGCCCTAACCCTCAAACTAACCCTAACCCTAACCCTAACCCATACCCTACGCCATACCCAAACCCGGACCCGAACCCGTACCCTAAGCCGTACCCTAACCCTAAACCTATCCCTAACCCTAACCCTAAGCTACCCTTGACTGCTTCTGCTTCCAATAGATTTCCTAAGCACTAGTGTATTAAGGAACAGGTTAAAAAGAGAATCCTAATGTGCTTTCAGGATAATGGGTGTGTTCCTTATCTTCTCCTAGTGTCTAAACTCTTCTCCATGGCTGGACCCCCAAATAATATTCCTTGACGTGCTAAAGGGTATCTAGAGAATGGGATAGGTTTAATAACTACCCTAACCCTAATGCGTACCCTAACCCTAACCCCTACCCTAACCCTAACACGTACCCTAATCTTAACCCGAACCCTAAACCGAGCCCTAACCCTCAAACTAACCCTAACCCTAACCCTAACCCATACCCTACGACATACCCAAACCCGTACCCGAACCCGTACCCTAAGCCGTACCCTAACACTAACCCTAACCCTAAGCTACCCTTGACTGCTTCTGCCTCCAATAGATTTCCTAAGAACTAGTGTTTTAAGGAACAGGTTAAAAAGAGTATCCTAATGTGATTTCTTGATAATGGGTGTGTTCCTTATCTTCTCCTAGTGTCTAAACTCTTCTCCATGGCTGGACCCCCAAATAATATTCCTTGACGTGCTAAGGGGTATCTAGAGAGTGGGATAGGTTTAATAACTACCGTAACCCTAACGCGTACACTAACCCTAACCCCTACCCTAACACTAACACGTACCCTAATCCTAACCCGTACCCTAAACCGAGCCCTAACCCTCAAACTAACCCTAACCCATACCCTACGCCGTACCCGAACCCGTACCCGAACCCGTACCCTAAGCCGTACCCTAAAGCTAACCCTAACCCTAACCCTAACCCTAAGCTACCCTTGACTGCTTCTGCCTACAATAGATTTCCTAAGCACTAGTGTATTAAGGAACAGGTTAAAAAGAGAATCCTAATGTGATTTCAGGACAATGGGTGTGTTCCTTATCTTCTCCTATTGTCTAAACTCTTCTCCATGGCTGGACCCCCAAATAATATTCCTTGACGTGCTAAGGGGTATCTAGAGAGTGGGATAGGTTTAATAACTGCCCTAACCCTAACGCGTACCCTAACCCTAACCCCTACCCTAACCCTAACACGAACCCTAATCCTAACCCGTACCCTAAACCGAGCCCTAACCTTCAAACTAACCCTAACCCTAACCCTAACCCATACCCTACGCCGTACACGAACCCGTACCCGAACCCGTACCCTAAGCCGTACCCTAACCCTAACCCTAACCCTAACCCATACCCTACGCCGTACACGAACCCGTACCTGAACCCGTACCCTAAGCCGTACCCTAACCCTAACCCTAACCCTAACCCTAACCCTAACCCTAAGCTACCCTTGACTGCTTCTGCCTCCAATAGATTTCCTAAGCACTAGTGTTTTAAGGAACAGGTTAAAAAGAGAATCCTAATGTGATTTCTTGATAATGGGTGTGTTCCTTATCTTCTCCTAGTGTCTAAACTCTTCTCCAAGGCTATACCCCCAAATAATATTCCTTGACGTGCTAAGGGGTATCTAGAGAGTGGGATAGGTTTAATAACTACCCTAACCCTAACGCGTACCCTAACCCTAACCTCTAACCTAACCCTAACACGTACACTAATCCTAACCCGTACCCTAAACCGAGCCCTAACCCTCAAACTAACCCTAACCCTAACCCTAACCCATACCCTACGCCGTACCCGAACCCGTACCCGAACCCGTTCCCTAAGCCGTACCCTAACCCTAACCCTTAACCTAACCCTAACCCTAACCCTAAGCTACCCTTCACTGCTTCTGCCTCTAATAGATTTCCTAAGCACTAGTGTATTAAGGAACAGGTTAAAAAGGGAATCCTAATGTGATTTCAGGATAATGGGTGTATTCCTTATCTTCTCCTAGTGTCTAAACTCTTCTCCATGGCTGGACCCCCAAATAATATTCCTTGACGTGCTAAGGGGTATCTAGAGAGTGGGATAGGTTTAATAACTACCCTAAACCTAACGCGTACCCTAACCCTAACCCCTACCCTAACCCTAACACGAACCCTAATCCTAACCCGTACCCTAAACCGAGCCCTAACCTTCAAACTAACCCTAACCCTAACCCTAACCCATACCCTACGCCGTACACGAACCCGTACCCGAACCCGTACCCTAAGCCGTACCCTAACCCTAACCCTAACCCTAACCCTAACCCTAAGCTACCCTTTACTGCTTCTGCCTCCAATAGATTTCCTAAGCACTAGTGTTTTAAGGAACAGGTTAAAAAGAGAATCCTAATGTGATTTCTTGATAATGGGTGTGTTCCTTATCTTCTCCTAGTGTCTAAACTCTTCTCCATGGCTGGACCCCCAAATAATATTCCTTGACGTGCTAAGGGGTATCTAGAGAGTGGGATAGGTTTAATAACTACCCTAACCCTAATGCGTACCCTAACCCTAACCCCTACCCTAACCCTAACACGTACCCTAATCCTAACCCGTAACCTAAACCGAGCCCTAACCCTCAAACTAACCCTAACCCTAACCCTAACCCATACCCTACGCCATACCCAAACCCGGACCCGAACCCGTACCCTAAGCCGTACCCTAACCCTAAACCTATCCCTAACCCTAACCCTAAGCTACCCTTGACTGCTTCTGCTTCCAATAGATTTCCTAAGCACTAGTGTATTAAGGAACAGGTTAAAAAGAGAATCCTAATGTGCTTTCAGGATAATGGGTGTGTTCCTTATCTTCTCCTAGTGTCTAAACTCTTCTCCATGGCTGGACCCCCAAATAATATTCCTTGACGTGCTAAAGGGTATCTAGAGAATGGGATAGGTTTAATAACTACCCTAACCCTAATGCGTACCCTAACCCTAACCCCTACCCTAACCCTAACACGTACCCTAATCTTAACCCGAACCCTAAACCGAGCCCTAACCCTCAAACTAACCCTAACCCTAACCCTAACCCATACCCTACGACATACCCAAACCCGTACCCGAACCCGTACCCTAAGCCGTACCCTAACACTAACCCTAACCCTAAGCTACCCTTGACTGCTTCTGCCTCCAATAGATTTCCTAAGAACTAGTGTTTTAAGGAACAGGTTAAAAAGAGTATCCTAATGTGATTTCTTGATAATGGGTGTGTTCCTTATCTTCTCCTAGTGTCTAAACTCTTCTCCATGGCTGGACCCCCAAATAATATTCCTTGACGTGCTAAGGGGTATCTAGAGAGTGGGATAGGTTTAATAACTACCGTAACCCTAACGCGTACACTAACCCTAACCCCTACCCTAACACTAACACGTACCCTAATCCTAACCCGTACCCTAAACCGAGCCCTAACCCTCAAACTAACCCTAACCCATACCCTACGCCGTACCCGAACCCGTACCCGAACCCGTACCCTAAGCCGTACCCTAAAGCTAACCCTAACCCTAACCCTAACCCTAAGCTACCCTTGACTGCTTCTGCCTACAATAGATTTCCTAAGCACTAGTGTATTAAGGAACAGGTTAAAAAGAGAATCCTAATGTGATTTCAGGACAATGGGTGTGTTCCTTATCTTCTCCTATTGTCTAAACTCTTCTCCATGGCTGGACCCCCAAATAATATTCCTTGACGTGCTAAGGGGTATCTAGAGAGTGGGATAGGTTTAATAACTGCCCTAACCCTAACGCGTACCCTAACCCTAACCCCTACCCTAACCCTAACACGAACCCTAATCCTAACCCGTACCCTAAACCGAGCCCTAACCTTCAAACTAACCCTAACCCTAACCCTAACCCATACCCTACGCCGTACACGAACCCGTACCCGAACCCGTACCCTAAGCCGTACCCTAACCCTAACCCTAACCCTAACCCTAACCCTAAGCTACCCTTGACTGCTTCTGCCTCCAATAGATTTCCTAAGCACTAGTGTTTTAAGGAACAGGTTAAAAAGAGAATCCTAATGTGATTTCTTGATAATGGGTGTGTTCCTTATCTTCTCCTAGTGTCTAAACTCTTCTCCAAGGCTGAACCCCCAAATAATATTCCTTGACGTGCTAAGGGGTATCTAGAGAGTGGGATAGGTTTAATAACTACCCTAACCCTAACGCGTACCCTAACCCTAACCTCTACCCTAACCCTAACACGTACACTAATCCTAACCCGTACCCTAAACCGAGCCCTAACCCTCAAACTAACCCTAACCCTAACCCTAACCCATACCCTACGCCGTACCCAAACCCGGACCCGAACCCGTACCCTAAGCCGTACCCTAACCCTAAACCTATCCCTAACACTAACCCTAAGCTACCCTTGACTGCTTCTGCTTCCAATAGATTTCCTAAGCACTAGTGTTTTAAGGAACAGGTTAAAAAGAGAATCGTAATGTGATTTCTTGATAATGGGTGTGTTCCTTATCTTCTCCTAGTGTCTAAACTCTTCTCCATGGCTGGACCCCCAAATAATATTCCTTGACGTGCTAAGGGGTATCTAGAGAGTGGGATAGGTTTAATAACTACCCTAACCCTAATGCGTACCCTAACCCTAACCCCTACCCTAACCCTAACACGTACCCTAATCCTAACCCGTAACCTAAACCGAGCCCTAACCCTCAAACTAACCCTAACCCTAACCCTAACCCATACCCTACGCCATACCCAAACCCGGACCCGAACCCGTACCCTAAGCCGTACCCTAACCCTAAACCTATCCCTAACACTAACCCTAAGCTACCCTTGACTGCTTCTGCCTCCAATAGATTTCCTAAGCACTAGTGTATTAAGGAACAGGTTAAAAAGAGAATCCTAATGTGCTTTCAGGATAATGGGTGTGTTCCTTATCTTCTCCTAGTGTCTAAACTCTTCTCCATGGCTGGACCCCCAAATAATATTCCTTGACGTGCTAAAGGGTATCTAGAGAATGGGATAGGTTTAATGACTACCCTAACCCTAACGCGTACCCTAACCCTAACCCCTACCCTAAACCTAACACGTACCCTAATCTTAACCCGAACCCTAAACCGAGCCCTAACCCTCAAACTAACCCTAACCCTAACCCTAACCCATACCCTACGCCATACCCAAACCCGTACCCGAACCCGTACCCTAAGCCATACCCTAACCCTAACCCTAACCCTAAGCTACCCTTGACTGCTTCTGCCTCCAATAGATTTCCTAAGAACTAGTGTTTTAAGGAACAGGTTCAAAAGAGAATCCTAATGTGATTTCTTTATAATGGGTGTGTTCCTTATCTTCTCCTAGTGTCTAAACTCTTCTCCATGGCTGGACCCCCAAATAATATTCCTTGACGTGCTAAGGGGTATCTAGAGAGTGGGATAGGTTTAATAACTACCGTAACCCTAACGCGTACCCTAACCCTAACCCCTACCCTAACACTAACACGTACCCTAATCCTAACCCGTAACCTAAACTGAGCCCTAACCCTCAAACTAACCCTAACCCTAACCCTAACCCATACCCTACGCCGTACCCGAACCCGTACCCGAACCCGTACCCTAAGCCGTACCCTAACCCTAACCCTAATCCTAACCCTAACCCTAAGCTACCCTTGACTGCTTCTGCCAACAATAGAATTCCTAAGCACTAGTGTATTAAGGAACAGGTTAAAAAGAGAATCCTAATGTGATTTCAGGACAATGCGTGTGTTCCTTATCTTCTCCTATTGTCTAAACTCTTCTCCATGGCTGGACCCCCAAATAATATTCCTTGACGTGCTAAGGGGTATCTAGAGAGTGGGATAGGTTTAATAACTGCCCTAACCCTAACGCGTACCCTAACCCTAACCCCTACCCTTACCCTAACACGAACCCTAATCCTAACCCGTACCCTAAACCGAGCCCTAACCTTCAAACTAACCCTAACACTAACCCTAACCCATACCCTACGCTGTACACGAACCCGTACCCGAACCCGTACCCTAAGCCGTACCCTAACCCTAACCCTAACCCTAACCCTAACCCTAACCCTAACCTTAAGCTACCCTTGACTGCTTCTGCCTCCAATAGATTTCCTAAGCACTAGTGTTTTAAGGAACAGGTTAAAAAGAGAATCCTAATGTGATTTCTTTATAATGGGTGTGTTCCTTATCTTCTCCTAGTGTCTAAACTCTTCTCCAAGGCTGAACCCCCAAATAATATTCCTTGACGTGCTAAGGGGTATCTAGAGAGTGGGATAGGTTTAATAACTACCCTAACCCTAACGCGTACCCTAACCCTAACCTCTACCCTAACCCTAACACGTACACTAATCCTAACCCGTACCCTAAACCGAGCCCTAACCCTCAAACTAACCCTAACCCTAACCCTAACCCATACCCTACGCCGTACCCGAACCCGTACTCTAAGCCTTACCCTAACAATAACCCTAACCCTAACCCTAACCCTAACCCTAAGCTACCCTTGACTGCTTCTGCCTCCAATAGATTTCCTAAGCACTAGTGTTTTAAGGAACAGGTTAAAAAGAGAATCCTAATGTGATTTCTTGATAATGGGTGTGTTCCTTATCTTCTCCTAGTGTCTAAACTCTTCTCCAAGGCTGAACCCCCAAATAATATTCCTTGACGTGCTAAGGGGTATCTAGAGAGTGGGATAGGTTTAATAACTACCCTAACCCTAACGCGTACCCTAACCCTAACCTCTACCCTAACCCTAACACGTACACTAATCCTAACCCGTACCCTAAACCGAGCCCTAACCCTCAAACTAACCCTAACCCTAACCCTAACCCATACCCTACGCCGTACCCGAACCCGTACTCTAAGCCTTACCCTAACAATAACCCTAACCCTAACCCTAACCCTAACACTAAGCTACCCTTGACTGCTTCTGCCTCCAATAGATTTCCTAAGCACTAGTGTTTTAAGGAACAGGTTAAAAAGAGAATCGTAATGTGATTTCTTGATAATGGGTGTGTTCCTTATCTTCTCCTAGTGTCTAAACTCTTCTCCATGGCTGGACCCCCAAATAATATTCCTTGACGTGCTAAGGGGTATCTAGAGAGTGGGATAGGTTTAATAACTACCCTAACCCTAACGCGTACCCTAACCCTAACCCCTACCCTAACCCTAACACGAACCCTAATCCTAACCCGTACCCTAAACCGAGCCCTAACCTTCAAACTAACCCTAACCCTAACCCTAACCCATACCCTACGCCGTACACGAACCCGTACCTGAACCCGTACCCTAAGCCGTACCCTAACCCTAACCCTAACCCTAACCCTAACCCTAACCCTAAGCTACCCTTGACTGCTTCTGCCTCCAATAGATTTCCTAAGCACTAGTGTTTTAAGGAACAGGTTAAAAAGAGAATCCTAATGTGATTTCTTGATAATGGGTGTGTTCCTTATCTTCTCCTAGTGTCTAAACTCTTCTCCAAGGCTATACCCCCAAATAATATTCCTTGACGTGCTAAGGGGTATCTAGAGAGTGGGATAGGTTTAATAACTACCCTAACCCTAACGCGTACCCTAACCCTAACCTCTAACCTAACCCTAACACGTACACTAATCCTAACCCGTACCCTAAACCGAGCCCTAACCCTCAAACTAACCCTAACCCTAACCCTAACCCATACCCTACGCCGTACCCGAACCCGTACCCGAACCCGTTCCCTAAGCCGTACCCTAACCCTAACCCTTAACCTAACCCTAACCCTAACCCTAAGCTACCCTTCACTGCTTCTGCCTCTAATAGATTTCCTAAGCACTAGTGTATTAAGGAACAGGTTAAAAAGGGAATCCTAATGTGATTTCAGGATAATGGGTGTATTCCTTATCTTCTCCTAGTGTCTAAACTCTTCTCCATGGCTGGGCCCCCAAATAATATTCCTTGACGTGCTAAGGGGTATCTAGAGAGTGGGATAGGTTTAATAACTACCCTAAACCTAACGCGTACACTAACCCTAACCCCTACCCTAACCCTAACACGAACCCTAATCCTAACCCGTACCCTAAACCGAGCCCTAACCTTCAAACTAACCCTAACCCTAACCCTAACCCATACCCTACGCCGTACACGAACCCGTACCCGAACCCGTACCCTAAGCCGTACCCTAACCCTAACCCTAACCCTAACCCTAACCCTAAGCTACCCTTTACTGCTTCTGCCTCCAATAGATTTCCTAAGCAATAGTGTTTTAAGGAACAGGTTAAAAAGAGAATCCTAATGTGATTTCTTGATAATGGGTGTGTTCCTTATCTTCTCCTAGTGTCTAAACTCTTCTCCATGGCTGGACCCCCAAATAATATTCCTTGACGTGCTAAGGGGTATCTAGAGAGTGGGATAGGTTTAATAACTACCCTAACCCTAATGCGTACCCTAACCCTAACCCCTACCCTAACCCTAACACGTACCCTAATCCTAACCCGTAACCTAAACCGAGCCCTAACCCTCAAACTAACCCTAACCCTAACCCTAACCCATACCCTACGCCATACCCAAACCCGGACCCGAACCCGTACCCTAAGCCGTACCCTAACCCTAAACCTATCCCTAACCCTAACCCTAAGCTACCCTTGACTGCTTCTGCTTCCAATAGATTTCCTAAGCACTAGTGTATTAAGGAACAGGTTAAAAAGAGAATCCTAATGTGCTTTCAGGATAATGGGTGTGTTCCTTATCTTCTCCTAGTGTCTAAACTCTTCTCCATGGCTGGACCCCCAAATAATATTCCTTGACGTGCTAAAGGGTATCTAGAGAATGGGATAGGTTTAATAACTACCCTAACCCTAATGCGTACCCTAACCCTAACCCCTACCCTAACCCTAACACGTACCCTAATCTTAACCCGAACCCTAAACCGAGCCCTAACCCTCAAACTAACCCTAACCCTAACCCTAACCCATACCCTACGACATACCCAAACCCGTACCCGAACCCGTACCCTAAGCCGTACCCTAACACTAACCCTAACCCTAAGCTACCCTTGACTGCTTCTGCCTCCAATAGATTTCCTAAGAACTAGTGTTTTAAGGAACAGGTTAAAAAGAGTATCCTTATGTGATTTCTTGATAATGGGTGTGTTCCTTATCTTCTCCTAGTGTCTAAACTCTTCTCCATGGCTGGACCCCCAAATAATATTCCTTGACGTGCTAAGGGGTATCTAGAGAGTGGGATAGGTTTAATAACTACCGTAACCCTAACGCGTACACTAACCCTAACCCCTACCCTAACACTAACACGTACCCTAATCCTAACCCGTACCCTAAACCGAGCCCTAACCCTCAAACTAACCCTAACCCATACCCTACGCCGTACCCGAACCCGTACCCGAACCCGTACCCTAAGCCGTACCCTAAAGCTAACCCTAACCCTAACCCTAACCCTAAGCTACCCTTGACTGCTTCTGCCTACAATAGATTTCCTAAGCACTAGTGTATTAAGGAACAGGTTAAAAAGAGAATCCTAATGTGATTTCAGGACAATGGGTGTGTTCCTTATCTTCTCCTATTGTCTAAACTCTTCTCCATGGCTGGACCCCCAAATAATATTCCTTGACGTGCTAAGGGGTATCTAGAGAGTGGGATAGGTTTAATAACTGCCCTAACCCTAACGCGTACCCTAACCCTAACCCCTACCCTAACCCTAACACGAACCCTAATCCTAACCCGTACCCTAAACCGAGCCCTAACCTTCAAACTAACCCTAACCCTAACCCTAACCCATACCCTACGCCGTACACGAACCCGTACCCGAACCCGTACCCTAAGCCGTACCCTAACCCTAACCCTAACCCTAACCCTAACCATAAGCTACCCTTGACTGCTTCTGCCTCCAATAGATTTCCTAAGCACTAGTGTTTTAAGGAACAGGTTAAAAAGAGAATCCTAATGTGATTTCTTGATAATGGGTGTGTTCCTTATCTTCTCCTAGTGTCTAAACTCTTCTCCAAGGCTGAACCCCCAAATAATATTCCTTGACGTGCTAAGGGGTATCTAGAGAGTGGGATAGGTTTAATAACTACCCTAACCCTAACGCGTACCCTAACCCTAACCTCTACCCTAACCCTAACACGTACACTAATCCTAACCCGTACCCTAAACCGAGCCCTAACCCTCAAACTAACCCTAACCCTAACCCTAACCCATACCCTACGCCGTACCCGAAACCGGACCCGAACCCGTACCCTAAGCCGTACCCTAACCCTAACCCTAAACCTAACCCTAACCCTAAGCTACCCTTTACTGCTTCTGCTTCCAATAGATTTCCTAAGCACTAGTGTTTTAAGGAACAGGTTAAAAAGAGAATCGTAATGTGATTTCTTGATAATGGGTGTGTTCCTTATCTTCTCCTAGTGTCTAAACTCTTCTCCATGGCTGGACCCCCAAATAATATTCCTTGACGTGCTAAGGGGTATCTAGAGAGTGGGATAGGTTTAATAACTACCCTAACCCTAATGCGTACCCTAACCCTAACCCCTACCCTAACCCTAACACGTACCCTAATCCTAACCCGTAACCTAAACCGAGCCCTAACCCTCAAACTAACCCTAACCCTAACCCTAACCCATACCCTACGCCATACCCAAACCCGGACCCGAACCCGTACCCTAAGCCGTACCCTAACCCTAAACCTATCCCTAACACTAACCCTAAGCTACCCTTGACTGCTTCTGCCTCCAATAGATTTCCTAAGCACTAGTGTATTAAGGAACAGGTTAAAAAGAGAATCCTAATGTGCTTTCAGGATAATGGGTGTGTTCCTTATCTTCTCCTAGTGTCTAAACTCTTCTCCATGGCTGGACCCCCAAATAATATTCCTTGACGTGCTAAAGGGTATCTAGAGAATGGGATAGGTTTAATGACTACCCTAACCCTAACGCGTACCCTAACCCTAACCCCTACCCTAACCCTAACACGTACCCTAATCTTAACCCGAACCCTAAACCGAGCCCTAACCCTCAAACTAACCCTAACCCTAACCCTAACCCATACCCTACGCCATACCCAAACCCGTACCCGAACCCGTACCCTAAGCCGTACCCTAACCCTAACCCTAAACCTAACCCTAACCCTAAGCTACCCTTTACTGCTTCTGCTTCCAATAGATTTCCTAAGCACTAGTGTTTTAAGGAACAGGTTAAAAAGAGAATCGTAATGTGATTTCTTTATAATGGGTGTGTTCCTTATCTTCTCCTAGTGTCTAAACTCTTCTCCATGGCTGGACCCCCAAATAATATTCCTTGACGTGCTAAGGGGTATCTAGAGAGTGGGATAGGTTTAATAACTACCGTAACCCTAACGCGTACCCTAACCCTAACCCCTACCCTAACACTAACACGTACCCTAATCCTAACCCGTAACCTAAACTGAGCCCTAACCCTCAAACTAACCCTAACCCTAACCCTAACCCATACCCTACGCCGTACCCGAACCCGTACCCGAACCCGTACCCTAAGCCGTACCCTAACCCTAACCCTAATCCTAACCCTAACCCTAAGCTACCCTTGACTGCTTCTGCCTACAATAGAATTCCTAAGCACTAGTGTATTAAGGAACAGGTTAAAAAGAGAATCCTAATGTGATTTCAGGACAATGCGTGTGTTCCTTATCTTCTCCTATTGTCTAAACTCTTCTCCATGGCTGGACCCCCAAATAATATTCCTTGACGTGCTAAGGGGTATCTAGAGAGTGGGATAGGTTTAATAACTGCCCTAACCCTAACGCGTACCCTAACCCTAACCCCTACCCTTACCCTAACACGAACCCTAATCCTAACCCGTACCCTAAACCGAGCCCTAACCTTCAAACTAACCCTAACACTAACCCTAACCCATACCCTACGCTGTACACGAACCCGTACCCGAACCCGTACCCTAAGCCGTACCCTAACCCTAACCCTAACCCTAACCCTAACCCTAACCTTAAGCTACCCTTGACTGCTTCTGCCTCCAATAGATTTCCTAAGCACTAGTGTTTTAAGGAACAGGTTAAAAAGAGAATCCTAATGTGATTTCTTGATAATGGGTGTGTTCCTTATCTTCTCCTAGTGTCTAAACTCTTCTCCAAGGCTGAACCCCCAAATAATATTCCTTGACGTGCTAAGGGGTATCTAGAGAGTGGGATAGGTTTAATAACTACCCTAACCCTAACGCGTACCCTAACCCTAACCTCTACCCTAACCCTAACACGTACACTAATCCTAACCCGTACCCTAAACCGAGCCCTAACCCTCAAACTAACCCTAACCCTAACCCTAACCCATACCCTACGCCGTACCCGAACCCGTACTCTAAGCCTTACCCTAACAATAACCCTAACCCTAACCCTAACCCTACCCCTAAGCTACCCTTGACTGCTTCTGCCTCCAATAGATTTCCTAAGCACTAGTGTTTTAAGGAACAGGTTAAAAAGAGAATCCTAATGTGATTTCTTGATAATGGGTGTGTTCCTTATCTTCTCCTAGTGTCTAAACTCTTCTCCAAGGCTGAACCCCCAATAATATTCCTTGACGTGCTAAGGGGTATCTAGAGAGTGGGATAGGTTTAATAACTACCCTAACCCTAACGCGTACCCTAACCCTAACCTCTACCCTAACCCTAACACGTACACTAATCCTAACCCGTACCCTAAACCGAGCCCTAACCCTCAAACTAACCCTAACCCTAACCCTAACCCATACCCTACGCCGTACCCGAACCCGTACTCTAAGCCTTACCCTAACAATAACCCTAACCCTAACCCTAACCCTAACCCTAAGCTACCCTTGACTGCTTCTGCCTCCAATAGATTTCCTAAGCACTAGTGTTTTAAGGAACAGGTTAAAAAGAGAATCGTAATGTGATTTCTTGATAATGGGTGTGTTCCTTATCTTCTCCTAGTGTCTAAACTCTTCTCCATGGCTGGACCCCCAAATAATATTCCTTGACGTGCTAAGGGGTATCTAGAGAGTGGGATAGGTTTAATAACTACCCTAACCCTAACGCGTACCCTAACCCTAACCCCTACCCTAACCCTAACACGAACCCTAATCCTAACCCGTACCCTAAACCGAGCCCTAACCTTCAAACTAACCCTAACCCTAACCCTAACCCATACCCTACGCCGTACACGAACCCGTACCTGAACCCGTACCTGAACCCGTACCCTAAGCCGTACCCTAACCCTAACCCTAACCCTAACCCTAACCCTAACCCTAAGCTACCCTTGACTGCTTCTGCCTCCAATAGATTTCCTAAGCACTAGTGTTTTAAGGAACAGGTTAAAAAGAGAATCCTAATGTGATTTCTTGATAATGGGTGTGTTCCTTATCTTCTCCTAGTGTCTAAACTCTTCTCCAAGGCTATACCCCCAAATAATATTCCTTGACGTGCTAAGGGGTATCTAGAGAGTGGGATAGGTTTAATAACTACCCTAACCCTAACGCGTACCCTAACCCTAACCTCTAACCTAACCCTAACACGTACACTAATCCTAACCCGTACCCTAAACCGAGCCCTAACCCTCAAACTAACCCTAACCCTAAACCTAACCCATACCCTACGCCGTACCCGAACCCGTACCCGAACCCGTTCCCTAAGCCGTACCCTAACCCTAACCCTTAACCTAACCCTAACCCTAACCCTAAGCTACCCTTCACTGCTTCTGCCTCTAATAGATTTCGTAAGCACTAGTGTATTAAGGAACAGGTTAAAAAGGGAATCCTAATGTGATTTCAGGATAATGGGTGTATTCCTTATCTTCTCCTAGTGTCTAAACTCTTCTCCATGGCTGGGCCCCCAAATAATATTCCTTGACGTGCTAAGGGGTATCTAGAGAGTGGGATAGGTTTAATAACTACCCTAAACCTAACGCGTACCCTAACCCTAACCCCTACCCTAACCCTAACACGAACCCTAATCCTAACCCGTACCCTAAACCGAGCCCTAACCTTCAAACTAACCCTAACCCTAACCCTAACCCATACCCTATGCCGTACACGAACCCGTACCCGAACCCGTACCCTAAGCCGTACCCTAACCCTAACCCTAACCCTAACCCTAACCCTAAGCTACCCTTTACTGCTTCTGCCTCCAATAGATTTCCTAAGCACTAGTGTTTTAAGGAACAGGTTAAAAAGAGAATCCTAATGTGATTTCTTGATAATGGGTGTGTTCCTTATCTTCTCCTAGTGTCTAAACTCTTCTCCATGGCTGGACCCCCAAATAATATTCCTTGACGTGCTAAGGGGTATCTAGAGAGTGGGATAGGTTTAATAACTACCGTAACCCTAACGCGTACACTAACCCTAACCCCTACCCTAACACTAACACGTACCCTAATCCTAACCCGTACCCTAAACCGAGCCCTAACCCTCAAACTAACCCTAACCCTAACCCTAACCCATACCCTACGCCATACCCAAACCCGGACCCGAACCCGTACCCTAAGCCGTACCCTAACCCTAAACCTATCCCTAACCCTAACCCTAAGCTACCCTTGACTGCTTCTGCTTCCAATAGATTTCCTAAGCACTAGTGTATTAAGGAACAGGTTAAAAAGAGAATCCTAATGTGCTTTCAGGATAATGGGTGTGTTCCTTATCTTCTCCTAGTGTCTAAACTCTTCTCCATGGCTGGACCCCCAAATAATATTCCTTGACGTGCTAAAGGGTATCTAGAGAATGGGATAGGTTTAATAACTACCCTAACCCTAATGCGTACCCTAACCCTAACCCCTACCCTAACCCTAACACGTACCCTAATCCTAACCCGATCCCTAAACCGAGCCCTAACCCTAAAACTAACCCTAACCCTAACCCTAACCCATACCCTACGACATACCCAAACCCGTACCCGAACCCGTACCCTAAGCCGTACCCTAACCCTAACCCTAACCCTAAGCTACCCTTGACTGCTTCTGCCTCCAATAGATTTCCTAAGAACTAGTGTTTTAAGGAACAGGTTAAAAAGAGAATCCTAATGTGATTTCTTGATAATGGGTGTGTTCCTTATCTTCTCCTAGTGTCTAAACTCTTCTCCATGGCTGGACCCCCAAATAATATTCCTTGACGTGCTAAGGGGTATCTAGAGAGTGGGATAGGTTTAATAACTACCGTAACCCTAACGCGTACACTAACCCTAACCCCTACCCTAACACTAACACGTACCCTAATCCTAACCCGTACCCTAAACCGAGCCCTAACCCTCAAACTAACCCTAACCCTAACCCTAACCCATACCCTACGCCGTACACGAACCCGTACCCGAACCCGTACCCTAAGCCGTACCCTAACCCTAACCCTAACCCTAACCCTAACCCTAACCCTAAGCTACCCTTGACTGCTTCTGCCTCCAATAGATTTCCTAAGCACTAGTGTTTTAAGGAACAGGTTAAAAAGAGAATCCTAATGTGATTTCTTGATAATGGGTGTGTTCCTTATCTTCTCCTAGTGTCTAAACTCTTCTCCAAGGCTGAACCCCCAAATAATATTCCTTGACGTGCTAAGGGGTATCTAGAGAGTGGGATAGGTTTAATAACTACCCTAACCCTAACGCGTACCCTAACCCTAACCTCTACCCTAACCCTAACACGTACACTAATCCTAACCCGTACCCTAAACCGAGCCCTAACCCTCAAACTAACCCTAACCCTAACCCTAACCCATACCCTACGCCGTACCCGAAACCGGACCCGAACCCGTACCCTAAGCCGTACCCTAACCCTAACCCTAACCCTAACCCTAACCCTAAGCTACCCTTTACTGCTTCTGCCTCCAATAGATTTCCTAAGCACTAGTGTTTTAAGGAACAGGTTAAAAAGAGAATCGTAATGTGATTTCTTGATAATGGGTGTGTTCCTTATCTTCTCCTAGTGTCTAAACTCTTCTCCATGGCTGGACCCCCAAATAATATTCCTTGACGTGCTAAGGGGTATCTAGAGAGTGGGATAGGTTTAATAACTACCCTAACCCTAATGCGTACCCTAACCCTAACCCCTACCCTAACCCTAACACGTACCCTAATCCTAACCCGTAACCTAAACCGAGCCCTAACCCTCAAACTAACCCTAACCATAACCCTAACCCATACCCTACGCCATACCCAAACCCGGACCCGAACCCGTACCCTAAGCCGTACCCTAACCCTAAACCTATCCCTAACACTAACCCTAAGCTACCCTTGACTGCTTCTGCCTCCAATAGATTTCCTAAGCACTAGTGTATTAAGGAACAGGTTAAAAAGAGAATCCTAATGTGCTTTCAGGATAATGGGTGTGTTCCTTATCTTCTCCTAGTGTCTAAACTCTTCTCCATGGCTGGACCCCCAAATAATATTCCTTGACGTGCTAAAGGGTATCTAGAGAATGGGATAGGTTTAATGACTACCCTAACCCTAACGCGTACCCTAACCCTAACCCCTACCCTAACCCTAACACGTACCCTAATCTTAACCCGAACCCTAAACCGAGACCTAACCCTCAAACTAACCCTAACCCTAACCCTAACCCATACCCTACGCCATACCCAAACCCGTACCCGAACCCGTACCCTAAGCCGTACCCTAACCCTAACCCTAACCCTAAGCTACCCTTGACTGCTTCTGCCTCCAATAGATTTCCTAAGCACTAGTGTTTTAAGGAACAGGTTAAAAAGAGAATCCTAATGTGATTTCTTGATAATGGGTGTGTTCCTTATCTTCTCCTAGTGTCTAAACTCTTCTCCAAGGCTGAACCCCCAAATAATATTCCTTGACGTGCTAAGGGGTATCTAGAGAGTGGGATAGGTTTAATAACTACCCTAACCCTAAAGCGTACCCTAACCCTAACCTCTACCCTAACCCTAACACGTACACTAATCCTAACCCGTACCCTAAACCGAGCCCTAACCCTCAAACTAACCCTAACCCTAACCCTAACCCATACCCTACGCCGTACCCGAACCCGGACCCGAACCCGTACCCTAAGCCGTACCCTAACCCTAACCCTAACCCTAACCCTAAGCTACCCTTGACTGCTTCTGCCTCCAATAGATTTCCTAAGCACTAGTGTATTAAGGAACAGGTTAAAAAGAGAATCCTAATGTGATTTCAGGATAATGGGTGTGTTCCTTATCTTCTCCTAGTGTCTAAACTCTTCTCCATGGCTGGACCCCCAAATAATATTCCTTGACATGCTAAAGGGTATTAGGGAGTGGGATAGGTTTAATAACTACCCTAACCCTAATGCGTACCCTAACCCTAACACGTACCCTAATCCTAACCCGTAACCTAAACCGAGCCCTAACCCTCAAACTAAACCTAACCCTAACCCTAACCCATACCCTACGCCGTACCCGAACCCGTACGCGAACCCGTACCCTAAGCCGTACCCTAAAGCTAACCCTAACCCTAACCCTAACCCTAACCCTAAGCTACCCTTGACTGCTTCTGCCTCCAATAGATTTCCTAAGCACTAGTGTTTTAAGGAACAGGTTAAAAAGAGAATCCTAATGTGATTTCTTGATAATGGGTGTGTTCCTTATCTTCTCCTAGTGTCTAAACTCTTCTCCATGGCTGGACCCCCAAATAATATTCTTTGACGTGCTAAGGGGTATCTAGAGAGTGGGATAGGTTTAATAACTACACTAACCCTAACGCGTACCCTAACCCTAACCCCTACCCTAACCCTAACACGTACCCTAATCCTAACCCGTAACCTAAACCGAGCCCTAACCCTCAAACTAACCCTAACCCTAACCCTAACCCATACCCTACGCCGTACCCGAACCCGTTACCGAACACGTACCCTAAGCCGTACCCTAACCCTAACCCTAATCCTAACCCTAACCCTAAGCTACCCTTGACTGCTTCTGCCTACAATAGATTTCCTAAGCACTAGTGTATTAAGGAACCGGTTAAAAAGAGAATCCTAATGTGATTTCAGGATAATGGGTGTGTTCCTTATCTTCTCCTATTGTCTAAACTCTTCTCCATGGCTGGACCCCCAAATAATATTCCTTGACGTGCTAAGGGGTATCCAGAGAGTGGGATAGGTTTAATAACTACCCTAACCCTAACGCGTACCCTAACCCTAACCCCTACCCTAACCCTAACACGAACACTAATCCTAACCCGTACCCTAAACCGAGCCCTAACCTTCAAACTAACCCTAACCCTAACCCTAACCCATACCCTACGCCGTACACGAACCCATACCCGAACCCGTACCCTAAGCCGTACCCTAACCCTAACCCTAACCCTAACCCTAAACCTAACCCTAAGCTACCCTTGACTGCTTCTTCCTCCAATAGATTTCCTAAGCACTAGTGTTTTAAGGAACAGGTTAAAAAGAGAATCCTAATGTGATTTCTTGATAATGGGTGTGTTCCTTATCTTCTCCTAGTGTCTAAACTCTTCTCCAAGGCTGGACCCCCAAATAATATTCCTTGACGTGCTAAGGGGTATCTAGAGAGTGGGATAGGTTTAATAACTACCCTAACCCTAACGCGTACCCTAACCCTAACCGCTACCCTAACCCTAACACGTACACTAATCCTAACCCGTACCCTAAACCGAGCCCTAACCCTCAAACTAACCCTAACCCTAACCCTAACCCATACCCTACGCCGTACCCGAACCCGGACCCGAACCCGTACCCTAAGCCATACCCTAACCCTAACCCTAACACTAACCCTAACCCTAAGCTACCCTTGACTGCTTCTGCCTCCAATAAATTTCCTAAGCACTAGTGTATTAAGGAACAGGTTAAAAAGAGAATCCTAATGTGATTTCAGGATAATGGGTGTGTTCCTTATCTTCTCCTAGTGTCTAAACTCTTCTCCATGGCTGGACCCCCAAATAATATTCCTTGACGTGCTAAGGGGTATCTAGAGAGTGGGATAGGTTTAATAACTACCCTAAACCTAACGCGTACCCTAACCCTAACCCCTACCCTAACCCTAACACGAACCCTTATCCTAACCCGTACCCTAAACCGAGCCCTAACCTTCAAACTAACCCTAACCCTAACCCTAACACATGCCCTACGCCGTACACGAACCCGTACCCGAACCCTTACCCTAAGCCGTACCCTAACCCTAACCCTAACCTTATCCCTAACCCTAAGCTACCCTTGACTGCTTCTGCCTCCAATAGATTTCCTAAGCACTAGTGTTTTAAGGAACAGGTTAAAAAGAGAATCCTAATGTGATTTCTTGATAATGGGTGTGCTCCTTATCTTCTCCTAGTGTCTAAACTCTTCTCCATGGCTGGACCCCCAAATAATATTCCTTGACGTGCTAAGGGGTATCTAGAGAGTGGGATAGGTTTAATAACTACCCTAACCCTAACGGGTACCCTAACCCTAACACCTACCCTAAACCTAACACGTACCCTAATCCTAACCCGTACCCTAAACCGAGCCCTAACCCTCAAACTAACCCTAACCCTAACCCTAACCCATACCCTACGCCGTACCCGAACCCGTAATCTAAGCCTTACCCTAACAATAACCCTAAACCTAACCCTAACCCTAACCCTAAGCTACCCTTGACTGCTTCTGCCTCCAATAGATTTCCTAAGCACTAGTGTTTTAAGGAACAGGTTAAAAAGAGAATCGTAATGTGATTTCTTGATAATGGGTGTGTTCCTTATCTTCTCCTAGTGTCTAAACTCTTCTCCATGGCTGGACCCCAAATAATATTCCTTGACGTGCTAAGGGGTATCTAGAGACTGGGGTAGGTTTAATAACTACCCTAACCCTAACGCGTACCCTAACCCTAACCTCTACCCTAACCCTAACACGTACACTAATCCTAACCCGTACCCTAAACCGAGCCCTAACCCTCAAACTAACCCTAACCCTAACCCTAACCCATACCCTACGCCGTACCCGAACCCGTTCCCGAACCCTTACCCTAAGCCGTACCCTAACCCTAACCCTAATCCTAACCCTAACCCTAAGCTACCCTTGACTGCTTCTGCCTCCAATAGATTTCCTAAGCACTAGTGTATTAAGGAACAGGTTAAAAAGAGAATCCTAATGTGATTTCAGGACAATGGGTGTGTTCCTTATCTTCTCCTATTGTCTAAACTCTTCTCCATGGCTGGACCCCCAAATAATATTCCTTGACGTGCTAAGGGGTATCTAGAGAGTGGGATAGGTTTAATAACTACCCTAACCCTAACGCGTACCCTAACCATAACCCCTACCCTAACCCTAACACGAACCCTAATCCTAACCCGTACCCTAAACCGAGCCCTAATTTTCAAACTAACCCTAACCCTAACCCTAACCCATACCCTACGCCGTACACGAACCCGTACCTGAACCCGTACCCTAAGCCGTACCCTAACCCTAACCCTAACCCTAACCCTAACCCTAACCCTAAGCTACCCTTGACTGCTTCTGCCTCCAATAGATTTCCTAAGCACTAGTGTTTTAAGGAACAGGTTAAAAAGAGAATCCTAATGTGATTTCTTGATAATGGGTGTGTTCCTTATCTTCTCCTAGTGTCTAAACTCTTCTCCAAGGCTGAACCCCCAAATAATATTCCTTGACGTGCTAAGGGGTATCTAGAGAGTGGGATAGGTTTAATAACTACCCTAACCCTAACGCGTACCCTAACCCTAACCTCTACCCTAACCCTAACACGTACACTAATCCTAACCCGTACCCTAAACCGAGCCCTAACCCTCAAACTAACCCTAACCCTAACCCTAACCCATACCCTACGCCATACCCGAACCCGTACCCGAACCCGTTCCCTAAGCCGTACCCTAACCCTAACCCTTAACCTAACCCTAACCCTAACCCTAAGCTACCCTTCACTGCTTCTGCCTCTAATAGATTTCCTAAGCACTAGTGTATTAAGGAACAGGTTAAAAAGAGAATCCTAATGTGATTTCAGGATAATGGGTGTGTTCCTTATCTTCTCCTAGTGTCTAAACTCTTCTCCAAGGCTGAACCCCCAAATAATATTCCTTGACGTGCTAAGGGGTATCTAGAGAGTGGGATAGGTTTAATAACTACCCTAACCCTAACGCGTACCCTAACCCTAACCTCTACCCTAACCCTAACACGTACACTAATCCTAACCCGTACCCTAAACCGAGCCCTAACCTTCCAACCAACCCTAACCCTAACCCTAACCCATGCCCTACGCCGTACCCGAACCCGGACCCGAACCCGTACCCTAAGCCGTACCCTAACCCTAACCCTAACCCTAACCCTAACCCTAAGCTACCCTTGACTGCTTCTGCCTCCAATAGATTTCCTAAGCACTAGTGTATTAAGGAACAGGTTAAAAAGAGAATCCTAATGTGATTTCAGGATAATGGGTGTGTTCCTTATCTTCTCCTAGTGTCTAAACTCTTCTCCATGGCTGGACCCCCAAATAATATTCCTTGACATGCTAAAGGGTATTTAGAGAGTGGGATAGGTTTAATAACTACCCTAACCCTAATGCGTACCCTAACCCTAACACGTACCCTAATCCTAACCCGTAACCTAAACCGAGCCCTAACCCTCAAACTAACCCTAACCCTAACCCTAACCCATACCCTACGCCGTACCCGAACCCGTACGCGAACCCGTACCCTAAGCCGTACCCTAAAGCTAACCCTAACCCTAACCCTAACCCTAACCCTAAGCTACCCTTGACTGCTTCTGCCTCCAATAGATTTCCTAAGCAGTAGTGTTTTAAGGAACAGTTTAAAAATAGAATCCTAATGTGATTTCTTGATAATGGGTGTGTTCCTAATCTTCTCCTAGTGTCTAAACTCTTCTCCATGGCTGGACCCCCAAATAGTATTCTTTGACGTGCTAAGGGGTATCTAGAGAGTGGGATAGGTTTAATAACTACACTAACCCTAACGCGTACCCTAACCCTAACCCCTACCCTAACCCTAACACTTACCCAAATCCTAACCCGTAACGTAAACCGAGCCCTAACCCTCAAACTAACCCTAACCCTAACCCTAACCCATACCCTACGCCGTACCCGAACCAGTACCCGAACACGTACCCTAAGCCGTACCCTAACCCTAACCCTAATCCTAACCCTAACCCTAAGCTACCCTTGACTGCTTCTGCCTACAATAGATTTCCTAAGCACTAGTGTATTAAGGAACAGGTTAAAAAGAGAATCCTAATGTGATTTCAGGATAATGGGTGTGTTCCTTATCTTCTCCTATTGTCTAAACTCTTCTCCATGGCTGGACCCCCAAATAATATTCCTTGACGTGCTAAGGGGTATCTAGAGAGTGGGATAGGTTTAATAACTACCCTAACCCTAATGCGTACCCTAACCCTAACCCCTACCCTAACCCTAACACGAACCCTAATCCTAACCCGTACCCTAAACCGAGCCCTAACCTTCAAACTAACCCTAACCCTAACCCTAACCCATACCCTACGCCGTACACGAACCCGTACCCGAACCCGTACCCTAAGCCGTACCCTAACCCTAACCCTAACCCTAACCCTAAACCTAACCCTAAGCTACCCTTGACTGCTTCTTCCTCCAATAGATTTCCTAAGCACTAGTGTTTTAAGGAACAGGTTAAAAAGAGAATCCTAATGTGATTTCTTGATAATGGGTGTGTTCCTTATCTTCTCCTAGTGTCTAAACTCTTCTCCAAGGCTGGACCCCCAAATAATATTCCTTGACGTGCTAAGGGGTATCTAGAGAGTGGGATAGGTTTAATAACTACCCTAACCCTAACGCGTACCCTAACCCTAACCTCTACCCTAACCCTAACACGTACACTAATCCTAACCCGTACCCTAAACCGAGCCCTAACCCTCAAACTAACCCTAACCCTAACCCTAACCCATACCCTACGCCGTACCCGAACCCGGACCCGAACCCGTACCCTAAGCCGTACCCTAACCCTAACCCTAACCCTAACCCTAACCCTAAGCTACCCTTGACTGCTTCTGCCTCCAATAAATTTCCTAAGCATTAGTGTATTAAGGAACAGGTTAAAAAGAGAATCCTAATGTGATTTCAGGATAATGGGTGTGTTCCTTATCTTCTCCTAGTGTCTAAACTCTTCTCCATGGCTGGACCCCCAAATAATATTCCTTGACGTGCTAAAGGGTATCTAGAGAGTGGGATAGGTTAAATAACTACCCTAACCCTAACGCGTATCCTAACCCTAACCACTACCCTAACCCTAACACGTACCCTAATCCTAACCCATAACCTAAACCGAGCCCTAACCCTCAAACTAACCCTAACCCTAACCCTAACCCATACCCTACGCCATACCCAAAACCGTACCCGAACCCGTACCCGAACCCGTACCCTAAGCCGTACTCTAACCCTAACCCTAACCCTAAGCTACCCTTCACTGCTTCTGCCTCTAATAGATTTCCTAAGCACTAGTGTTTTAAGGAACAGGTTAAAAAGAGAATCCTAATGTGATTTCTTGATAATGGGTGTGTTCCTTATCTTCTCCTAGTGTCTAAACTCTTCTCCATGGATGGACCCCCAAATAATATTCCTTGATGTGCTAAGGGGTATCTAGAGAGTGGGATAGGTTTAATAACTACCCTAACCCTAACGCGTACCCTAACACTAACACGTACCCTAATCCTAACCCGTACCCTAAACCGAGCCCTAACCCTCAAACTAACCCTAACCCTAACACTAACCCATACCCTACGCCGTACCCGAACCCGAACCCGAACCCGTTCCCTAAGCCGTACCCTAACCCTAACCCTAAACCTAACCCTAACCCTAACCCTAAGCTACCCTTCACTGCTTCTGCCTCTAATAGATTTCCTAAGCACTAGTGTATTAAGGAACAGGTTAAAAAGAGAATCCTAATGTGATTTCAGGATAATGGGTGTGTTCCTTATCTTCTCCTAGTGCCTAAACTCTTCTCCATGGCTGGACCCCCAAATAATATTCCTTGACGTGCTAAGGGGTATCTAGAGAGTGGGATAGGTTTAATAACTACCCTAAACCTAACGCGTACCCTAACCCTAACCCCTACCCTAACCCTAACACGAACCCTAATCCTAACCCGTACCCTAAACCGAGCCCTAACCTTCAAACTAACCCTAACCCTAACCCTAACACATGCCCTACGCCGTACACGAACCCGTACCCGAA
Organism: Eschrichtius robustus; assembly: GCF_028021215.1. Lineage (NCBI taxonomy): Eukaryota > Metazoa > Chordata > Mammalia > Artiodactyla > Eschrichtiidae > Eschrichtius > Eschrichtius robustus. Next base: position 1,692,674 of record NW_027175626.1, read on the forward strand.
CCCGTACCCTAAGCCGTACCCTAACCCTAACCCTAACCTTATCCCTAACCCTAAGCTACCCTTGACTGCTTCTGCCTCCAATAGATTTCCTAAGCACTAGTGTTTTAAGGAACAGGTTAAAAAGAGAATCCTAATGTGAGTTCTTGATAATGGGTGTGCTCCTTATCTTCTCCTAGTGTCTAAACTCTTCTCCATGGCTGGACCCCCAAATAATATTCCTTGACGTGCTAAGGGGTATCTAGAGAGTGGGATAGGTTTAATAACTACCCTAACCCTAATGCGTACCCTAACCCTAACCCCTACCCTAACCCTAACACGTACCCTAATCCTAACCCGTACCCTAAACCGAGCCCTAACCCTCAAACTAACCCTAACCCTAACCCTAACCCATACCCTACGCCATACCCGAACCCGTAATCTAAGCCTTACCCTAACAATAACCCTAACCCTAACCCTAACCCTAACCCTAAGCTACCCTTGACTGCTTCTGCCTCCAATAGATTTCCTAAGCACTAGTGTTTTAAGGAACAGGTTAAAAAGAGAATCCTAATGTGATTTCTTGATAATGGGTGTGTTCCTTATCTTCTCCTAGTGTCTAAACTCTTCTCCATGGCTGAACCCCAAATAATATTCCTTGACGTGCTAAGGGGTATCTAGAGACTGGGGTAGGTTTAATAACTACCCTAACCCTAACGCGTACCCTAACCCTAACCTCTACCCTAACCCTAACACGTACACTAATCCTAACCCGTACCCTAAACCGAGCCCTAACCCTCAAACTAACCCTAACCCTAACCCTAACCCATACCCTACGCCGTACCCAAACCCGTACCCGAACCCGTTCCCTAAGCCGTACGCTAACCCTAACCCTTAACCTAACCCTAACCCTAACCCTAAGCTACCCTTTACTGCTTCTGCCTCTAATAGATTTCCTAAGCACTAGTGTATTAAGGAACAGGTTAAAAAGAGAATCCTAATGTGATTTCAGGATAATGGGTGTGTTCCTTATCTTCTCCTAGTGTCTAAACTCTTCTCCATGGCTGGACCCCCAAATAATATTCCTTGACGTGCTAAGGGGTATCTAGAGAGTGGGATAGGTTTAATAACTACCCTAAACTTAACGCGTACCCTAACCCTAACCCCTACCCTAACACTAACACGAACCCTAATCCTAACCCGTACCCTAAACCGAGCCCTAACCTTCAAACTAACCCTAACCCTAACCCTAACCCATACCCTACGTCGTACACGAACCCGTACCCGAACCCGTACCCTAAGCCGTACCCTAACCCTAACCCTAAACCTAACCCTAACCCTAAGCTACCCTTTACTGCTTCTGCCTCCAATAGATTTCCTAAGCACTAGTGTTTTAAGGAACAGGTTAAAAAGAGAATCCTAATGTGATTTCTTGATAATCGGTGTGTTCCTTATCTTCTCCTAGTGTCTAAACTCTTCTCCATGGCTGGACCCCCAAATAATATTCCTTGACGTGCTAAGGGGTATCTAGAGAGTGGGATAGGTTTAATAACTACCCTAACCCTAATGCGTACCCTAACCCTAACCCCTACCCTAACCCTAACACGTACCCTAATCCTAACCCGTACCCTAAACCGAGCCCTAACCCTCAAACTAACCCTAACCCTAACCCTAACCCATACCCTACGCCGTACCCGAACCCGTTCCCGAACCCTTACCCTAAGCCGTACCCTAACCCTAACCCTTAACCTAACCCTAACCCTAACCCTAAGCTACCCTTCACTGCTTCTGCCTCTAATAGATTTCCTAAGCACTAGTGTATTAAGGAACAGGTTAAAAAGAGAATCCTAATGTGATTTCAGGATAATGGGTGTGTTCCTTATCTTCTCCTAGTGTCTAAACTCTTCTCCAAGGCTGAACCCCCAAATAATATTCCTTGACATGCTAAAGGGTATTTAGAGAGTGGGATAGGTTTAATAACTACCCTAACCCTAATGCGTACCCTAACCCTAACACGTACCCTAATCCTAACCCGTAACCTAAACCGAGCCCTAACCCTCAAACTAACCCTAACCCTAACCCTAACCCATACCCTACGCCGTACCCGAACCCGTACGCGAACCCGTACCCTAAGCCGTACCCTAAAGCTAACCCTAACCCTAACCCTAACCCTAACCCTAAGCTACCCTTGACTGCTTCTGCCTCCAATAGATTTCCTAAGCAGTAGTGTTTTAAGGAACAGTTTAAAAATAGAATCCTAATGTGATTTCTTGATAATGGGTGTGTTCCTAATCTTCTCCTAGTGTCTAAACTCTTCTCCATGGCTGGACCCCCAAATAGTATTCTTTGACGTGCTAAGGGGTATCTAGAGAGTGGGATAGGTTTAATAACTACACTAACCCTAACGCGTACCCTAACCCTAACCCCTACCCTAACCCTAACACTTACCCAAATCCTAACCCGTAACGTAAACCGAGCCCTAACCCTCAAACTAACCCTAACCCTAACCCTAACCCATACCCTACGCCGTACCCGAACCAGTACCCGAACACGTACCCTAAGCCGTACCCTAACCCTAACCCTAATCCTAACCCTAACCCTAAGCTACCCTTGACTGCTTCTGCCTACAATAGATTTCCTAAGCACTAGTGTATTAAGGAACAGGTTAAAAAGAGAATCCTAATGTGATTTCAGGATAATGGGTGTGTTCCTTATCTTCTCCTATTGTCTAAACTCTTCTCCATGGCTGGACCCCCAAATAATATTCCTTGACGTGCTAAGGGGTATCTAGAGAGTGGGATAGGTTTAATAACTACCCTAACCCTAATGCGTACCCTAACCCTAACCCCTACCCTAACCCTAACACGAACCCTAATCCTAACCCGTACCCTAAACCGAGCCCTAACCTTCAAACTAACCCTAACCCTAACCCTAACCCATACCCTACGCCGTACACGAACCCGTACCCGAACCCGTACCCTAAGCCGTACCCTAACCCTAACCCTAACCCTAACCCTAAACCTAACCCTAAGCTACCCTTGACTGCTTCTTCCTCCAATAGATTTCCTAAGCACTAGTGTTTTAAGGAACAGGTTAAAAAGAGAATCCTAATGTGATTTCTTGATAATGGGTGTGTTCCTTATCTTCTCCTAGTGTCTAAACTCTTCTCCAAGGCTGGACCCCCAAATAATATTCCTTGACGTGCTAAGGGGTATCTAGAGAGTGGGATAGGTTTAATAACTACCCTAACCCTAACGCGTACCCTAACCCTAACCTCTACCCTAACCCTAACACGTACACTAATCCTAACCCGTACCCTAAACCGAGCCCTAACCCTCAAACTAACCCTAACCCTAACCCTAACCCATACCCTACGCCGTACCCGAACCCGGACCCGAACCCGTACCCTAAGCCGTACCCTAACCCTAACCCTAACCCTAACCCTAACCCTAAGCTACCCTTGACTGCTTCTGCCTCCAATAAATTTCCTAAGCATTAGTGTATTAAGGAACAGGTTAAAAAGAGAATCCTAATGTGATTTCAGGATAATGGGTGTGTTCCTTATCTTCTCCTAGTGTCTAAACTCTTCTCCATGGCTGGACCCCCAAATAATATTCCTTGACGTGCTAAAGGGTATCTAGAGAGTGGGATAGGTTAAATAACTACCCTAACCCTAACGCGTATCCTAACCCTAACCACTACCCTAACCCTAACACGTACCCTAATCCTAACCCATAACCTAAACCGAGCCCTAACCCTCAAACTAACCCTAACCCTAACCCTAACCCATACCCTACGCCATACCCAAAACCGTACCCGAACCCGTACCCGAACCCGTACCCTAAGCCGTACTCTAACCCTAACCCTAACCCTAAGCTACCCTTCACTGCTTCTGCCTCTAATAGATTTCCTAAGCACTAGTGTTTTAAGGAACAGGTTAAAAAGAGAATCCTAATGTGATTTCTTGATAATGGGTGTGTTCCTTATCTTCTCCTAGTGTCTAAACTCTTCTCCATGGATGGACCCCCAAATAATATTCCTTGATGTGCTAAGGGGTATCTAGAGAGTGGGATAGGTTTAATAACTACCCTAACCCTAACGCGTACCCTAACACTAACACGTACCCTAATCCTAACCCGTACCCTAAACCGAGCCCTAACCCTCAAACTAACCCTAACCCTAACCCTAACCCATACCCTACGCCGTACCCGAACCCGAACCCGAACCCGTTCCCTAAGCCGTACCCTAACCCTAACCCTAAACCTAACCCTAACCCTAACCCTAAGCTACCCTTCACTGCTTCTGCCTCTAATAGATTTCCTAAGCACTAGTGTATTAAGGAACAGGTTAAAAAGAGAATCCTAATGTGATTTCAGGATAATGGGTGTGTTCCTTATCTTCTCCTAGTGTCTAAACTCTTCTCCATGGCTGGACCCCCAAATAATATTCCTTGACGTGCTAAGGGGTATCTAGAGAGTGGGATAGTTTTAATAACTACCCTAAACCTAACGCGTACCCTAACCCTAACCCCTACCCTAACCCTAACACGAACCCTAATCCTAACCCGTACCCTAAACCGAGCCCTAACCTTCAAACTAACCCTAACCCTAACCCTAACACATGCCCTACGCCGTACACGAACCCGTACCCGAACCCGTACCCTAAGCCGTACCCTAAACCTAACCCTAACCTTATCCCTAACCCTAAGCTACCCTTGACTGCTTCTGCCTCCAATAGATTTCCTAAGCACTAGTGTTTTAAGGAACAGGTTAAAAAGAGAATCCTAATGTGAGTTCTTGATAATGGGTGTGCTCCTTATCTTCTCCTAGTGTCTAAACTATTCTCCATGGCTGGACCCCCAAATAATATTCCTTGACGTGCTAAGGGGTATCTAGAGAGTGGGATAGGTTTAATAACTACCCTAACCCTAACGCGTACCCTAACCCTAACACCTACCCTAAACCTAACACGTACCCTAATCCTAACCCGTACCCTAAACCGAGCCCTAACCCTCAAACTAACCCTAACCCTAACCCTAACCCATACCCTACGCCGTACCCGAACCCGTACTCTAAGCCTTACCCTAACAATAACCCTAACCCTAACCCTAACCCTAACCCTAAGCTACCCTTGACTGCTTCTGCCTCCAATAAATTTCCTAAGCACTAGTGTATTAAGGAACAGGTTAAAAAGAGAATCCTAATGTGATTTCAGGATAATGGGTGTGTTCCTTATCTTCTCCTAGTGTCTAAACTCTTCTCCATGGCTGGACCCCCAAATAATATTCCTTGACGTGCTAAGGGGTATCTAGAGAGTGGGATAGGTTTAATAACTACCCTAAACCTAACGCGTACCCTAACCCTAACCCCTACCCTAACACTAACACGAACCCTAATCCTAACCCGTACCCTAAACCGAGCCCTAACCTTCAAACTAACCCTAACCCTAACCCTAACCCATACCCTACGCCGTACACGAACCCGTACCCGAACCCGTACCCTAAGCCGTACCCTAACCCTAACCCTAACCCTAACCCTAACCCTAAGCTACCCTTTACTGCTTCTGCCTCCAATAGATTTCCTAAGCACTAGTGTTTTAAGGAACAGGTTAAAAAGAGAATCCTAATGTGATTTCTTGATAATGGGTGTGTTCCTTATCTTCTCCTAGTGTCTAAACTCTTCTCCATGGCTGGACCCCCAAATAATATTCCTTGACGTGCTAAGGGGTATCTAGAGAGTGGGATAGGTTTAATAACTACCCTAACCCTAATGCGTACCCTAACCCTAACCCCTACCCTAACCCTAACACGTACCCTAATCCTAAACCGTACCCTAAACCGAGCCCTAACCCTCAAACTAACCCTAACCCTAACCCTAACCCATACCCTACGCCATACCCGAACCCGTAATCTAAGCCTTACCCTAACAATAACCCTAACCCTAACCCTAACCCTAACCCTAAGCTACCCTTGACTGCTTCTGCCTCCAATAGATTTCCTAAGCACTAGTGTTTTAAGGAACAGGTTAAAAAGAGAATCCTAATGTGATTTCTTGATAATGGGTGTGTTCCTTATCTTCTCCTAGTGTCTAAACTCTTCTCCATGGCTGAACCCCAAATAATATTCCTTGACGTGCTAAGGGGTATCTAGAGACTGGGGTAGGTTTAATAACTACCCTAACCCTAACGCGTACCCTAACCCTAACCTCTACCCTAACCCTAACACGTACACTAATCCTAACCCGTACCCTAAACCGAGCCCTAACCCTCAAACTAACCCTAACCCTAACCCTAACCCATACCCTACGCCGTACCCAAACCCGTACCCGAACCCGTTCCCTAAGCCGTACGCTAACCCTAACCCTTAACCTAACCCTAACCCTAACCCTAAGCTACCCTTTACTGCTTCTGCCTCTAATAGATTTCCTAAGCACTAGTGTATTAAGGAACAGGTTAAAAAGAGAATCCTAATGTGATTTCAGGATAATGGGTGTGTTCCTTATCTTCTCCTAGTGTCTAAACTCTTCTCCATGGCTGGACCCCCAAATAATATTCCTTGACGTGCTAAGGGGTATCTAGAGAGTGGGATAGGTTTAATAACTACCCTAAACCTAACGCGTACCCTAACCCTAACCCCTACCCTAACACTAACACGAACCCTAATCCTAACCCGTACCCTAAACCGAGCCCTAACCTTCAAACTAACCCTAACCCTAACCCTAACCCATACCCTACGCCGTACACGAACCCGTACCCGAACCCGTACCCTAAGCCGTACCCTAACCCTAACCCTAACCCTAACCCTAACCCTAAGCTACCCTTTACTGCTTCTGCCTCCAATAGATTTCCTAAGCACTAGTGTTTTAAGGAACAGGTTAAAAAGAGAATCCTAATGTGATTTCTTGATAATCGGTGTGTTCCTTATCTTCTCCTAGTGTCTAAACTCTTCTCCATGGCTGGACCCCCAAATAATATTCCTTGACGTGCTAAGGGGTATCTAGAGAGTGGGATAGGTTTAATAACTACCCTAACCCTAATGCGTACCCTAAACCTAACCCCTACCCTAACCCTAACACGTACCCTAATCCTAACCCGTACCCTAAACCGAGCCCTAACCCTCAAACTAACCCTAACCCTAACCCTAACCCATACCCTACGCCGTACCCGAACCCGTTCCCGAACCCTTACCCTAAGCCGTACCCTAACCCTAACCCTAATCCTAACCCTAACCCTAAGCTACCCTTGACTGCTTCTGCCTCCAATAGATTTCCTAAGCACTAGTGTATTAAGGAACAGGTTAAAAAGAGAATCCTAATGTGATTTCAGGACAATGGGTGTGTTCCTTATCTTCTCCTATTGTCTAAACTCTTCTCCATGGCTGGACCCCCAAATAATATTCCTTGACGTGCTAAGGGGTATCTAGACAGTGGGATAGGTTTAATAACTACCCTAACCCTAACGCGTACCCTAACCCTAACCCCTACCCTAACCCTAACACGAACCCTAATCCTAACCCGTACCCTAAACCGAGCCCTAACCTTCAAACTAACCCTAACCCTAACCCTAACCCATACCCTACGCCGTACACGAACCCGTACCTGAACCCGTACCCTAAGCCGTACCCTAACCCTAACCCTAACCCTAACCCTAACCCTAACCCTAAGCTACCCTTGACTGCTTCTGCCTCCAATAGATTTCCTAAGCACTAGTGTTTTAAGGAACAGGTTAAAAAGAGAATCCTAATGTGATTTCTTGATAATGGGTGTGTTCCTTATCTTCTCCTAGTGTCTAAACTCTTCTCCAAGGCTGAACCCCCAAATAATATTCCTTGACGTGCTAAGGGGTATCTAGAGAGTGGGATAGGTTTAATAACTACCCTAACCCTAACGCGTACCCTAACCCTAACCTCTACCCTAACCCTAACACGTACACTAATCCTAACCCGTACCCTAAACCGAGCCCTAACCTTCAAACCAACCCTAACCCTAACCCTAACCCATGCCCTACGCCGTACCCGAACCCGGACCCGAACCCGTACCCTAAGCCGTACCCTAACCCTAACCCTAACCCTAACCCTAACCCTAAGCTACCCTTGACTGCTTCTGCCTCCAATAGATTTCCTAAGCACTAGTGTATTAAGGAACAGGTTAAAAAGAGAATCCTAATGTGATTTCAGGATAATGGGTGTGTTCCTTATCTTCTCCTAGTGTCTAAACTCTTCTCCATGGCTGGACCCCCAAATAATATTCCTTGACATGCTAAAGGGTATTTAGAGAGTGGGATAGGTTTAATAACTACCCTAACCCTAATGCGTACCCTAACCCTAACACGTACCCTAATCCTAACCCGTAACCTAAACCGAGCCCTAACCCTCAAACTAACCCTAACCCTAACCCTAACCCATACCCTACGCCGTACCCGAACCCGTACGCGAAACCGTACCCTAAGCCGTACCCTAAAGCTAACCCTAACCCTAACCCTAACCCTAACCCTAAGCTACCCTTGACTGCTTCTGCCTCCAATAGATTTCCTAAGCACTAGTGTTTTAAGGAACAGGTTAAAAATAGAATCCTAATGTGATTTCTTGATAATGGGTGTGTTCCTAATCTTCTCCTAGTGTCTAAACTCTTCTCCATGGCTGGACCCCCAAATAATATTCTTTGACGTGCTAAGGGGTATCTAGAGAGTGGGATAGGTTTAATAACTACACTAACCCTAACGTGTACCCTAACCCTAACCCCTACCCTAACCCTAACACTTACCCAAATCCTAACCCGTAACGTAAACCGAGCCCTAACCCTCAAACTAACCCTAACCCTAACCCTAACCCTAACCTTCAAACTAACCCTAACCCTAACCCTACGCCATACCCAAAACCGTACCCGAACCCGTACCCGAACCCGTACCCTAAGCCGTACTCTAACCCTAACCCTAACCCTAAGCTACCCTTCACTGCTTCTGCCTCTAATAGATTTCCTAAGCACTAGTGTTTTAAGGAACAGGTTAAAAAGAGAATCCTAATGTGATTTCTTGATAATGGGTGTGTTCCTTATCTTCTCCTAGTGTCTAAACTCTTCTCCATGGATGGACCCCCAAATAATATTCCTTGATGTGCTAAGGGGTATCTAGAGAGTGAGATAGGTTTAATAACTACCCTAACCCTAACGCGTACCCTAACACTAACACGTACCCTAATCCTAACCCGTACCCTAAACCGAGCCCTAACCCTCAAACTAACCCTAACCCTAACCCTAACCCATACCCTACGCCGTACCCGAACCCGAACCCGAACCCGTTCCCTAAGCCGTACCCTAACCCTAACCCTAAACCTAACCCTAACCCTAACCCTAAGCTACCCTTCACTGCTTCTGCCTCTAATAGATTTCCTAAGCACTAGTGTATTAAGGAACAGGTTAAAAAGAGAATCCTAATGTGATTTCAGGATAATGGGTGTGTTCCTTATCTTCTCCTAGTGTCTAAACTCTTCTCCATGGCTGGACCCCCAAATAATATTCCTTGACGTGCTAAGGGGTATCTAGAGAGTGGGATAGGTTTAATAACTACCCTAAACCTAACGCGTACCCTAACCCTAACCCCTACCCTAACCCTAACACGAACCCTAATCCTAACCCGTACCCTAAACCGAGCCCTAACCTTCAAACTAACCCTAACCCTAACCCTAACACATGCCCTACGCCGTACACGAACCCGTACCCGAACCCGTACCCTAAGCCGTACCCTAACCCTAACCCTAACCTTATCCCTAACCCTAAGCTACCCTTGACTGCTTCTGCCTCCAATAGATTTCCTAAGCACTAGTGTTTTAAGGAACAGGTTAAAAAGAGAATCCTAATGTGAGTTCTTGATAATGGGTGTGCTCCTTATCTTCTCCTAGTGTCTAAACTCTTCTCCATGGCTGGACCCCCAAATAATATTCCTTGACGTGCTAAGGGGTATCTAGAGAGTGGGATAGGTTTAATAACTACCCTAACCCTAACGCGTACCCTAACCCTAACACCTACCCTAAACCTAACACGTACCCTAATCCTAACCCGTACCCTAAACCGAGCCCTAACCCTCAAACTAACCCTAACCCTAACCCTAACCCATACCCTACGCCGTACCCGAACCCGTACTCTAAGCCTTACCCTAACAATAACCCTAACCCTAACCCTAACCCTAACCCTAAGCTACCCTTGAATGCTTCTGCCTCCAATAAATTTCCTAAGCACTAGTGTATTAAGGAACAGGTTAAAAAGAGAATCCTAATGTGATTTCAGGATAATGGGTGTGTTCCTTATCTTCTCCTAGTGTCTAAACTCTTCTCCATGGCTGGACCCCCAAATAATATTCCTTGACGTGCTAAGGGGTATCTAGAGAGTGGGATAGGTTTAATAACTACCCTAAACCTAACGCGTACCCTAACCCTAACCCCTACCCTAACACTAACACGAACCCTAATCCTAACCCGTACCCTAAACCGAGCCCTAACCTTCAAACTAACCCTAACCCTAACCCTAACCCATACCCTACGCCGTACACGAACCCGTACCCGAACCCGTACCCTAAGCCGTACCCTAACCCTAACCCTAACCCTAACCCTAACCCTAAGCTACCCTTTACTGCTTCTGCCTCCAATAGATTTCCTAAGCACTAGTGTTTTAAGGAACAGGTTAAAAAGAGAATCCTAATGTGATTTCTTGATAATGGGTGTGTTCCTTATCTTCTCCTAGTGTCTAAACTCTTCTCCATGGCTGGACCCCCAAATAATATTCCTTGACGTGCTAAGGGGTATCTAGAGAGTGGGATAGGTTTAATAACTACCCTAACCCTAATGCGTACCCTAACCCTAACCCCTACCCTAACCCTAACACGTACCCTAATCCTAACCCGTACCCTAAACCGAGCCCTAACCCTCAAACTAACCCTAACCCTAACCCTAACCCATACCCTACGCCATACCCGAACCCGTAATCTAAGCCTTACCCTAACAATAACCCTAACCCTAACCCTAACCCTAACCCTAAGCTACCCTTGACTGCTTCTGCCTCCAATAGATTTCCTAAGCACTAGTGTTTTAAAGAACAGGTTAAAAAGAGAATCCTAATGTGATTTCTTGATAATGGGTGTGTTCCTTATCTTCTCCTAGTGTCTAAACTCTTCTCCAAGGCTGAACCCCCAAATAATATTCCTTGACGTGCTAAGGGGTATCTAGAGAGTGGGATAGGTTTAATAACTACCCTAACCCTAACGCGTACCCTAACCCTAACCTCTAACCTAACCCTAACACGTACACTAATCCTAACCCGTACCCTAAACCGAGCCCTAACCCTCAAACTAACCCTAACCCTAACCCTAACCCATACCCTACGCCGTACCTGAACCCGTACCCGAACCCGTTCCCTGAGCCGTACCCTAACCCTAACCCTTAACCTAACCCTAACCCTAACCCTAAGCTACCCTTCACTGCTTCTGCCTCTAATAGATTTCCTAAGCACTAGTGTATTAAGGAACAGGTTAAAAAGGGAATCCTAATGTGATTTCAGGATAATGGGTGTATTCCTTATCTTCTCCTAGTGTCTAAACTCTTCTCCATGGCTGGACCCCCAAATAATATTCCTTGACGTGCTAAGGGGTATCTAGAGAGTGGGATAGGTTTAATAACTACCCTAAACCTAACGCGTACCCTAACCCTAACCCCTACCCTAACCCTAACACGAACCCTAATCCTAACCCGTACCCTAAACCGAGCCCTAACCTTCAAACTAACCCTAACCCTAACCCTAACCCATACCCTACGCCGTACACGAACCCGTACCCGAACCCGTACCCTAAGCCGTACCCTAACCCTAACCCTAACCCTAACCCTAACCCTAAGCTACCCTTTACTGCTTCTGCCTCCAATAGATTTCCTAAGCACTAGTGTTTTAAGGAACAGGTTAAAAAGAGAATCGTAATGTGATTTCTTGATAATGGGTGTGTTCCTTATCTTCTCCTAGTGTCTAAACTCTTCTCCATGGCTGGACCCCCAAATAATATTCCTTGACGTGCTAAGGGGTATCTAGAGAGTGGGATAGGTTTAATAACTACCCTAACCCTAATGCGTACCCTAACCCTAACCCCTACCCTAACCCTAACACGTACCCTAATCCTAACCCGTAACCTAAACCGAGCCCTAACCCTCAAACTAACCCTAACCCTAACCCTAACCCATACCCTACGCCATACCCAAACCCGGACCCGAACCCGTACCCTAAGCCGTACCCTAACCCTAAACCTATCCCTAACCCTAACCCTAAGCTACCCTTGACTGCTTCTGCTTCCAATAGATTTCCTAAGCACTAGTGTATTAAGGAACAGGTTAAAAAGAGAATCCTAATGTGCTTTCAGGATAATGGGTGTGTTCCTTATCTTCTCCTAGTGTCTAAACTCTTCTCCATGGCTGGACCCCCAAATAATATTCCTTGACGTGCTAAGGGGTATCTAGAGAGTGGGATAGGTTTAATAACTACCCTTAACCTAACGCGTACCCTAACCCTAACACCTACCCTAACCCTAACACGAACCCTTATCCTAACCCGTACCCTAAACCGAGCCCTAACCTTCAAACTAACCCTAACCCTAACCCTAACACATGCCCTACGCCGTACACGACCCCGTACCCGAACCCTTACCCTAAGCCGTACCCTAACCCTAACCCTAACCTTATCCCTAACCCTAAGCTACCCTTGACTGCTTCTGCCTCCAATAGATTTCCTAAGCACTAGTGTTTTAAGGAACAGGTTAAAAAGAGAATCCTAATGTGATTTCTTGATAATGGGTGTGCTCCTTATCTTCTCCTAGTGTCTAAACTCTTCTCCATGGCTGGACCCCCAAATAATATTCCTTGACGTGCTAAGGGGTATCTAGAGAGTGGGATAGGTTTAATAACTACCCTAACCCTAACGCGTACCCTAACCCTAACACCTACCCTAAACCTAACACGTACCCTAATCCTAACCCGTACCCTAAACCGAGCCCTAACCCTCAAACTAACCCTAACCCTAACCCTAACCCATACCCTACGCCGTACCCGAACCCGTAATCTAAGCCTTACCCTAACAATAACCCTAACCCTAACCCTAACCCTAACCCTAAGCTACCCTTGACTGCTTCTGCCTCCAATAGATTTCCTAAGCACTAGTGTTTTAAGGAACAGGTTAAAAAGAGAATCGTAATGTGATTTCTTGATAATGGGTGTGTTCCTTATCTTCTCCTAGTGTCTAAACTCTTCTCCATGGCTGAACCCCCAATAATATTCCTTGACGTGCTAAGGGGTATCTAGAGACTGGGGTAGGTTTAATAACTACCCTAACCCTAACGCGTACCCTAACCCTAACCTCTACCCTAACCCTAACACGTACACTAATCCTAACCCGTACCCTAAAACGAGCCCTAACCCTCAAACTAACCCTAACCCTAACCCTAACCCATACCCTACGCCGTACACAAACCCGTACCCGAACCCGTTCCCTAAGCCGTACGCTAACCCTAACCCTTAACCTAACCCTAACCCTAACCCTAAGCTACCCTTTACTGCTTCTGCCTCTAATAGATTTCCTAAGCACTAGTGTATTAAGGAACAGGTTAAAAACAGAATCCTAATGTGATTTCAGGATAATGGGTGTGTTCCTTATCTTCTCCTAATGTCTAAACTCTTCTCCATGGCTGGACCCCCAAATAATATTCCTTGACGTGCTAAGGGGTATCTAGAGAGTGGGATAGGTTTAATAACTACCCTAAACCTAACGCGTACCCTAACCCTAACCCCTACCCTAACTCTAACACGAACCCTAATCCTAACCCGTACCCTAAACCGAGCCCTAACCTTCAAACTAACCCTAACCCTAACCCTAACCCATACCCTACGCCGTACACGAACCCGTACCCGAACCCGTACCCTAAGCCGTACCCTAACCCTAACCCTAACCCTAACCCTAACCCTAAGCTACCCTTTACTGCTTCTGCCTCCAATAGATTTCCTAAGCACTAGTGTTTTAAGGAACAGGTTAAAAAGAGAATCCTAATGTGATTTCTTGATAATCGGTGTGTTCCTTATCTTCTCCTAGTGTCTGAACTCTTCTCCATGGCTGGACCCCCAAATAATATTCCTTGACGTGCTAAGGGGTATCTAGAGAGTGGGATAGGTTTAATAACTACCCTAACCCTAATGCGTACCCTAACCCTAACCCCTACCCTAACCCTAACACGTACCCTAATCCTAACCCGTACCCTAAACCGAGCCCTAACCCTCAAACTAACCCTAACCCTAACCCTAACCCATACCCTACGCCGTACCCGAACCCGTTCCCGAACCCTTACCCTAAGCCGTACCCTAACCCTAACCCTAATCCTAACCCTAACCCTAAGCTACCCTTGACTGCTTCTGCCTCCAATAGATTTCCTAAGCACTAGTGTATTAAGGAACAGGTTAAAAAGAGAATCCTAATGTGATTTCAGGACAATGGGTGTGTTCCTTATCTTCTCCTATTGTCTAAACTCTTCTCCATGGCTGGACCCCCAAATAATATTCCTTGACGTGCTAAGGGGTATCTAGATAGTGGGATAGGTTTAATAACTACCCTAACCCTAACGCGTACCCTAACCCTAACCCCTACCCTAACCCTAACACGAACCCTAATCCTAACCCGTACCCTAAACCGAGCCCTAACCCTCAAACTAACCCTAACCCTAACCCTAACACATACCCTACGCCATACCCGAACCCGTACCCGAACCCGTTCCCTAAGCCGTACCCTAACCCTAACCCTTAACCTAACCCTAACCCTAACCCTAAGCTACCCTTCACTGCTTCTGCCTCTAATAGATTTCCTAAGCACTAGTGTATTAAGGAACAGGTTAAAAAGAGAATCCTAATGTGATTTCAGGATAATGGGTGTGTTCCTTATCTTCTCCTAGTGTCTAAACTCTTCTCCAAGGCTGAACCCACAAATAATATTCCTTGACGTGCTAAGGGGTATCTAGAGAGTGGGATAGGTTTAATAACTACCCTAACTCTAACGCGTAACCTAACCCTAACATCTACCCTAACCCTAACACGTACACTAATCCTAACCCGTAACCTAAACCGAGCCCTAACCCTCAAACTAACCCTAACCCTAACCCTAACCCATACCCTACGCCGTACCCGAACCCGTACGCGAACCCGTACCCTAAGCCGTACCCTAAAGCTAACCCTAACCCTAACCCTAACCCTAACCCTAAGCTACCCTTGACTGCTTCTGCCTCCAATAGATTTCCTAAGCACTAGTGTTTTAAGGAACAGGTTAAAAATAGAATCCTAATGTGATTTCTTGATAATGGGTGTGTTCCTTATCTTCTCCTAGTGTCTAAACTCTTCTCCATGGCTGGACCCCCAAATAATATTCTTTGACGTGCTAAGGGGTATCTAGAGAGTGGGATAGGTTTAATAACTACACTAACCCTAACGCGTACCCTAACCCTAACCCCTACCCTAACCCTAACACGTACCCAAATCCTAACCCGTAACGTAAACCGAGCCCTAACCCTCAAACTAACCCTAACCCTAACCCTAACCCATACCCTACGCCGTACCCGAACCAGTACCCGAACACGTACCCTAAGCCGTACCCTAACCCTAACCCTAATCCTAACCCTAACCCTAAGCTACCCTTGACTGCTTCTGCCTACAATAGATTTCCTAAGCACTAGTGTATTAAGGAACAGGTTAAAAAGAGAATCCTAATGTGATTTCAGGATAATGGGTGTGTTCCTTATCTTCTCCTATTGTCTAAACTCTTCTCCATGGCTGGACCCCCAAATAATATTCCTTGACGTGCTAAGGGGTATCTAGAGAGTGGGATAGGTTTAATAACTACCCTAACCCTAATGCGTACCCTAACCCTAACCCCTACCCTAACCCTAACACGAACCCTAATCCTAACCCGTACCCTAAACCGAGCCCTAACCTTCAAACTAACCCTAACCCTAACCCTAACCCATACCCTACGCCGTACACGAACCCGTATCCGAACCCGTACCCTAAGCCGTACCCTAACCCTAACCCTAACCCTAACCCTAAACCTAACCCTAAGCTACCCTTGACTGCTTCTTCCTCCAATAGATTTCCTAAGCACTAGTGTTTTAAGGAACAGGTTAAAAAGAGAATCCTAATGTGATTTCTTGATAATGGGTGTGTTCCTTATCTTCTCCTAGTGTCTAAACTCTTCTCCAAGGCTGGACCCCCAAATAATATTCCTTGACGTGCTAAGGGGTATCTAGAGAGTGGGATAGGTTTAATAACTACCCTAACCCTAACGCGTACCCTAACCCTAACCTCTACCCTAACCCTAACACGTACACTAATCCTAACCCGTACCCTAAACCGAGCCCTAACCCTCAAACTAACCCTAACCCTAACCCTAACCCATACCCTACGCCGTACCCGAACCCGGACCCGAACCCGTACCCTAAGCCGTACCCTAACCCTAACCCTAACCCTAACCCTAAGCTACCCTTGACTGCTTCTGCCTCCAATAAATTTCCTAAGCATTAGTGTATTAAGGAACAGGTTAAAAAGAGAATCCTAATGTGATTTCAGGATAATGGGTGTGTTCCTTATCTTCTCCTAGTGTCTAAACTCTTCTCCATGGCTGGACCCCCAAATAATATTCCTTGACGTGCTAAAGGGTATCTAGAGAGTGGGATAGGTTAAATAACTACCCTAACCCTAACGCGTATCCTAACCCTAACCACTACCCTAACCCTAACACGTACCCTAATCCTAACCCGTAACCTAAACCGAGCCCTAACCCTCAAACTAACCCTAACCCTAACCCTAACCCATAACCTACGCCATACCCAAAACCGTACCCGAACCCGTACCCGAACCCGTACCCTAAGCCGTACTCTAACCCTAACCCTAACCCTAAGCTACCCTTCACTGCTTCTGCCTCTAATAGATTTCCTATGCACTAGTGTTTTAAGGAACAGGTTAAAAAGAGAATCCTAATGTGATTTCTTGATAATGGGTGTGTTCCTTATCTTCTCCTAGTGTCTAAACTCTTCTCCATGGATGGACCCCCAAATAATATTCCTTGATGTGCTAAGGGGTATCTAGAGAGTGGGATAGGTTTAATAACTACCCTAACCCTAACGCGTACCCTAACACTAACACGTACCCTAATCCTAACCCGTACCCTAAACCGAGCCCTAACCATCAAACTAACCCTAACCCTAACCCTAACCCATACCCTACGCCGTACCCGAACCCGAACCCGAACCCGTTCCCTAAGCCGTACCCTAACCCTAACCCTAAACCTAACCCTAACCCTAACCCTAAGCTACCCTTCACTGCTTCTGCCTCTAATAGATTTCCTAAGCACTAGTGTATTAAGGAACAGGTTAAAAAGAGAATCCTAATGTGATTTCAGGATAATGGGTGTGTTCCTTATCTTCTCCTAGTGTCTAAACTCTTCTCCATGGCTGGACCCCCAAATAATATTCCTTGACGTGCTAAGGGGTATCTAGAGAGTGGGATAGGTTTAATAACTACCCTAAACCTAACGCGTACCCTAACCCTAACCCCTACCCTAACCCTAACACGAACCCTAATCCTAACCCGTACCCTAAACTGAGCCCTAACCTTCAAACTAACCCTAACCCTAACCCTAACACATGCCTTACGCCGTACACGAACCCGTACCCGAACCCGTACCCTAAGCCGTACCCTAACCCTAACCCTAACCTTATCCCTAACCCTAAGCTACCCTTGACTGCTTCTGCCTCCAATAGATTTCCTAAGCACTAGTGTTTTAAGGAACAGGTTAAAAATAGAATCCTAATGTGGGTTCTTGATAATGGGTGTGCTCCTTATCTTCTCCTAGTGTCTAAACTCTTCTCCATGGCTGGACCCCCAAATAATATTCCTTGACGTGCTAAGGGGTATCTAGAGAGTGGGATAGGTTTAATAACTACCCTAACCCTAACGCGTACCCTAACCCTAACACCTACCCTAAACCTAACACGTACCCTAATCCTAACCCGTACCCTAAACCTAGCCCTAACCCTCAAACTAACCCTAACCCTAACCCTAACCCATACCCTACGCCGTACCCGAACCCGTACTCTAAGCCTTACCCTAACAATAACCCTAACCCTAACCCTAAACCTAACCCTAAGCTACCCTTGACTGCTTCTGCCTCCAATAAATTTCCTAAGCACTAGTGTATTAAGGAACAGGTTAAAAAGAGAATCCTAATGTGATTTCAGGATAATGGGTGTGTTCCTTATCTTCTCCTAGTGTCTAAACTCTTCTCCATGGCTGGACCCCCAAATAATATTCCTTGACGTGCTAAGGGGTATCTAGAGAGTGGGATAGGTTTAATAACTACCCTAAACCTAACGCGTACCCTAACCCTAACCCCTACCCTAACACTAAGACGAACCCTAATCCTAACCCGTACCCTAAACCGAGCCCTAACCTTCAAACTAACCCTAACCCTAACCCTAACCCATACCCTACGCCGTACACGAACCCGTACCCGAACCCGTACCCTAAGCCGTACCCTAACCCTAACCCTAACCCTAACCCTAACCCTAAGCTACCCTTTACTGCTTCTGCCTCCAATAGATTTCCTAAGCACTAGTGTTTTAAGGAACAGGTTAAAAAGAGAATCCTAATGTGATTTCTTGATAATGGGTGTGTTCCTTATCTTCTCCTAGTGTCTAAACTCTTCTCCATGGCTGGACCCCCAAATAATATTCCTTGACGTGCTAAGGGGTATCTAGAGAGTGGGATAGGTTTAATAACTACCCTAACCCTAATGCGTACCCTAACCCTAACCCCTACCCTAACCCTAACACGTACCCTAATCCTAACCCGTACCCTAAACCGAGCCCTAACCCTCAAACTAACCCTAAACCTAACCCTAACCCATACCCTACGCCGTACCCGAACCCGTTCCCGAACCCTTACCCTAAGCCGTACCCTAACCCTAACCCTAATCCTAACCCTAACCCTAAGCTACCCTTGACTGCTTCTGCCTACAATAGATTTCCTAAGCACTAGTGTATTAAGGAACAGGTTTAAAATAGAATCCTAATGTGATTTCAGGACAATGGGTGTGTTCCTTATCTTCTCCTATTGTCTAAACTCTTCTCCATGGCTGGACCCCCAAATAATATTCCTTGACGTGCTAAGGGGTATCTAGAGAGTGGGATAGGTTTAATAACTACCCTAACCCTAACGCGTACCCTAACCCTAACCTCTACCCTAACCCTAACACGTACACTAATCCTAACCCGTACCCTAAACCGAGCCCTAACCCTCAAACTAACCCTAACCCTAACCCTAACCCATACCCTACGCCGTACCCGAACCCGTACCCGAACCCGTTCCCTAAGCCGTACCCTAACCCTAACCCTTAACCTAACCCTAACCCTAACCCTAAGCTACCCTTCACTGCTTCTGCCTCTAATAGATTTCCTAAGCACTAGTGTATTAAGGAACAGGTTAAAAAGAGAATCCTAATGTGATTTCAGGATAATGGGTGTGTTCCTTATCTTCTCCTAGTGTCTAAACTCTTCTCCAAGGCTGAACCCCCAAATAATATTCCTTGACGTGCTAAGGGGTATCTAGAGAGTGGGATAGGTTTAATAACTACCCTAACCCTAACGCGTACCCTAACCCTAACCTCTACCCTAACCCTAACACGTACACTAATCCTAACCCGTACCCTAAACCGAGCCCTAACCTTCAAACTAACCCTAACCCTAACCCTAACCCATACCCTACGCCGTACCCGAACCCGGACCCGAACCCGTACCCTAAGCCGTACCCTAACCCTAACCCTAACCCTAACCCTAAGCTACCCTTGACTGCTTCTGCCTCCAATAGATTTCCTAAGCACTAGTGTATTAAGGAACAGGTTAAAAAGAGAATCCTAATGTGATTTCAGGATAATGGGTGTGTTCCTTATCTTCTCCTAGTGTCTAAACTCTTCTCCATGGCTGGACCCCCAAATAATATTCCTTGACGTGCTAAGGGGTATCTAGAGAGTGGGATAGGTTTAATAACTACCCTAACCCTAACGCGTACCCTAACCCTAACCCCTACCCTAACCCTAACACGAACCCTAATCCTAACCCGTACCCTAAACCGAGCCCTAACCTTCAAACTAACCCTAACCCTAACCCTAACCCATACCCTACGCCGTACACGAACCCGTACCTGAACCCGTACCCTAAGCCGTACCCTAACCCTAACCCTAACCCTAACCCTAACCCTAACCCTAAGCTACCCTTGACTGCTTCTGCCTCCAATAGATTTCCTAAGCACTAGTGTTTTAAGGAACAGGTTAAAAAGAGAATCCTAATGTGATTTCTTGATAATGGGTGTGTTCCTTATCTTCTCCTAGTGTCTAAACACTTCTCCAAGGCTGAACCCCCAAATAATATTCCTTGACGTGCTAAGGGGTATCTAGAGAGTGGGATAGGTTTAATAACTACCCTAACCCTAACGCGTACCCTAACCCTAACCTCTACCCTAACCCTAACACGTACACTAATCCTAACCCGTACCCTAAACCGAGCCCTAACCCTCAAACTAACCCTAACCCTAACCCTAACCCATACCCTACGCCGTACCCGAACCCGTACCCGAACCCGTTCCCTAAGCCGTACCCTAACCCTAACCCTTAACCTAACCCTAACCCTAACCCTAAGCTACCCTTCACTGCTTCTGCCTCTAATAGATTTCCTAAGCACTAGTGTATTAAGGAACAGGTTAAAAAGAGAATCCTAATGTGATTTCAGGATAATGGGTGTGTTCCTTATCTTCTCCTAGTGTCTAAACTCTTCTCCAAGGCTGAACCCCCAAATAATATTCCTTGACGTGCTAAGGGGTATCTAGAGAGTGGGATAGGTTTAATAACTACCCTAACCCTAACGCGTACCCTAACCCTAACCTCTACCCTAACCCTAACACGTACACTAATCCTAACCCGTACCCTAAACCGAGCCCTAACCCTCAAACTAACCCTAACCCTAACCCTAACCCATACCCTACGCCGTACCCGAACCCGTACCCGAACCCGTTCCCTAAGCCGTACCCTAACCCTAACCCTTAACCTAACCCTAACCCTAACCCTAAGCTACCCTTCACTGCTTCTGCCTCTAATAGATTTCCTAAGCACTAGTGTATTAAGGAACAGGTTAAAAAGAGAATCCTAATGTGATTTCAGGATAATGGGTGTGTTCCTTATCTTCTCCTAGTGTCTAAACTCTTCTCCAAGGCTGAACCCCCAAATAATATTCCTTGACGTGCTAAGGGGTATCTAGAGAGTGGGATAGGTTTAATAACTACCCTAACCCTAACGCGTACCCTAACCCTAACCTCTACCCTAACCCTAACACGTACACTAATCCTAACCCGTACCCTAAACCGAGCCCTAACCTTCAAACTAACCCTAACCCTAACCCTAACCCATACCCTACGCCGTACCCGAACCCGGACCCGAACCCGTACCCTAAGCCGTACCCTAACCCTAACCCTAACCCTAACCCTAAGCTACCCTTGACTGCTTCTGCCTCCAATAGATTTCCTAAGCACTAGTGTATTAAGGAACAGGTTAAAAAGAGAATCCTAATGTGATTTCAGGATAATGGGTGTGTTCCTTATCTTCTCCTAGTGTCTAAACTCTTCTCCATGGCTGGACCCCCAAATAATATTCCTTGACGTGCTAAGGGGTATCTAGAGAGTGGGATAGGTTTAATAACTACCCTAACCCTAACGCGTACCCTAACCCTAACCCCTACCCTAACCCTAACACGAACCCTAATCCTAACCCGTACCCTAAACCGAGCCCTAACCTTCAAACTAACCCTAACCCTAACCCTAACCCATACCCTACGCCGTACACGAACCCGTACCTGAACCCGTACCCTAAGCCGTACCCTAACCCTAACCCTAACCCTAACCCTAACCCTAACCCTAAGCTACCCTTGACTGCTTCTGCCTCCAATAGATTTCCTAAGCACTAGTGTTTTAAGGAACAGGTTAAAAAGAGAATCCTAATGTGATTTCTTGATAATGGGTGTGTTCCTTATCTTCTCCTAGTGTCTAAACACTTCTCCAAGGCTGAACCCCCAAATAATATTCCTTGACGTGCTAAGGGGTATCTAGAGAGTGGGATAGGTTTAATAACTACCCTAACCCTAACGCGTACCCTAACCCTAACCTCTACCCTAACCCTAACACGTACACTAATCCTAACCCGTACCCTAAACCGAGCCCTAACCCTCAAACTAACCCTAACCCTAACCCTAACCCATACCCTACGCCGTACCCGAACCCGTACCCGAACCCGTTCCCTAAGCCGTACCCTAACCCTAACCCTTAACCTAACCCTAACCCTAACCCTAAGCTACCCTTCACTGCTTCTGCCTCTAATAGATTTCCTAAGCACTAGTGTATTAAGGAACAGGTTAAAAAGAGAATCCTAATGTGATTTCAGGATAATGGGTGTGTTCCTTATCTTCTCCTAGTGTCTAAACTCTTCTCCAAGGCTGAACCCCCAAATAATATTCCTTGACGTGCTAAGGGGTATCTAGAGAGTGGGATAGGTTTAATAACTACCCTAACCCTAACGCGTACCCTAACCCTAACCTCTACCCTAACCCTAACACGTACACTAATCCTAACCCGTACCCTAAACCGAGCCCTAACCTTCAAACTAACCCTAACCCTAACCCTAACCCATACCCTACGCCGTACCCGAACCCGGACCCGAACCCGTACCCTAAGCCGTACCCTAACCCTAACCCTAACCCTAACCCTAAGCTACCCTTGACTGCTTCTGCCTCCAATAGATTTCCTAAGCACTAGTGTATTAAGGAACAGGTTAAAAAGAGAATCCTAATGTGATTTCAGGATAATGGGTGTGTTCCTTATCTTCTCCTAGTGTCTAAACTCTTCTCCATGGCTGGACCCCCAAATAATATTCCTTGACATGCTAAAGGGTATTTAGAGAGTGGGATAGGTTTAATAACTACCCTAACCCTAATGCGTACCCTAACCCTAACACGTACCCTAATCCTAACCCGTAACCTAAACCGAGCCCTAACCCTCAAACTAACCCTAACCCTAACACTAACCCATACCCTACGCCGTACCCGAACCCGGATCCGAACCCGTACCCTAAGCCGTACCCTAACCCTAACCCTAACCCTAACCCTAACCCTAAGCTACCCTTGACTGCTTCTGCCTCCAATAGATTTCCTAAGCACTAGTGTATTAAGGAACAGGTTAAAAAGAGTATCCTAATGTGATTTCAGGATAATGGGTGTGTTCCTTATCTTCTCCTAGTGTCTAAACTCTTCTCCATGGCTGGACCCCCAAATAATATTCCTTGACATGCTAAAGGGTATTTAGAGAGTGGGATAGGTTTAATAACTACCCTAACCCTAATGCGTACCCTAACCCTAACACGTACCCTAATCCTAACCCGTAACCTAAACCGAGCCCTAACCCTCAAACTAACCCTAACCCTAACCCTAACCCATACCCTACGCCGTACCCGAACCAGTACCCGAACACGTACCCTAAGCCGTACCCTAACCCTAACCCTAATCCTAACCCTAACCCTAAGCTACCCTTGACTGCTTCTGCCTACAATAGATTTCCTAAGCACTAGTGTATTAAGGAACAGGTTAAAAAGAGAATCCTAATGTGATTTCAGGATAATGGGTGTGTTCCTTATCTTCTCCTATTGTCTAAACTCTTCTCCATGGCTGGACCCCCAAATAATATTCCTTGACGTGCTAAGGGGTATCTAGAGAGTGGGATAGGTTTAATAACTACCCTAACCCTAATGCGTACCCTAAACCTAACCCCTACCCTAACCCTAACACGAACCCTAATCCTAACCCGTACCCTAAACCGAGCCCTAACCTTCAAACTAACCCTAACCCTAACCCTAACCCATACCCTACGCTGTACACGAACCCGTACCCGAACCCGTACCCTAAGCCGTACCCTAACCCTAACCCTAACCCTAACCCTAAACCTAACCCTAAGCTACCCTTGACTGCTTCTTCCTCCAATAGATTTCCTAAGCACTAGTGTTTTAAGGAACAGGTTAAAAAGAGAATCCTAATGTGATTTCTTGATAATGGGTGTGTTCCTTATCTTCTCCTAGTGTCTAAACTCTTCTCCAAGGCTGGACCCCCAAATAATATTCCTTGACGTGCTAAGGGGTATCTAGAGAGTGGGATAGGTTTAATAACTACCCTAACCCTAACGCGTACCCTAACCCTAACCTCTACCCTAACCCTAACACGTACACTAATCCTAACCCGTACCCTAAACCGAGCCCTAACCCTCAAACTAACCCTAACCCTAACCCTAACCCATACCCTACGCCGTACCCGAACCCGGACCTGAACCCGTACCCTAAGCCGTACCCTAACCCTAACCCTAACCCTAACCCTAACCCTAAGCTACCCTTGACTGCTTCTGCCTCCAATAAATTTCCTAAGCACTAGTGTATTAAGGAACAGGTTAAAAAGAGAATCCTAATGTGATTTCAGGATAATCGGTGTGTTCCTTATCTTCTCCTAGTGTCTAAACTCTTCTCCATGGCTGGACCCCCAAATAATATTCCTTGACGTGCTAAAGGGTATCTAGAGAGTGGGATAGGTTAAATAACTACCCTAACCCTAACGCGTATCCTAACCCTAACCACTACCCTAACCCTAACACGTACCCTAATCCTAACCCGTAACCTAAACCGAGCCCTAACCCTCAAACTAACCCTAACCCTAACCCTAACCCATACCCTACGCCATACCCAAAACCGTACCCGAACCCGTACCCGAACCCGTACCCTAAGCCGTACCCTAACCCTAACCCTAACCCTAAGCTACCCTTGACTGCTTCTGCCTCCAATAGATTTCCTAAGCACTAGTGTTTTAAGGAACAGGTTAAAAAGAGAATCCTAATGTGATTTCTTGATAATGGGTGTGTTCCTTATCTTCTCCTAGTGTCTAAACTCTTCTCCATGGATGGACCCCCAAATAATATTCCTTGATGTGCTAAGGGGTATCTAGAGAGTGGGATAGGTTTAATAACTACCCTAACCCTAACGCGTACCCTAACACTAACACGTACCCTAATCCTAACCCGTACCCTAAACCGAGCCCTAACCCTCAAACTAACCCTAACCCTAACCCTAACCCATACCCTACGCCGTACCCGAACCCGAACCCGAACCCGTTCCCTAAGCCGTACCCTAACCCTAACCCAAAACCTAACCCTAACCCTAACCCTAAGCTACCCTTCACTGCTTCTGCCTCTAATAGATTTCCTAAGCACTAGTGTATTAAGGAACAGGTTAAAAAGAGAATCCTAATGTGATTTCAGGATAATGGGTGTGTTCCTTATCTTCTCCTAGTGTCTAAACTCTTCTCCATGGCTGGACCCCCAAATAATATTCCTTGACGTGCTAAGGGGTATCTAGAGAGTGGGATAGGTTTAATAACTACCCTAAACCTAACGCGTACCCTAACCCTAACCCCTACCCTAACCCTAACACGAACCCTAATCCTAACCCGTACCCTAAACCGAGCCCTAACCTTCAAACTAACCCTAACCCTAACCCTAACACATGCCCTACGCCGTACACGAACCCGTACCCGAACCCGTACCCTAAGCCGTACCCTAACCCTAACCCTAACCTTATCCCTAACCCTAAGCTACCCTTGACTGCTTCTGCCTCCAATAGATTTCCTAAGCACTAGTGTTTTAAGGAACAGGTTAAAAAGAGAATCCTAATGTGATTTCTTGATAATGGGTGTGCTCCTTATCTTCTCCTAGTGTCTAAACTCTTCTCCATGGCTGGACCCCCAAATAATATTCCTTGACGTGCTAAGGGGTATCTAGAGAGTGGGATAGGTTTAATAACTACCCTAACCCTAACGCGTACCCTAACCCTAACACCTACCCTAAACCTAACACGTACCCTAATCCTAACCCGTACCCTAAACCGAGCCCTAACCCTCAAACTAACCCTAACCCATACCCTACGCCATACCCGAAACCGTACCCGAACCCGTACCCTAAGCCGTACCCTAACCCTAACCCTAATCCTAACCCTAACGCTAAGCTACCCTTGACTGCTTCTGCCTACAATAGATTTCCTAAGCACTAGTGTATTAAGGAACAGGTTAAAAAGAGAATCCTAATGTGATTTCAGGACAATGGGTGTGTTCCTTATCTTCTCCTATTGTCTAAACTCTTCTCCATGGCTGGACCCCCAAATAATATTCCTTGACGTGCTAAGGGGTATCTAGAGAGTGGGATAGGTTTAATAACTGCCCTAACCCTAACGCGTACCCTAACCCTAACCCCTACCCTAACCCTAACACGAACCCTAATCCTAACCCGTACCGTAAACCGAGCCCTAACCTTCAAACTAACCCTAACCCTAACCCTAACCCATACCCTACGCCGCACACGAACCCGTACCCGAACCCGTACCCTAAGCCGTACCCTAACCCTAACCCTAACCCTAACCCTAACCCTAACCCTAACCCTAAGCTACCCTTGACTGCTTCTGCCTCCAATAGATTTCCTAAGCACTAGTGTTTTAAGGAACAGGTTAAAAAGAGAATCCTAATGTGATTTCTTGATAATGGGTGTGTTCCTTATCTTCTCCTAGTGTCTAAACTCTTCTCCAAGGCTGAACCCCCAAATAATATTCCTTGACGTGCTAAGGGGTATCTAGAGAGTGGGATAGGTTTAATAACTACCCTAACCCTAACGCGTACCCTAACCCTAACCTCTACCCTAACCCTAACACGTACACTAATCCTAACCCGTACCCTAAACCGAGCCCTAACCCTCAAACTAACCCTAACCCTAACCCTAACCCATACCCTACGCCGTACCCGAACCCGGACCCGAACCCGTACCCTAAGCCGTACCCTAACCCTAACCCTAACCCTAACCCTAACCCTAAGCTACCCTTTACTGCTTCTGCCTCCAATAGATTTCCTAAGCACTAGTGTTTTAAGGAACAGGTTAAAAAGAGAATCCTAATGTGATTTCTTGATAATGGGTGTGTTCCTTATCTTCTCCTAGTGTCTAAACTCTTCTCCATGGCTGGACCCCCAAATAATATTCCTTGACGTGCTAAGGGGTATCTAGAGAGTGGGATAGGTTTAATAACTACCCTAACCCTAATGCGTACCCTAACCCTAACCCCTACCCTAACCCTAACACGTACCCTAATCCTAACCCGTAACCTAAACCGAGCCCTAACCCTCAAACTAACCCTAACCCTAACCCTAACCCATACCCTACGCCATACCCAAACCCGGACCCGAACCCGTACCCTAAGCCGTACCCTAACCCTAAACCTATCCCTAACCCTAACCCTAAGCTACCCTTGACTGCTTCTGCCTCCAATAGATTTCCTAAGCACTAGTGTATTAAGGAACAGGTTAAAAAGAGAATCCTAATGTGCTTTCAGGATAATGGGTGTGTTCCTTATCTTCTCCTAGTGTCTAAACTCTTCTCCATGGCTGGACCCCCAAATAATATTCCTTGACGTGCTAAAGGGAATCTAGAGAATGGGATAGGTTTAATAACTACCCTAACCCTAACGCGTACCCTAACCCTAACCCCTACCCTAACCCTAACACGTACCCTAATCTTAACCCGAACCCTAAACCGAGCCCTAACCCTCAAACTAACCCTAACCCTAACCCTAACCCATACCCTACGACATACCCAAACCCGTACCCGAACCCGTACCCTAAGCCGTACCCTAACCCTAACCCTAACCCTAAGCTACCCTTGACTGCTTCTGCCTCCAATAGATTTCCTAAGAACTAGTGTTTTAAGAAACAGGTTAAAAAGAGAATCCTAATGTGATTTCTTGATAATGGGTGTGTTCCTTATCTTCTCCTAGTGTCTAAACTCTTCTCCATGGCTGGACCCCCAAATAATATTCCTTGACGTGCTAAGGGGTATCTAGAGAGTGGGATAGGTTTAATAACTACCGTAACCCTAACGCGTACACTAACCCTAACCCCTACCCTAACACTAACACGTACCCTAATCCTAACCCGTACCCTAAACCGAGCCCTAACCCTCAAACTAACCCTAACCCTAACCCTAACCCATACCCTACGCCGTACCCGAACCCGTACCCGAACCCGTACCCTAAGCCGTACCCTAACCCTAACCCTAATCCTAACCCTAACCCTAAGCTACCCTTGACTGCTTCTGCCTACAATAGATTTCCTAAGCACTAGTGTATTAAGGAACAGGTTAAAAAGAGAATCCTAATGTGATTTCAGGACAATGGGTGTGTTCCTTATCTTCTCCTATTGTCTAAACTCTTCTCCATGGCTGGACCCCCAAATAATATTCCTTGACGTGCTAAGGGGTATCTAGAGAGTGGGATAGGTTTAATAACTGCCCTAACCCTAACCCCTACCCTAACCCTAACACGAAACCTAATCCTAACCCGTACCCTAAACCGAGCCCTAACCTTCAAACTAACCCTAACCCTAACCCTAACCCATACCCTACGCCGTACACGAACCCGTACCCGAACCCGTACCCTAAGCCGTACCCTAACCCTAACCCTAACCCTAACCCTAACCCTAAGCTACCCTTGACTGCTTCTGCCTCCAATAGATTTCCTAAGCACTAGTGTTTTAAGGAACAGGTTAAAAAGAGAATCCTAATGT
This sequence comes from Eschrichtius robustus, assembly GCF_028021215.1. Lineage (NCBI taxonomy): Eukaryota > Metazoa > Chordata > Mammalia > Artiodactyla > Eschrichtiidae > Eschrichtius > Eschrichtius robustus. The sequence goes on from NW_027175626.1 coordinate 1,721,426, forward strand.
GATTTCTTGATAATGGGTGTGTTCCTTATCTTCTCCTAGTGTCTAAACTCTTCTCCAAGGCTGAACCCCCAAATAATATTCCTTGACGTGCTAAGGGGTATCTAGAGAGTGGGATAGGTTTAATAACTACCCTAACCCTAACGCGTACCCTAACCCTAACCTCTACCCTAACCCTAACACGTACACTAATCCTAACCCGTACCCTAAACCGAGCCCTAACCCTCAAACTAACCCTAACCCTAACCCTAACCCATACCCTACGCCGTACCCGAACCCGGACCCGAACCCGTACCCTAACCCGTACCCTAACCCTAACCCTAACCCTAACCCTAACCCTAAGCTACCCTTGACTGCTTCTGCCTCCAATAGATTTCCTAAGCACTAGTGTTTTAAGGAACAGGTTAAAAAGAGAATCCTAATGTGATTTCTTGATAATGCGTGTGTTCCTTATCTTCTCCTAGTGTCTAAACTCTTCTCCATGGCTGGACCCCCAAATAATATTCTTTAACGTGCTAAGGGGTATCTAGAGAGTGGGATAGGTTTAATAACTACACTAACCCTAACGCGTACCCTAACCCTAACCCCTACCCTAACCCTAACACGAACCCTAATCCTAACCCGTACCCTAAACCGAGCCCTAACCTTCAAACTAACCCTAACCCTAACCCTAACCCATACCCTACGCCGTACACGAACCCGTACCCGAACCCGTACCCTAAGCCGTACCCTAATCCTAACCCTAACCCTAACCCTAACCCTAAGCTACCCTTGACTGCTTCTTCCTCCAATAGATTTCCTAAGCACTAGTGTTTTAAGGAACAGGTTAAAAAGAGAATCCTAATGTGATTTCTTGATAATGGGTGTGTTCCTTATCTTCTCCTAGTGTCTAAACTCTTCTCCAAGGCTGGACCCCCAAATAATATTCCTTGACGTGCTAAGGGGTATCTAGAGAGTGGGATAGGTTTAATAACTACCCTAACCCTAACGCGTACCCTAACCCTAACCTCTACCCTAACCCTAACACGTACACTAATCCTAACCCGTACCCTAAACCGAGCCCTAACCCTCAATCTAACCCTAACCCTAACCCTAACCCATACCCTATGCCGTACCCGAACACGAACCCGAACCCGTTCCCTAAGCCGTACCCTAACCCTAACCCTAAACCTAACCCTAACCCTAACCCTAAGCTACCCTTCACTGCTTCTGCCTCTAATAGATTTCCTAAGCACTAGTGTTTTAAGGAACAGGTTAAAAAGAGAATCCTAATGTGATTTCTTGATAATGGGTGTGTTCCTTATCTTCTCCTAGTGTCTAAACACTTCTCCATGGCTGGACCCCCAAATAATATTCCTTGACGTGCTAAGGGGTATCTAGAGAGTGGGATACGTTTAATAACTACCCTAAACCTAACGCGTACCCTAACCCTAACCCCTACCCTAACCCTAACACGAACCCTAATCCTAACCCGTACCCTAAACCGAGCCCTAACCTTCAAACTAACCCTAACCCTAACCCTAACCCATACCCTATGCCGTACACGAACCCGTACCCGAACCCGTACCCTAAGCCGTACCCTAACCCTAACCCTAACCCTAACCCTAACCCTAAGCTACCCTTGACTGCTTCTGCCTCCAATAGATTTCCTAAGATCTAGTGTTTTAAGGAACAGGTTAAAAAGAGAATCCTAATGTGATTTCTTGATAATGGGTGTGTTCCTTATCTTCTCCTAGTGTCTAAACTCTTCTCCATGGCTGGACCCCCAAATAATATTCCTTGACGTGCTAAGGGGTATCTAGAGAGTGGGATAGGTTTAATAACTACCGTAACCCTAACGCGTACACTAACCCTAACCCCTACCCTAACACTAACACGTACCCTAATCCTAACCCGTACCCTAAACCGAGCCCTAACCCTCAAACTAACCCTAACCCATACCCTACGCCGTACACGAACCCGTACCCGAACCCGTACCCTAAGCCGTACCCTAACCCTAACCCTAATCCTAACCCTAACCCTAAGCTACCCTTGACTTCTTCTGCCTACAATAGATTTCCTAAGCACTAGTGTATTAAGGAACAGGTTAAAAAGAGAATCCTAATGTGATTTCAGGACAATGGGTGTGTTCCTTATCTTCTCCTATTGTCTAAACTCTTCTCCATGGCTGGACACCCAAATAATATTCCTTGACGTGCTAAGGGGTATCTAGAGAGTGGGATAGGTTTAATAACTGCCCTAACCCTAACGCGTACCCTAACCCTAACCCCTACCCTAACCCTAACACGAACCCTAATCCTAACCCGTACCCTAAACCGAGCCCTAACCTTCAAACTAACCCTAACCCTAACCCTAACCCATACCCTACGCCGTACACGAACCCGTACCCGAACCCGTACCCTAAGCCGTACCCTAACCCTAACCCTAACCCTAACCCTAACCCTAACCCTAAGCTACCCTTGACTGCTTCTGCCTCCAATAGATTTCCTAAGCACTAGTGTTTTAAGGAACAGGTTAAAAAGAGAATCCTAATGTGATTTCTTGATAATGGGTGTGTTCCTTATCTTCTCCTAGTGTCTAAACTCTTCTCCAAGGCTGAACCCCCAAATAATATTCCTTGACGTGCTAAGGGGTATCTAGAGAGTGGGATAGGTTTAATAACTACCCTAACCCTAACGCGTACCCTAACCCTAACCTCTACCCTAACCCTAACACGTACACTAATCCTAACCCGTACCCTAAACCGAGCCCTAACCCTCAAACTAACCCTAACCCTAACCCTAACCCATACCCTACGCCGTACCCGAACCCGGACCCGAACCCGTACCCTAAGCCGTACCCTAACCCTAACCCTAACCCTAACCCTAACCCTAAGCTACCCTTTACTGCTTCTGCCTCCAATAGATTTCCTAAGCACTAGTGTTTTAAGGAACAGGTTAAAAAGAGAATCCTAATGTGATTTCTTGATAATGGGTGTGTTCCTTATCTTCTCCTAGTGTCTAAACTCTTCTCCATGGCTGGACCCCCAAATAATATTCCTTGACGTGCTAAGGGGTATCTAGAGAGTGGGATAGGTTTAATAACTACCCTAACCCTAATGCGTACCCTAACCCTAACCCCTACCCTAACCCTAACACGTACCCTAATCCTAACCCGTAACCTAAACCGAGCCCTAACCCTCAAACTAACCCTAACCCTAACCCTAACCCATACCCTACGCCATACCCAAACCCGGACCCGAACCCGTACCCTAAGCCGTACCCTAACCCTAAACCTATCCCTAACCCTAACCCTAAGCTACCCTTGACTGCTTCTGCCTCCAATAGATTTCCTAAGCACTAGTGTATTAAGGAACAGGTTAAAAAGAGAATCCTAATGTGCTTTCAGGATAATGGGTGTGTTCCTTATCTTCTCCTAGTGTCTAAACTCTTCTCCATGGCTGGACCCCCAAATAATATTCCTTGACGTGCTAAAGGGAATCTAGAGAATGGGATAGGTTTAATAACTACCCTAACCCTAACGCGTAACCTAACCCTAACCCCTACCCTAACCCTAACACGTACCCTAATCTTAACCCGAACCCTAAACCGAGCCCTAACCCTCAAACTAACCCTAACCCTAACCCTAACCCATACCCTACGACATACCCAAACCCGTACCCGAACCCGTACCCTAAGCCGTACCCTAACCCTAACCCTAACCCTAAGCTACCCTTGACTGCTTCTGCCTCCAATAGATTTCCTAAGAACTAGTGTTTTAAGAAACAGGTTAAAAAGAGAATCCTAATGTGATTTCTTGATAATGGGTGTGTTCCTTATCTTCTCCTAGTGTCTAAACTCTTCTCCATGGCTGGACCCCCAAATAATATTCCTTGACGTGCTAAGGGGTATCTAGAGAGTGGGATAGGTTTAATAACTACCGTAACCCTAACGCGTACACTAACCCTAACCCCTACCCTAACACTAACACGTACCCTAATCCTAACCCGTACCCTAAACCGAGCCCTAACCCTCAAACTAACCCTAACCCTAACCCTAACCCATACCCTACGCCGTACCCGAACCCGTACCCGAACCCGTACCCTAAGCCGTACCCTAACCCTAACCCTAATCCTAACCCTAACCCTAAGCTACCCTTGACTGCTTCTGCCTACAATAGATTTCCTAAGCACTAGTGTATTAAGGAACAGGTTAAAAAGAGAATCCTAATGTGATTTCAGGACAATGGGTGTGTTCCTTATCTTCTCCTATTGTCTAAACTCTTCTCCATGGCTGGACCCCCAAATAATATTCCTTGACGTGCTAAGGGGTATCTAGAGAGTGGGATAGGTTTAATAACTGCCCTAACCCTAACCCCTACCCTAACCCTAACATGAAACCTAATCCTAACCCGTACCCTAAACCGAGCCCTAACCTTCAAACTAACCCTAACCCTAACCCTAACCCATACCCTACGCCGTACACGAACCCGTACCCGAACCCGTACCCTAAGCCGTACCCTAACCCTAACCCTAACCCTAACCCTAAACCTAAGCTACCCTTGACTGCTTCTGCCTCCAATAGATTTCCTAAGCACTAGTGTTTTAAGGAACAGGTTAAAAAGAGAATCCTAATGTGATTTCTTGATAATGGGTGTGTTCCTTATCTTCTCCTAGTGTCTAAACTCTTCTCCAAGGCTGAACCCCCAAATAATATTCCTTGACGTGCTAAGGGGTATCTAGAGAGTGGGATAGGTTTAATAACTACCCTAACCCTAACGCGTACCCTAACCCTAACCTCTACCCTAACCCTAACACGTACACTAATCCTAACCCGTACCCTAAACCGAGCCCTAACCCTCAAACTAACCCTAACCCTAACCCTAACCCATACCCTACGCCGTACCCGAACCCGGACCCGAACCCGTACCCTAACCCGTACCCTAACCCTAACCCTAACCCTAACCCTAACCCTAAGCTACCCTTGACTGCTTCTGCCTCCAATAGATTTCCTAAGCACTAGTGTTTTAAGGAACAGGTTAAAAAGAGAATCCTAATGTGATTTCTTGATAATGCGTGTGTTCCTTATCTTCTCCTAGTGTCTAAACTCTTCTCCATGGCTGGACCCCCAAATAATATTCTTTAACGTGCTAAGGGGTATCTAGAGAGTGGGATAGGTTTAATAACTACACTAACCCTAACGCGTACCCTAACCCTAACCCCTACCCTAACCCTAACACGAACCCTAATCCTAACCCGTACCCTAAACCGAGCCCTAACCTTCAAACTAACCCTAACCCTAACCCTAACCCATACCCTACGCCGTACACGAACCCGTACCCGAACCCGTACCCTAAGCCGTACCCTAATCCTAACCCTAACCCTAACCCTAACCCTAAGCTACCCTTGACTGCTTCTTCCTCCAATAGATTTCCTAAGCACTAGTGTTTTAAGGAACAGGTTAAAAAGAGAATCCTAATGTGATTTCTTGATAATGGGTGTGTTCCTTATCTTCTCCTAGTGTCTAAACTCTTCTCCAAGGCTGGACCCCCAAATAATATTCCTTGACGTGCTAAGGGGTATCTAGAGAGTGGGATAGGTTTAATAACTACCCTAACCCTAACGCGTACCCTAACCCTAACCTCTACCCTAACCCTAACACGTACACTAATCCTAACCCGTACCCTAAACCGAGCCCTAACCCTCAAACTAACCCTAACCCTAACCCTAACCCATACCCTATGCCGTACCCGAACACGAACCCGAACCCGTTCCCTAAGCCGTACCCTAACCCTAACCCTAAACCTAACCCTAACCCTAACCCTAAGCTACCCTTCACTGCTTCTGCCTCTAATAGATTTCCTAAGCACTAGTGTTTTAAGGAACAGGTTAAAAAGAGAATCCTAATGTGATTTCTTGATAATGGGTGTGTTCCTTATCTTCTCCTAGTGTCTAAACACTTCTCCATGGCTGGACCCCCAAATAATATTCCTTGACGTGCTAAGGGGTATCTAGAGAGTGGGATACGTTTAATAACTACCCTAAACCTAACGCGTACCCTAACCCTAACCCCTACCCTAACCCTAACACGAACCCTAATCCTAACCCGTACCCTAAACCGAGCCCTAACCTTCAAACTAACCCTAACCCTAACCCTAACCCATACCCTATGCCGTACACGAACCCGTACCCGAACCCGTACCCTAAGCCGTACCCTAACCCTAACCCTAACCCTAAACCTAACCCTAAGCTACCCTTGACTGCTTCTGCCTCCAATAGATTTCCTAAGCACTAGTGTTTTAAGGAACAGGTTAAAAAGAGAATCCTAATGTGAATACTTGATAATGGGTGTGTTCCTTATCTTCTCCTAGTGTCTAAACTCTTCTCCAAGGCTGAACCCCCAAATAATATTCCTTGACGTGCTAAGGGGTATCTAGGGAGTGGGATAGGTTTAATAACTACCCTAACCCTAACGCGTACCCTAACCCTAACCTCTACCCTAACCCTAACACGTACACTAATCCTAACCCGTACCCTAAACCGAGCCCTAACCCTCAAACTAACCCTAACCCTAACCCTAACCCATACCATACGCCATACCCGAACCCGTACCCGAACCCGTTCCCTAAGCCGTACCCTAACCCTAACCCTTAACCTAACCCTAACCCTAACCCTAAGCTACCCTTCACTGCTTCTGCCTCTAATAGATTTCCTAAGCACTAGTGTATTAAGGAACAGGTTAAAAAGAGAATCCTAATGTGATTTCAGGATAATGGGTGTGTTCCTTATCTTCTCCTAGTGTCTAAACTCTTCTCCAAGGCTGAACCCCCAAATAATATTCCTTGACGTGCTAAGGGGTATCTAGAGAGTGGGATAGGTTTAATAACTACCCTAACTCTAACGCGTAACCTAACCCTAACATCTACCCTAACCCTAACACGTACACTAATCCTAACCCGTAACCTAAACCGAGCCCTAACCCTCAAACTAACCCTAACCCTAACCCTAACCCATACCCTACGCCGTACCCGAACCCGTACGCGAACCCGTACCCTAAGCCGTACCCTAAAGCTAACCCTAACCCTAACCCTAACCCTAACCCTAAGCTACCCTTGACTGCTTCTGCCTCCAATAGATTTCCTAAGCACTAGTGTTTTAAGGAACAGGTTAAAAATAGAATCCTAATGTGATTTCTTGATAATGGGTGTGTTCCTTATCTTCTCCTAGTGTCTAAACTCTTCTCCATGGCTGGACCCCCAAATAATATTATTTGACGTGCTAAGGGGTATCTAGAGAGTGGGATAGGTTTAATAACTACACTAACCCTAACGCGTACCCTAACCCTAACCCCTACCCTAACCCTAACACGTACCCAAATCCTAACCCGTAACGTAAACCGAGCCCTAACCCTCAAACTAACCCTAACCCTAACCCTAACCCATACCCTACGCCGTACCCGAACCAGTACCCGAACACGTACCCTAAGCCGTACCCTAACCCTAACCCTAATCCTAACCCTAACCCTAAGCTACCCTTGACTGCTTCTGCCTACAATAAATTTCCTAAGCACTAGTGTATTAAGGAACAGGTTAAAAAGAGAATCCTAATGTGATTTCAGGATAATGGGTGTGTTCCTTATCTTCTCCTATTGTCTAAACTCTTCTCCATGGCTGGACCCCCAAATAATATTCCTTGACGTGCTAAGGGGTATCTAGAGAGTGGGATAGGTTTAATAACTACCCTAACCCTAATGCGTACCCTAACCCTAACCCCTACCCTAACCCTAACACGAACCCTAATCCTAACCCGTACCCTAAACCGAGCCCTAACCTTCAAACTAACCCTAACCCTAACCCTAACCCATACCCTACGCCGTACACGAACCCGTATCCGAACCCGTACCCTAAGCCGTACCCTAACCCTAACCCTAACCCTAACCCTAAACCTAACCCTAAGCTACCCTTGACTGCTTCTTCCTCCAATAGATTTCCTAAGCACTAGTGTTTTAAGGAACAGGTTAAAAAGAGAATCCTAATGTGATTTCTTGATAATGGGTGTGTTCCTTATCTTCTCCTAGTGTCTAAACTCTTCTCCAAGGCTGGACCCCCAAATAATATTCCTTGACGTGCTAAGGGGTATCTAGAGAGTGGGATAGGTTTAATAACTACCCTAACCCTAACGCGTACCCTAACCCTAACCTCTACCCTAACCCTAACACGTACACTAATCCTAACCCGTACCCTAAACCGAGCCCTAACCCTCAAACTAACCCTAACCCTAACCCTAACCCATACCCTACGCCGTACCCGAACCCGGACCCGAACCCGTACCCTAAGCCGTACCCTAACCCTAACCCTAACCCTAACCCTAAGCTACCCTTGACTGCTTCTGCCTCCAATAAATTTCCTAAGCATTAGTGTATTAAGGAACAGGTTAAAAAGAGAATCCTAATGTGATTTCAGGATAATGGGTGTGTTCCTTATCTTCTCCTAGTGTCTAAACTCTTCTCCATGGCTGGACCCCCAAATAATATTCCTTGACGTGCTAAAGGGTATCTAGAGAGTGGGATAGGTTAAATAACTACCCTAACCCTAACGCGTATCCTAACCCTAACCACTACCGTAACCCTAACACGTACCCTAATCCTAACCCGTAACCTAAACCGAGCCCTAACCCTCAAACTAACCCTAACCCTAACCCTAACCCATAACCTACGCCATACCCAAAACCGTACCCGAACCCGTACCCGAACCCGTACCCTAAGCCGTACTCTAACCCTAACCCTAACCCTAAGCTACCCTTCACTGCTTCTGCCTCTAATAGATTTCCTATGCACTAGTGTTTTAAGGAACAGGTTAAAAAGAGAATCCTAATGTGATTTCTTGATAATGGGTGTGTTCCTTATCTTCTCCTAGTGTCTAAACTCTTCTCCATGGATGGACCCCCAAATAATATTCCTTGATGTGCTAAGGGGTATCTAGAGAGTGGGATAGGTTTAATAACTACCCTAACCCTAACGCGTACCCTAACACTAACACGTACCCTAATCCTAACCCGTACCCTAAACCGAGCCCTAACCCTCAAACTAACCCTAACCCTAACCCTAACCCATACCCTACGCCGTACCCGAACCCGAACCCGAACCCGTTCCCTAAGCCGTACCCTAACCCTAACCCTAAACCTAAACCTAACCCTAAACCTAAGCTACCCTTCACTGCTTCTGCCTCTAATAGATTTCCTAAGCACTAGTGTATTAAGGAACAGGTTAAAAAGAGAATCCTAATGTGATTTCAGGATAATGGGTGTGTTCCTTATCTTCTCCTAGTGTCTAAACTCTTCTCCATGGCTGGACCCCCAAATAATATTCCTTGACGTGCTAAGGGGTATCTAGAGAGTGGGATAGGTTTAATAACTACCCTAAACCTAACGCGTACCCTAACCCTAACCCCTACCCTAACCCTAACACGAACCCTAATCCTAACCCGTACCCTAAACCGAGCCCTAACCTTCAAACTAACCCTAACCCTAACCCTAACACATGCCCTACGCCGTACACGAACCCGTACCCGAACCCGTACCCTAAGCCGTACCCTAACCCTAACCCTAACCTTATCCCTAACCCTAAGCTACCCTTGACTGCTTCTGCCTCCAATAGATTTCCTAAGCACTAGTGTTTTAAGGAACAGGTTAAAAATAGAATCCTAATGTGAGTTCTTGATAATGGGTGTGCTCCTTATCTTCTCCTAGTGTCTAAACTCTTCTCCATGGCTGGACCCCCAAATAATATTCCTTGACGTGCTAAGGGGTATCTAGAGAGTGGGATAGGTTTAATAACTACCCTAACCCTAACGCGTACCCTAACCCTAACACCTACCCTAAACCTAACACGTACCCTAATCCTAACCCGTACCCTAAACCGAGCCCTAACCCTCAAACTAACCCTAACCCTAACCCTAACCCATACCCTACGCCGTACCCGAACCCGTACTCTAAGCCTTACCCTAACAATAACCCTAACCCTAACCCTAACCCTAACCCTAAGCTACCCTTGACTGCTTCTGCCTCCAATAAATTTCCTAAGCACTAGTGTATTAAGGAACAGGTTAAAAAGAGAATCCTAATGTGATTTCAGGATAATGGGTGTGTTCCTTATCTTCTCCTAGTGTCTAAACTCTTCTCCATGGCTGGACCCCCAAATAATATTCCTTGACGTGCTAAGGGGTATCTAGAGAGTGGGATAGGTTTAATAACTACCCTAAACCTAACGCGTACCCTAACCCTAACCCCTACCCTAACACTAAGACGAACCCTAATCCTAACCCGTACCCTAAACCGAGCCCTAACCTTCAAACTAACCCTAACCCTAACCCTAACCCATACCCTACGCCGTACACGAACCCGTACCCGAACCCGTACCCTAAGCCGTACCCTAACCCTAAACCTAACCCTAAACCTAACCCTAAGCTACCCTTTACTGCTTCTGCCTCCAATAGATTTCCTAAGCACTAGTGTTTTAAGGAACAGGTTAAAAAGAGAATCCTAATGTGATTTCTTGATAATGGGTGTGTTCCTTATCTTCTCCTAGTGTCTAAACTCTTCTCCATGGCTGGACCCCCAAATAATATTCCTTGACGTGCTAAGGGGTATCTAGAGAGTGGGATAGGTTTAATAACTACCCTAACCCTAATGCGTACCCTAACCCTAACCCCTACCCTAACCCTAACACGTACCCTAATCCTAACCCGTACCCTAAACCGAGCCCTAACCCTCAAACTAACCCTAAACCTAACCCTAACCCATACCCTACGCCGTACCCGAACCCGTTCCCGAACCCTTACCCTAAGCCGTACCCTAACCCTAACCCTAATCCTAACCCTAACCCTAAGCTACCCTTGACTGCTTCTGCCTACAATAGATTTCCTAAGCACTAGTGTATTAAGGAACAGGTTTAAAATAGAATCCTAATGTGATTTCAGGACAATGGGTGTGTTCCTTATCTTCTCCTATTGTCTAAACTCTTCTCCATGGCTGGACCCCCAAATAATATTCCTTGACGTGCTAAGGGGTATCTAGAGAGTGGGATAGGTTTAATAACTACCCTAACCCTAACGCGTACCCTAACCCTAACCCCTACCCTAACCCTAACACGAACCCTAATCCTAACCCGTACCCTAAACCGAGCCCTAACCTTCAAACTAACCCTAACCCTAACCCTAACCCATACCCTACGCCGTACACGAACCCGTACCTGAACCCGTACCCTAAGCCGTACCCTAACCCTAACCCTAACCCTAACCCTAACCCTAACCCTAAGCTACCCTTGACTGCTTCTGCCTCCAATAGATTTCCTAAGCACTAGTGTTTTAAGGAACAGGTTAAAAAGAGAATCCTAATGTGATTTCTTGATAATGGGTGTGTTCCTTATCTTCTCCTAGTGTCTAAACACTTCTCCAAGGCTGAACCCCCAAATAATATTCCTTGACGTGCTAAGGGGTATCTAGAGAGTGGGATAGGTTTAATAACTACCCTAACCCTAACGCGTACCCTAACCCTAACCTCTACCCTAACCCTAACACGTACACTAATCCTAACCCGTACCCTAAACCGAGCCCTAACCCTCAAACTAACCCTAACCCTAACCCTAACCCATACCCTACGCCGTACCCGAACCCGTACCCGAACCCGTTCCCTAAGCCGTACCCTAACCCTAACCCTTAACCTAACCCTAACCCTAACCCTAAGCTACCCTTCACTGCTTCTGCCTCTAATAGATTTCCTAAGCACTAGTGTATTAAGGAACAGGTTAAAAAGAGAATCCTAATGTGATTTCAGGATAATGGGTGTGTTCCTTATCTTCTCCTAGTGTCTAAACTCTTCTCCAAGGCTGAACCCCCAAATAATATTCCTTGACGTGCTAAGGGGTATCTAGAGAGTGGGATAGGTTTAATAACTACCCTAACCCTAACGCGTACCCTAACCCTAACCTCTACCCTAACCCTAACACGTACACTAATCCTAACCCGTACCCTAAACCGAGCCCTAACCTTCAAACTAACCCTAACCCTAACCCTAACCCATACCCTACGCCGTACCCGAACCCGGACCCGAACCCGTACCCTAAGCCGTACCCTAACCCTAACCCTAACCCTAACCCTAAGCTACCCTTGACTGCTTCTGCCTCCAATAGATTTCCTAAGCACTAGTGTATTAAGGAACAGGTTAAAAAGAGAATCCTAATGTGATTTCAGGATAATGGGTGTGTTCCTTATCTTCTCCTAGTGTCTAAACTCTTCTCCATGGCTGGACCCCCAAATAATATTCCTTGACATGCTAAAGGGTATTTAGAGAGTGGGATAGGTTTAATAACTACCCTAACCCTAATGCGTACCCTAACCCTAACACGTACCCTAATCCTAACCCGTAACCTAAACCGAGCCCTAACCCTCAAACTAACCCTAACCCTAACACTAACCCATACCCTACGCCGTACCCGAATCCGGATCCGAACCCGTACCCTAAGCCGTACCCTAACCCTAACCCTAACCCTAACCCTAACCCTAAGCTACCCTTGACTGCTTCTGCCTCCAATAGATTTCCTAAGCACTAGTGTATTAAGGAACAGGTTAAAAAGAGTATCCTAATGTGATTTCAGGATAATGGGTGTGTTCCTTATCTTCTCCTAGTGTCTAAACTCTTCTCCATGGCTGGACCCCCAAATAATATTCCTTGACATGCTAAAGGGTATTTAGAGAGTGGGATAGGTTTAATAACTACCCTAACCCTAATGCGTACCCTAACCCTAACACGTACCCTAATCCTAACCCGTAACCTAAACCGAGCCCTAACCCTCAAACTAACCCTAACCCTAACCCTAACCCATACCCTACGCCGTACCCGAACCAGTACCCGAACACGTACCCTAAGCCGTACCCTAACCCTAACCCTAATCCTAACCCTAACCCTAAGCTACCCTTGACTGCTTCTGCCTACAATAGATTTCCTAAGCACTAGTGTATTAAGGAACAGGTTAAAAAGAGAATCCTAATGTGATTTCAGGATAATGGGTGTGTTCCTTATCTTCTCCTATTGTCTAAACTCTTCTCCATGGCTGGACCCCCAAATAATATTCCTTGACGTGCTAAGGGGTATCTAGAGAGTGGGATAGGTTTAATAACTACCCTAACCCTAATGCGTACCCTAACCCTAACCCCTACCCTAACCCTAACACGAACCCTAATCCTAACCCGTACCCTAAACCGAGCCCTAACCTTCAAACTAACCCTAACCCTAACCCTAACCCATACCCTACGCCGTACACGAACCCGTACCCGAACCCGTACCCTAAGCCGTACCCTAACCCTAACCCTAACCCTAACCCTAAACCTAACCCTAAGCTACCCTTGACTGCTTCTTCCTCCAATAGATTTCCTAAGCACTAGTGTTTTAAGGAACAGGTTAAAAAGAGAATCCTAATGTGATTTCTTGATAATGGGTGTGTTCCTTATCTTCTCCTAGTGTCTAAACTCTTCTCCAAGGCTGGACCCCCAAATAATATTCCTTGACGTGCTAAGGGGTATCTAGAGAGTGGGATAGGTTTAATAACTACCCTAACCCTAACGCGTACCCTAACCCTAACCTCTACCCTAACCCTAACACGTACACTAATCCTAACCCGTACCCTAAACCGAGCCCTAACCCTCAAACTAACCCTAACCCTAACCCTAACCCATACCCTACGCCGTACCCGAACCCGGACCCGAACCCGTACCCTAAGCCGTACCCTAACCCTAACCCTAACCCTAACCCTAACCCTAAGCTACCCTTGACTGCTTCTGCCTCCAATAAATTTCCTAAGCACTAGTGTATTAAGGAACAGGTTAAAAAGAGAATCCTAATGTGATTTCAGGATAATCGGTGTGTTCCTTATCTTCTCCTAGTGTCTAAACTCTTCTCCATGGCTGGACCCCCAAATAATATTCCTTGACGTGCTAAAGGGTATCTAGAGAGTGGGATAGGTTAAATAACTACACTAACCCTAACGCGTATCCTAACCCTAACCACTACCCTAACCCTAACACGTACCCTAATCCTAACCCGTAACCTAAACCGAGCCCTAACCCTCAAACTAACCCTAACCCTAACCCTAACCCATACCCTACGCCATACCCAAAACCGTACCCGAACCCGTACCCGAACCCGTACCCTAAGCCGTACCCTAACCCTAACCCTAACCCTAAGCTACCCTTGACTGCTTCTGCCTCCAATAGATTTCCTAAGCACTAGTGTTTTAAGGAACAGGTTAAAAAGAGAATCCTAATGTGATTTCTTGATAATGGGTGTGTTCCTTATCTTCTCCTAGTGTCTAAACTCTTCTCCATGGCTGGACCCCCAAATAATATTCCTTGATGTGCTAAGGGGTATCTAGAGAGTGGGATAGGTTTAATAACTACCCTAACCCTAACGCGTACCCTAACACTAACACGTACCCTAATCCTAACCCGTACCCTAAACCGAGCCCTAACCCTCAAACTAACCCTAACCCTAACCCTAACCCATACCCTACGCCGTACCCGAACCCGAACCCGAACCCGTTCCCTAAGCCGTACCCTAACCCTAACCCAAAACCTAACCCTAACCCTAACCCTAAGCTACCCTTCACTGCTTCTGCCTCTAATAGATTTCCTAAGCACTAGTGTATTAAGGAACAGGTTAAAAAGAGAATCCTAATGTGATTTCAGGATAATGGGTGTGTTCCTTATCTTCTCCTAGTGTCTAAACTCTTCTCCATGGCTGGACCCCCAAATAATATTCCTTGACGTGCTAAGGGGTATCTAGAGAGTGGGATAGGTTTAATAACTACCCTAAACCTAACGCGTACCCTAACCCTAACCCCTACCCTAACCCTAACACGAACCCTAATCCTAACCCGTACCCTAAACCGAGCCCTAACCTTCAAACTAACCCTAACCCTAACCCTAACACATGCCCTACGCCGTACACGAACCCGTACCCGAACCCGTACCCTAAGCCGTACCCTAACCCTAACCCTAACCTTATCCCTAACCCTAAGCTACCCTTGACTGCTTCTGCCTCCAATAGATTTCCTAAGCACTAGTGTTTTAAGGAACAGGTTAAAAAGAGAATCCTAATGTGATTTCTTGATAATGGGTGTGCTCCTTATCTTCTCCTAGTGTCTAAACTCTTCTCCATGGCTGGACCCCCAAATAATATTCCTTGACGTGCTAAGGGGTATCTAGAGAGTGGGATAGGTTTAATAACTACCCTAACCCTAACGCGTACCCTAACCCTAACACCTACCCTAAACCTAACACGTACCCTAATCCTAACCCGTACCCTAAACCGAGCCCTAACCCTCAAACTAACCCTAACCCATACCCTACGCCATACCCGAAACCGTACCCGAACCCGTACCCTAAGCCGTACCCTAACCCTAACCCTAATCCTAACCCTAACGCTAAGCTACCCTTGACTGCTTCTGCCTACAATAGATTTCCTAAGCACTAGTGTATTAAGGAACAGGTTAAAAAGAGAATCCTAATGTGATTTCAGGACAATGGGTGTGTTCCTTATCTTCTCCTATTGTCTAAACTCTTCTCCATGGCTGGACCCCCAAATAATATTCCTTGACGTGCTAAGGGGTATCTAGAGAGTGGGATAGGTTTAATAACTGCCCTAACCCTAATGCGTACCCTAACCCTAACCCCTACCCTAACCCTAACACGAACCCTAATCCTAACCCGTACCGTAAACCGAGCCCTAACCTTCAAACTAACCCTAACCCTAACCCTAACCCATACCCTACGCCGCACACGAACCCGTACCCGAACCCGTACCCTAAGCCGTACCCTAACCCTAACCCTAACCCTAACCCTAACCCTAAGCTACCCTTTACTGCTTCTGCCTCCAATAGATTTCCTAAGCACTAGTGTTTTAAGGAACAGGTTAAAAAGAGAATCGTAATGTGATTTCTTGATAATGGGTGTGTTCCTTATCTTCTCCTAGTGTCTAAACTCTTCTCCATGGCTGGACCCCCAAATAATATTCCTTGACGTGCTAAGGGGTATCTAGAGAGTGGGATAGGTTTAATAACTACCCTAACCCTAATGCGTACCCTAACCCTAACCCCTACCCTAACCCTAACACGTACCCTAATCCTAACCCGTAACCTAAACCGAGCCCTAACCCTCAAACTAACCCTAACCCTAACCCTAACCCATACCCTACGCCATACCCAAACCCGGACCCGAACCCGTACCCTAAGCCGTACCCTAACCCTAAACCTATCCCTAACACTAACCCTAAGCTACCCTTGACTGCTTCTGCCTCCAATAGATTTCCTAAGCACTAGTGTATTAAGGAACAGGTTAAAAAGAGAATCCTAATGTGCTTTCAGGATAATGGGTGTGTTCCTTATCTTCTCCTAGTGTCTAAACTCTTCTCCATGGCTGGACCCCCAAATAATATTCCTTGACGTGCTAAAGGGTATCTAGAGAATGGGATAGGTTTAATAACTACCCTAACCCTAACGCGTACCCTAACCCTAACCCCTACCCTAACCCTAACACGTACCCTAATCTTAACCCGAACCCTAAACCGAGCCCTAACCCTCAAACTAACCCTAACCCTAACCCTAACCCATACCCTACGACATACCCAAACCCGTACCCGAACCCGTACCCTAAGCCGTACCCTAACCCTAACCCTAACCCTAAGCTACCCTTGACTGCTTCTGCCTCCAATAGATTTCCTAAGAACTAGTGTTTTAAGGAACAGGTTAAAAAGAGAATCCTAATGTGATTTCTTGATAATGGGTGTGTTCCTTATCTTCTCCTAGTGTCTAAACTCTTCTCCATGGCTGGACCCCCAAATAATATTCCTTGACGTGCTAAGGGGTATCTAGAGAGTGGGATAGGTTTAATAACTACCGTAACCCTAACGCGTACACTAACCCTAACCCCTACCCTAACACTAACACGTACCCTAATCCTAACCCGTACCCTAAACCGAGCCCTAACCCTCAAACTAACCCTAACCCATACCCTACGCCGTACCCGAACCCGTACCCGAACCCGTACCCTAAGCCGTACCCTAACCCTAACCCTAATCCTAACCCTAACCCTAAGCTACCCTTGACTTCTTCTGCCTACAATAGATTTCCTAAGCACTAGTGTATTAAGGAACAGGTTAAAAAGAGAATCCTAATGTGATTTCAGGACAATGGGTGTGTTCCTTATCTTCTCCTATTGTCTAAACTCTTCTCCATGGCTGGACACCCAAATAATATTCCTTGACGTGCTAAGGGGTATCTAGAGAGTGGGATAGGTTTAATAACTGCCCTAACCCTAACGCGTACCCTAACCCTAACCCCTACCCTAACCCTAACACGAACCCTAATCCTAACCCGTACCCTAAACCGAGCCCTAACCTTCAAACTAACCCTAACCCTAACCCTAACCCATACCCTACGCCGTACACGAACCCGTACCCGAACCCGTACCCTAAGCCGTACCCTAACCCTAACCCTAACCCTAACCCTAACCCTAACCCTAAGCTACCCTTGACTGCTTCTGCCTCCAATAGATTTCCTAAGCACTAGTGTTTTAAGGAACAGGTTAAAAAGAGAATCCTAATGTGATTTCTTGATAATGGGTGTGTTCCTTATCTTCTCCTAGTGTCTAAACTCTTCTCCAAGGCTGAACCCCCAAATAATATTCCTTGACGTGCTAAGGGGTATCTAGAGAGTGGGATAGGTTTAATAACTACCCTAACCCTAACGCGTACCCTAACCCTAACCTCTACCCTAACCCTAACACGTACACTAATCCTAACCCGTACCCTAAACCGAGCCCTAACCCTCAAACTAACCCTAACCCTAACCCTAACCCATACCCTACGCCGTACCCGAACCCGGACCCGAACCCGTACCCTAAGCCGTACCCTAACCCTAACCCTAACCCTAACCCTAACCCTAAGCTACCCTTTACTGCTTCTGCCTCCAATAGATTTCCTAAGCACTAGTGTTTTAAGGAACAGGTTAAAAAGAGAATCCTAATGTGATTTCTTGATAATGGGTGTGTTCCTTATCTTCTCCTAGTGTCTAAACTCTTCTCCAAGGCTGAACCCCCAAATAATATTCCTTGACGTGCTAAGGGGTATCTAGAGAGTGGGATAGGTTTAATAACTACCCTAGCCCTAACGCGTGCCCTAACCCTAACCTCTACCCTAACCCTAACACGTACACTAATCCTAACCCGTACCCTAAACCGAGCCCTAACCTTCAAACTAACCCTAACCCTAACCCTAACCCATACCCTACGCCGTACCCGAACCCGGACCCGAACCCGTACCCTAAGCCGTACCCTAACCCTAACCCTAACCCTAACCCTAAGCTACCCTTGACTGCTTCTGCCTCCAATAGATTTCCTAAGCACTAGTGTATTAAGGAACAGGTTAAAAAGAGAATCCTAATGTGATTTCAGGATAATGGGTGTGTTCCTTATCTTCTCCTAGTGTCTAAACTCTTCTCCATGGCTGGACCCCCAAATAATATTCCTTGACATGCTAAAGGGTATTTAGAGAGTGGGATAGGTTTAATAACTACCCTAACCCTAATGCGTACCCTAACCCTAACACGTACCCTAATCCTAACCCGTAACCTAAACCGAGCCCTAACCCTCAAACTAACCCTAACCCTAACACTAACCCATACCCTACGCCGTACCCGAATCCGGATCCGAACCCGTACCCTAAGCCATACCCTAACCCTAACCCTAACCCTAACCCTAACCCTAAGCTACCCTTGACTGCTTCTGCCTCCAATAGATTTCCTAAGCACTAGTGTATTAAGGAACAGGTTAAAAAGAGTATCCTAATGTGATTTCAGGATAATGGGTGTGTTCCTTATCTTCTCCTAGTGTCTAAACTCTTCTCCATGGCTGGACCCCCAAATAATATTCCTTGACATGCTAAAGGGTATTTAGAGAGTGGGATAGGTTTAATAACTACCCTAACCCTAATGCGTACCCTAACCCTAACACGTACCCTAATCCTAACCCGTAACCTAAACCGAGCCCTAACCCTCAAACTAACCCTAACCCTAACCCTAACCCATACCCTACGCCGTACCCGAACCAGTACCCGAACACGTACCCTAAGCCGTACCCTAACCCTAACCCTAATCCTAACCCTAACCCTAAGCTACCCTTGACTGCTTCTGCCTACAATAGATTTCCTAAGCACTAGTGTATTAAGGAACAGGTTAAAAAGAGAATCCTAATGTGATTTCAGGATAATGGGTGTGTTCCTTATCTTCTCCTATTGTCTAAACTCTTCTCCATGGCTGGACCCCCAAATAATATTCCTTGACGTGCTAAGGGGTATCTAGAGAGTGGGATAGGTTTAATAACTACCCTAACCCTAACGCGTACCCTAACCCTAACCTCTACCCTAACCCTAACACGTACACTAATCCTAACCCGTACCCTAAACCGAGCCCTAACCCTCAAACTAACCCTAACCCTAACCCTAACCCATACCCTACGCCGTACCCGAACCCGGACCCGAACCCGTACCCTAAGCCGTACCCTAACCCTAACCCTAACCCTAACCCTAACCCTAAGCTACCCTTGACTGCTTCTGCCTCCAATAAATTTCCTAAGCACTAGTGTATTAAGGAACAGGTTAAAAAGAGAATCCTAATGTGATTTCAGGATAATCGGTGTGTTCCTTATCTTCTCCTAGTGTCTAAACTCTTCTCCATGGCTGGACCCCCAAATAATATTCCTTGACGTGCTAAAGGGTATCTAGAGAGTGGGATAGGTTAAATAACTACACTAACCCTAACGCGTATCCTAACCCTAACCACTACCCTAACCCTAACACGTACCCTAATCCTAACCCGTAACCTAAACCGAGCCCTAACCCTCAAACTAACCCTAACCCTAACCCTAACCCATACCCTACGCCATACCCAAAACCGTACCCGAACCCGTACCCGAACCCGTACCCTAAGCCGTACCCTAACCCTAACCCTAACCCTAAGCTACCCTTGACTGCTTCTGCCTCCAATAGATTTCCTAAGCACTAGTGTTTTAAGGAACAGGTTAAAAAGAGAATCCTAATGTGATTTCTTGATAATGGGTGTGTTCCTTATCTTCTCCTAGTGTCTAAACTCTTCTCCATGGATGGACCCCCAAATAATATTCCTTGATGTGCTAAGGGGTATCTAGAGAGTGGGATAGGTTTAATAACTACCCTAACCCTAACGCGTACCCTAACACTAACACGTACCCTAATCCTAACCCGTACCCTAAACCGAGCCCTAACCCTCAAACTAACCCTAACCCTAACCCTAACCCATACCCTACGCCGTACCCGAACCCGAACCCGAACCCGTTCCCTAAGCCGTACCCTAACCCTAACCCAAAACCTAACCCTAACCCTAACCCTAAGCTACCCTTCACTGCTTCTGCCTCTAATAGATTTCCTAAGCACTAGTGTATTAAGGAACAGGTTAAAAAGAGAATCCTAATGTGATTTCAGGATAATGGGTGTGTTCCTTATCTTCTCCTAGTGTCTAAACTCTTCTCCATGGCTGGACCCCCAAATAATATTCCTTGACGTGCTAAGGGGTATCTAGAGAGTGGGATAGGTTTAATAACTACCCTAAACCTAACGCGTACCCTAACCCTAACCCCTACCCTAACCCTAACACGAACCCTAATCCTAACCCGTACCCTAAACCGAGCCCTAACCTTCAAACTAACCCTAACCCTAACCCTAACACATGCCCTACGCCGTACACGAACCCGTACCCGAACCCGTACCCTAAGCCGTACCCTAACCCTAACCCTAACCTTATCCCTAACCCTAAGCTACCCTTGACTGCTTCTGCCTCCAATAGATTTCCTAAGCACTAGTGTTTTAAGGAACAGGTTAAAAAGAGAATCCTAATGTGATTTCTTGATAATGGGTGTGCTCCTTATCTTCTCCTAGTGTCTAAACTCTTCTCCATGGCTGGACCCCCAAATAATATTCCTTGACGTGCTAAGGGGTATCTAGAGAGTGGGATAGGTTTAATAACTACCCTAACCCTAACGCGTACCCTAACCCTAACACCTACCCTAAACCTAACACGTACCCTAATCCTAACCCGTACCCTAAACCGAGCCCTAACCCTCAAACTAACCCTAACCCATACCCTACGCCATACCCGAAACCGTACCCGAACCCGTACCCTAAGCCGTACCCTAACCCTAACCCTAATCCTAACCCTAACGCTAAGCTACCCTTGACTGCTTCTGCCTACAATAGATTTCCTAAGCACTAGTGTATTAAGGAACAGGTTAAAAAGAGAATCCTAATGTGATTTCAGGACAATGGGTGTGTTCCTTATCTTCTCCTATTGTCTAAACTCTTCTCCATGGCTGGACCCCCAAATAATATTCCTTGACGTGCTAAGGGGTATCTAGAGAGTGGGATAGGTTTAATAACTGCCCTAACCCTAATGCGTACCCTAACCCTAACCCCTACCCTAACCCTAACACGAACCCTAATCCTAACCCGTACCGTAAACCGAGCCCTAACCTTCAAACTAACCCTAACCCTAACCCTAACCCATACCCTACGCCGCACACGAACCCGTACCCGAACCCGTACCCTAAGCCGTACCCTAACCCTAACCCTAACCCTAACCCTAACCCTAAGCTACCCTTTACTGCTTCTGCCTCCAATAGATTTCCTAAGCACTAGTGTTTTAAGGAACAGGTTAAAAAGAGAATCGTAATGTGATTTCTTGATAATGGGTGTGTTCCTTATCTTCTCCTAGTGTCTAAACTCTTCTCCATGGCTGGACCCCCAAATAATATTCCTTGACGTGCTAAGGGGTATCTAGAGAGTGGGATAGGTTTAATAACTACCCTAACCCTAATGCGTACCCTAACCCTAACCCCTACCCTAACCCTAACACGTACCCTAATCCTAACCCGTAACCTAAACCGAGCCCTAACCCTCAAACTAACCCTAACCCTAACCCTAACCCATACCCTACGCCATACCCAAACCCGGACCCGAACCCGTACCCTAAGCCGTACCCTAACCCTAAACCTATCCCTAACACTAACCCTAAGCTACCCTTGACTGCTTCTGCCTCCAATAGATTTCCTAAGCACTAGTGTATTAAGGAACAGGTTAAAAAGAGAATCCTAATGTGCTTTCAGGATAATGGGTGTGTTCCTTATCTTCTCCTAGTGTCTAAACTCTTCTCCATGGCTGGACCCCCAAATAATATTCCTTGACGTGCTAAAGGGTATCTAGAGAATGGGATAGGTTTAATAACTACCCTAACCCTAACGCGTACCCTAACCCTAACCCCTACCCTAACCCTAACACGTACCCTAATCTTAACCCGAACCCTAAACCGAGCCGTAACCCTCAAACTAACCCTAACCCTAACCCTAACCCATACCCTACGACATACCCAAACCCGTACCCGAACCCGTACCCTAAGCCGTACCCTAACCCTAACCCTAACCCTAAGCTACCCTTGACTGCTTCTGCCTCCAATAGATTTCCTAAGAACTAGTGTTTTAAGGAACAGGTTAAAAAGAGAATCCTAATGTGATTTCTTGATAATGGGTGTGTTCCTTATCTTCTCCTAGTGTCTAAACTCTTCTCCATGGCTGGACCCCCAAATAATATTCCTTGACGTGCTAAGGGGTATCTAGAGAGTGGGATAGGTTTAATAACTACCGTAACCCTAACGCGTACACTAACCCTAACCCCTACCCTAACACTAACACGTACCCTAATCCTAACCCGTACCCTAAACCGAGCCCTAACCCTCAAACTAACCCTAACCCATACCCTACGCCGTACCCGAACCCGTACCCGAACCCGTACCCTAAGCCGTACCCTAACCCTAACCCTAATCCTAACCCTAACCCTAAGCTACCCTTGACTTCTTCTGCCTACAATAGATTTCCTAAGCACTAGTGTATTAAGGAACAGGTTAAAAAGAGAATCCTAATGTGATTTCAGGACAATGGGTGTGTTCCTTATCTTCTCCTATTGTCTAAACTCTTCTCCATGGCTGGACACCCAAATAATATTCCTTGACGTGCTAAGGGGTATCTAGAGAGTGGGATAGGTTTAATAACTGCCCTAACCCTAACGCGTACCCTAACCCTAACCCCTACCCTAACCCTAACACGAACCCTAATCCTAACCCGTACCCTAAACCGAGCCCTAACCTTCAAACTAACCCTAACCCTAACCCTAACCCATACCCTACGCCGTACACGAACCCGTACCCGAACCCGTACCCTAAGCCGTACCCTAACCCTAACCCTAACCCTAACCCTAACCCTAACCCTAAGCTACCCTTGACTGCTTCTGCCTCCAATAGATTTCCTAAGCACTAGTGTTTTAAGGAACAGGTTAAAAAGAGAATCCTAATGTGATTTCTTGATAATGGGTGTGTTCCTTATCTTCTCCTAGTGTCTAAACTCTTCTCCAAGGCTGAACCCCCAAATAATATTCCTTGACGTGCTAAGGGGTATCTAGAGAGTGGGATAGGTTTAATAACTACCCTAACCCTAACGCGTACCCTAACCCTAACCTCTACCCTAACCCTAACACGTACACTAATCCTAACCCGTACCCTAAACCGAGCCCTAACCCTCAAACTAACCCTAACACTAACCCTAACCCATACCCTACGCCGTACCCGAACCCGGACCCGAACCCGTACCCTAAGCCGTACCCTAACCCTAACCCTAACCCTAACCCTAACCCTAAGCTACCCTTTACTGCTTCTGCCTCCAATAGATTTCCTAAGCACTAGTGTTTTAAGGAACAGGTTAAAAAGAGAATCCTAATGTGATTTCTTGATAATGGGTGTGTTCCTTATCTTCTCCTAGTGTCTAAACTCTTCTCCAAGGCTGAACCCCCAAATAATATTCCTTGACGTGCTAAGGGGTATCTAGAGAGTGGGATAGGTTTAATAACTACCCTAACCCTAACGCGTACCCTAACCCTAACCTCTACCCTAACCCTAACACGTACACTAATCCTAACCCGTACCCTAAACCGAGCCCTAACCTTCAAACTAACCCTAACCCTAACCCTAACCCATACCCTACGCCGTACCCGAACCCGGACCCGAACCCGTACCCTAAGCCGTACCCTAACCCTAACCCTAACCCTAACCCTAAGCTACCCTTGACTGCTTCTGCCTCCAATAGATTTCCTAAGCACTAGTGTATTAAGGAACAGGTTAAAAAGAGAATCCTAATGTGATTTCAGGATAATGGGTGTGTTCCTTATCTTCTCCTAGTGTCTAAACTCTTCTCCATGGCTGGACCCCCAAATAATATTCCTTGACATGCTAAAGGGTATTTAGAGAGTGGGATAGGTTTAATAACTACCCTAACCCTAATGCGTACCCTAACCCTAACACGTACCCTAATCCTAACCCGTAACCTAAACCGAGCCCTAACCCTCAAACTAACCCTAACCCTAACACTAACCCATACCCTACGCCGTACCCGAATCCGGATCCGAACCCGTACCCTAAGCCGTACCCTAACCCTAACCCTAACCCTAACCCTAACCCTAAGCTACCCTTGACTGCTTCTGCCTCCAATAGATTTCCTAAGCACTAGTGTATTAAGGAACAGGTTAAAAAGAGTATCCTAATGTGATTTCAGGATAATGGGTGTGTTCCTTATCTTCTCCTAGTGTCTAAACTCTTCTCCATGGCTGGACCCCCAAATAATATTCCTTGACATGCTAAAGGGTATTTAGAGAGTGGGATAGGTTTAATAACTACCCTAACCCTAATGCGTACCCTAACCCTAACACGTACCCTAATCCTAACCCGTAACCTAAACCGAGCCCTAACCCTCAAACTAACCCTAACCCTAACCCTAACCCATACCCTACGCCGTACCCGAACCAGTACCCGAACACGTACCCTAAGCCGTACCCTAACCCTAACCCTAATCCTAACCCTAACCCTAAGCTACCCTTGACTGCTTCTGCCTACAATAGATTTCCTAAGCACTAGTGTATTAAGGAACAGGTTAAAAAGAGAATCCTAATGTGATTTCAGGATAATGGGTGTGTTCCTTATCTTCTCCTATTGTCTAAACTCTTCTCCATGGCTGGACCCCCAAATAATATTCCTTGACGTGCTAAGGGGTATCTAGAGAGTGGGATAGGTTTAATAACTACCCTAACCCTAATGCGTACCCTAACCCTAACCCCTACCCTAACCCTAACACGAACCCTAATCCTAACCCGTACCCTAAACCGAGCCCTAACCTTCAAACTAACCCTAACCCTAACCCTAACCCATACCCTACGCCGTACACGAACCCGTACCCGAACCCGTACCCTAAGCCGTACCCTAACCCTAACCCTAACCCTAACCCTAAACCTAACCCTAAGCTACCCTTGACTGCTTCTTCCTCCAATAGATTTCCTAAGCACTAGTGTTTTAAGGAACAGGTTAAAAAGAGAATCCTAATGTGATTTCTTGATAATGGGTGTGTTCCTTATCTTCTCCTAGTGTCTAAACTCTTCTCCAAGGCTGGACCCCCAAATAATATTCCTTGACGTGCTAAGGGGTATCTAGAGAGTGGGATAGGTTTAATAACTACCCTAACCCTAACGCGTACCCTAACCCTAACCTCTACCCTAACCCTAACACGTACACTAATCCTAACCCGTACCCTAAACCGAGCCCTAACCCTCAAACTAACCCTAACCCTAACCCTAACCCATACCCTACGCCGTACCCGAACCCGGACCCGAACCCGTACCCTAAGCCGTACCCTAACCCTAACCCTAACCCTAACCCTAACCCTAAGCTACCCTTGACTGCTTCTGCCTCCAATAAATTTCCTAAGCACTAGTGTATTAAGGAACAGGTTAAAAAGAGAATCCTAATGTGATTTCAGGATAATCGGTGTGTTCCTTATCTTCTCCTAGTGTCTAAACTCTTCTCCATGGCTGGACCCCCAAATAATATTCCTTGACGTGCTAAAGGGTATCTAGAGAGTGGGATAGGTTAAATAACTACACTAACCCTAACGCGTATCCTAACCCTAACCACTACCCTAACCCTAACACGTACCCTAATCCTAACCCGTAACCTAAACCGAGCCCTAACCCTCAAACTAACCCTAACCCTAACCCTAACCCATACCCTACGCCATACCCAAAACCGTACCCGAACCCGTACCCGAACCCGTACCCTAAGCCGTACCCTAACCCTAACCCTAACCCTAAGCTACCCTTGACTGCTTCTGCCTCCAATAGATTTCCTAAGCACTAGTGTTTTAAGGAACAGGTTAAAAAGAGAATCCTAATGTGATTTCTTGATAATGGGTGTGTTCCTTATCTTCTCCTAGTGTCTAAACTCTTCTCCATGGATGGACCCCCAAATAATATTCCTTGATGTGCTAAGGGGTATCTAGAGAGTGGGATAGGTTTAATAACTACCCTAACCCTAACGCGTACCCTAACACTAACACGTACCCTAATCCTAACCCGTACCCTAAACCGAGCCCTAACCCTCAAACTAACCCTAACCCTAACCCTAACCCATACCCTACGCCGTACCCGAACCCGAACCCGAACCCGTTCCCTAAGCCGTACCCTAACCCTAACCCAAAACCTAACCCTAACCCTAACCCTAAGCTACCCTTCACTGCTTCTGCCTCTAATAGATTTCCTAAGCACTAGTGTATTAAGGAACAGGTTAAAAAGAGAATCCTAATGTGATTTCAGGATAATGGGTGTGTTCCTTATCTTCTCCTAGTGTCTAAACTCTTCTCCATGGCTGGACCCCCAAATAATATTCCTTGACGTGCTAAGGGGTATCTAGAGAGTGGGATAGGTTTAATAACTACCCTAAACCTAACGCGTACCCTAACCCTAACCCCTACCCTAACCCTAACACGAACCCTAATCCTAACCCGTACCCTAAACCGAGCCCTAACCTTCAAACTAACCCTAACCCTAACCCTAACACATGCCCTACGCCGTACCCGAACCCGTACCCTAAGCCGTACCCTAACCCTAACCCTAACCTTATCCCTAACCCTAAGCTACCCTTGACTGCTTCTGCCTCCAATAGATTTCCTAAGCACTAGTGTTTTAAGGAACAGGTTAAAAAGAGAATCCTAATGTGATTTCTTGATAATGGGTGTGCTCCTTATCTTCTCCTAGTGTCTAAACTCTTCTCCATGGCTGGACCCCCAAATAATATTCCTTGACGTGCTAAGGGGTATCTAGAGAGTGGGATAGGTTTAATAACTACCCTAACCCTAACGCGTACCCTAACCCTAACACCTACCCTAAACCTAACACGTACCCTAATCCTAACCCGTACCCTAAACCGAGCCCTAACCCTCAAACTAACCCTAACCCATACCCTACGCCATACCCGAAACCGTACCCGAACCCGTACCCTAAGCCGTACCCTAACCCTAACCCTAATCCTAACCCTAACGCTAAGCTACCCTTGACTGCTTCTGCCTACAATAGATTTCCTAAGCACTAGTGTATTAAGGAACAGGTTAAAAAGAGAATCCTAATGTGATTTCAGGACAATGGGTGTGTTCCTTATCTTCTCCTATTGTCTAAACTCTTCTCCATGGCTGGACCCCCAAATAATATTCCTTGACGTGCTAAGGGGTATCTAGAGAGTGGGATAGGTTTAATAACTGCCCTAACCCTAATGCGTACCCTAACCCTAACCCCTACCCTAACCCTAACACGAACCCTAATCCTAACCCGTACCGTAAACCGAGCCCTAACCTTCAAACTAACCCTAACCCTAACCCTAACCCATACCCTACGCCGCACACGAACCCGTACCCGAACCCGTACCCTAAGCCGTACCCTAACCCTAACCCTAACCCTAACCCTAACCCTAAGCTACCCTTTACTGCTTCTGCCTCCAATAGATTTCCTAAGCACTAGTGTTTTAAGGAACAGGTTAAAAAGAGAATCGTAATGTGATTTCTTGATAATGGGTGTGTTCCTTATCTTCTCCTAGTGTCTAAACTCTTCTCCATGGCTGGACCCCCAAATAATATTCCTTGACGTGCTAAGGGGTATCTAGAGAGTGGGATAGGTTTAATAACTACCCTAACCCTAATGCGTACCCTAACCCTAACCCCTACCCTAACCCTAACACGTACCCTAATCCTAACCCGTAACCTAAACCGAGCCCTAACCCTCAAACTAACCCTAACCCTAACCCTAACCCATACCCTACGCCATACCCAAACCCGGACCCGAACCCGTACCCTAAGCCGTACCCTAACCCTAAACCTATCCCTAACACTAACCCTAAGCTACCCTTGACTGCTTCTGCCTCCAATAGATTTCCTAAGCACTAGTGTATTAAGGAACAGGTTAAAAAGAGAATCCTAATGTGCTTTCAGGATAATGGGTGTGTTCCTTATCTTCTCCTAGTGTCTAAACTCTTCTCCATGGCTGGACCCCCAAATAATATTCCTTGACGTGCTAAAGGGTATCTAGAGAATGGGATAGGTTTAATAACTACCCTAACCCTAACGCGTACCCTAACCCTAACCCCTACCCTAACCCTAACACGTACCCTAATCTTAACCCGAACCCTAAACCGAGCCCTAACCCTCAAACTAACCCTAACCCTAACCCTAACCCATACCCTACGACATACCCAAACCCGTACCCGAACCCGTACCCTAAGCCGTACCCTAACCCTAACCCTAACCCTAAGCTACCCTTGACTGCTTCTGCCTCCAATAGATTTCCTAAGAACTAGTGTTTTAAGGAACAGGTTAAAAAGAGAATCCTAATGTGATTTCTTGATAATGGGTGTGTTCCTTATCTTCTCCTAGTGTCTAAACTCTTCTCCATGGCTGGACCCCCAAATAATATTCCTTGACGTGCTAAGGGGTATCTAGAGAGTGGGATAGGTTTAATAACTACCGTAACCCTAACGCGTACACTAACCCTAACCCCTACCCTAACACTAACACGTACCCTAATCCTAACCCGTACCCTAAACCGAGCCCTAACCCTCAAACTAACCCTAACCCATACCCTACGCCGTACCCGAACCCGTACCCGAACCCGTACCCTAAGCCGTACCCTAACCCTAACCCTAATCCTAACCCTAACCCTAAGCTACCCTTGACTTCTTCTGCCTACAATAGATTTCCTAAGCACTAGTGTATTAAGGAACAGGTTAAAAAGAGAATCCTAATGTGATTTCAGGACAATGGGTGTGTTCCTTATCTTCTCCTATTGTCTAAACTCTTCTCCATGGCTGGACACCCAAATAATATTCCTTGACGTGCTAAGGGGTATCTAGAGAGTGGGATAGGTTTAATAACTGCCCTAACCCTAACGCGTACCCTAACCCTAACCCCTACCCTAACCCTAACACGAACCCTAATCCTAACCCGTACCCTAAACCGAGCCCTAACCTTCAAACTAACCCTAACCCTAACCCTAACCCATACCCTACGCCGTACACGAACCCGTACCCGAACCCGTACCCTAAGCCGTACCCTAACCCTAACCCTAACCCTAACCCTAACCCTAACCCTAAGCTACCCTTGACTGCTTCTGCCTCCAATAGATTTCCTAAGCACTAGTGTTTTAAGGAACAGGTTAAAAAGAGAATCCTAATGTGATTTCTTGATAATGGGTGTGTTCCTTATCTTCTCCTAGTGTCTAAACTCTTCTCCAAGGCTGAACCCCCAAATAATATTCCTTGACGTGCTAAGGGGTATCTAGAGAGTGGGATAGGTTTAATAACTACCCTAACCCTAACGCGTACCCTAACCCTAACCTCTACCCTAACCCTAACACGTACACTAATCCTAACCCGTACCCTAAACCGAGCCCTAACCCTCAAACTAACCCTAACCCTAACCCTAACCCATACCCTACGCCGTACCCGAACCCGGACCCGAACCCGTACCCTAAGCCGTACCCTAACCCTAACCCTAACCCTAACCCTAACCCTAAGCTACCCTTTACTGCTTCTGCCTCCAATAGATTTCCTAAGCACTAGTGTTTTAAGGAACAGGTTAAAAAGAGAATCCTAATGTGATTTCTTGATAATGGGTGTGTTCCTTATCTTCTCCTAGTGTCTAAACTCTTCTCCATGGCTGGACCCCCAAATAATATTCCTTGACGTGCTAAGGGGTATCTAGAGAGTGGGATAGGTTTAATAACTACCCTAACCCTAATGCGTACCCTAACCCTAACCCCTACCCTAACCCTAACACGTACCCTAATCCTAACCCGTAACCTAAACCGAGCCCTAACCCTCAAACTAACCCTAACCCTAACCCTAACCCATACCCTACGCCATACCCAAACCCGTACCCGAACCCGTACCCTAAGCCGTACCCTAACCCTAAACCTATCCCTAACCCTAACCCTAAGCTACCCTTGACTGCTTCTGCCTCCAATAGATTTCCTAAGCACTAGTGTATTAAGGAACAGGTTAAAAAGAGAATCCTAATGTGCTTTCAGGATAATGGGTGTGTTCCTTATCTTCTCCTAGTGTCTAAACTCTTCTCCATGGCTGGACCCCCAAATAATATTCCTTGACGTGCTAAAGGGAATCTAGAGAATGGGATAGGTTTAATAACTACCCTAACCCTAACGCGTACCCTAACCCTAACCCCTACCCTAACCCTAACACGTACCCTAATCTTAACCCGAACCCTAAACCGAGCCCTAACCCTCAAACTAACCCTAACCCTAACCCTAACCCATACCCTACGACATACCCAAACCCGTACCCGAACCCGTACCCTAAGCCGTACCCTAACCCTAACCCTAACCCTAAGCTACCCTTGACTGCTTCTGCCTCCAATAGATTTCCTAAGAACTAGTGTTTTAAGAAACAGGTTAAAAAGAGAATCCTAATGTGATTTCTTGATAATGGGTGTGTTCCTTATCTTCTCCTAGTGTCTAAACTCTTCTCCATGGCTGGACCCCCAAATAATATTCCTTGACGTGCTAAGGGGTATCTAGAGAGTGGGATAGGTTTAATAACTACCGTAACCCTAACGCGTACACTAACCCTAACCCCTACCCTAACACTAACACGTACCCTAATCCTAACCCGTACCCTAAACCGAGCCCTAACCCTCAAACTAACCCTAACCCTAACCCTAACCCATACCCTACGCCGTACCCGAACCCGTACCCGAACCCGTACCCTAAGCCGTACCCTAACCCTAACCCTAATCCTAACCCTAACCCTAAGCTACCCTTGACTGCTTCTGCCTACAATAGATTTCCTAAGCACTAGTGTATTAAGGAACAGGTTAAAAAGAGAATCCTAATGTGATTTCAGGACAATGGGTGTGTTCCTTATCTTCTCCTATTGTCTAAACTCTTCTCCATGGCTGGACCCCCAAATAATATTCCTTGACGTGCTAAGGGGTATCTAGAGAGTGGGATAGGTTTAATAACTGCCCTAACCCTAACCCCTACCCTAACCCTAACACGAACCCTAATCCTAACCCGTACCCTAAACCGAGCCCTAACCTTCAAACTAACCCTAACCCTAACCCTAACCCATACCCTACGCCGTACACGAACCCGTACCCGAACCCGTACCCTAAGCCGTACCCTAACCCTAACCCTAACCCTAACCCTAACCCTAAGCTACCCTTGACTGCTTCTGCCTCCAATAGATTTCCTAAGCACTAGTGTTTTAAGGAACAGGTTGAAAAGAGAATCCTAATGTGATTTCTTGATAATGGGTGTGTTCCTTATCTTCTCCTAGTGTCTAAACTCTTCTCCAAGGCTGAACCCCCAAATAATATTCCTTGACGTGCTAAGGGGTATCTAGAGAGTGGGATAGGTTTAATAACTACCCTAACCCTAACGCGTACCCTAACCCTAACCTCTACCCTAACCCTAACACGTACACTAATCCTAACCCGTACCCTAAACCGAGCCCTAACCCTCAAACTAACCCTAACCCTAACCCTAACCCATACCCTACGCCGTACCCGAACCCGGACCCGAACCCGTACCCTAACCCGTACCCTAACCCTAACCCTAACCCTAACCCTAACCCTAAGCTACCCTTGACTGCTTCTGCCTCCAATAGATTTCCTAAGCACTAGTGTTTTAAGGAACAGGTTAAAAAGAGAATCCTAATGTGATTTCTTGATAATGCGTGTGTTCCTTATCTTCTCCTAGTGTCTAAACTCTTCTCCATGGCTGGACCCCCAAATAATATTCTTTAACGTGCTAAGGGGTATCTAGAGAGTGGGATAGGTTTAATAACTACACTAACCCTAACGCGTACCCTAACCCTAACCCCTACCCTAACCCTAACACGTACCCTAATCCTAACCCGTAACCTAAACCGAGCCCTAACCCTCAAACTAACCCTAACCCTAACCCTAACCCATACCCTACGCCGTACCCGAACCAGTACCCGAACACGTACCCTAAGCCGTACCCTAACCCTAACCCTAATCCTAACCCTAACCCTAAGCTACCCTTGACTGCTTCTGCCTACAATAGATTTCCTAAGCACTAGTGTATTAAGGAACAGGTTAAAAAGAGAATCCTAATGTGATTTCAGGATAATGGGTGTGTTCCTTATCTTCTCCTATTGTCTAAACTCTTCTCCATGGCTGGACCCCCAAATAATATTCCTTGACGTGCTAAGGGGTATCTAGAGAGTGGGATAGGTTTAATAACTACCCTAACCCTAACGCGTACCCTAACCCTAACCCCTACCCTAACCCTAACACGAACCCTAATCCTAACCCGTACCCTAAACCGAGCCCTAACCTTCAAACTAACCCTAACCCTAACCCTAACCCATACCCTACGCCGTACACGAACCCGTACCCGAACCCGTACCCTAAGCCGTACCCTAACCCTAACCCTAACCCTAACCCTAACCCTAAGCTACCCTTGACTGCTTCTTCCTCCAATAGATTTCCTAAGCACTAGTGTTTTAAGGAACAGGTTAAAAAGAGAATCCTAATGTGATTTCTTGATAATGGGTGTGTTCCTTATCTTCTCCTAGTGTCTAAACTCTTCTCCAAGGCTGGACCCCCAAATAATATTCCTTGACGTGCTAAGGGGTATCTAGAGAGTGGGATAGGTTTAATAACTACCCTAACCCTAACGCGTACCCTAACCCTAACCTCTACCCTAACCCTAACACGTACACTAATCCTAACCCGTACCCTAAACCGAGCCCTAACCCTCAAACTAACCCTAACCCTAACCCTAACCCATACCCTACGCCGTACCCGAACCCGGACCCGAACCCGTATCCTAAGCCGTACCCTAACCCTAACCCTAACCCTAACCCTAACCCTAAGCTACCCTTGACTGCTTCTGCCTCCAATAGATTTCCTAAGCACTAGTGTTTTAAGGAACAGGTTAAAAAGAGAATCCTAATGTGATTTCTTGATAATGGGTGTGTTCCTTATCTTCTCCTAGTGTCTAAACTCTTCTCCATGGATGGACCCCCAAATAATATTCCATGACGTGCTAAGGGGTATCTAGAGTGTGTGATAGGTTTAATAACTACCCTAACCCTAACGCGTACCCTAACACTAACACGTACACTAATCCTAACCCGTACCCTAAACCGAGCCCTAACCCTCAAACTAACCCTAACCCTAACCCTAACCCATACCCTATGCCGTACCCGAACACGAACCCGAACCCGTTCCCTAAGCCGTACCCTAACCCTAACCCTAAACCTAACCCTAACCCTAACCCTAAGCTACCCTTCACTGCTTCTGCCTCTAATAGATTTCCTAAGCACTAGTGTTTTAAGGAACAGGTTAAAAAGAGAATCCTAATGTGATTTCTTGATAATGGGTGTGTTCCTTATCTTCTCCTAGTGTCTAAACTCTTCTCCATGGCTGGACCCCCAAATAATATTCCTTGACGTGCTAAGGGGTATCTAGAGAGTGGGATACGTTTAATAACTACCCTAAACCTAACGCGTACCCTAACCCTAACCCCTACCCTAACCCTAACACGAACCCTAATCCTAACCCGTACCCTAAACCGAGCCCTAACCTTCAAACTAACCCTAACCCTAACCCTAACCCATACCCTATGCCGTACACGAACCCGTACCCGAACCCGTACCCTAAGCCGTACCCTAACCCTAACCCTAACCCTAAACCTAACCCTAAGCTACCCTTGACTGCTTCTGCCTCCAATAGATTTCCTAAGCACTAGTGTTTTAAGGAACAGGTTAAAAAGAGAATCCTAATGTGATTTCTTGATAATGGGTGTGTTCCTTATCTTCTCCTAGTGTCTAAACCCTTCTCCATGGCTGGACCCCCAAATAATATTCCTTGACGTGCTAAGGGGTATCTAGAGAGTGGGATAGGTTTAATAACTACCCTAACCCTAACGCGTACCCTAACCCTAACCCCTACCCTAACCCTAACACGTACCCTAATCCTAACCCGTACCCTAAACCGAGCCCTAACCCTCAAACTAACCCTAACCCTAACCCTAACCCATACCCAACGCCGTACCCGAACCCGTACCGGAACCCGTACCCTAACACTAACCCTAACCCTAACCTTATCCCTAACCCTAAGCTACCCTTGACTGCTTCTGCCTCCAATAGATTTCCTAAGCACTAGTGTTTTAAGGAACAGGTTAAAAAGAGAATCCTAATGTGATTTCTTGATAATGGGTGTGCTCCTTATCTT
Source organism: Eschrichtius robustus (assembly GCF_028021215.1). Lineage (NCBI taxonomy): Eukaryota > Metazoa > Chordata > Mammalia > Artiodactyla > Eschrichtiidae > Eschrichtius > Eschrichtius robustus. The sequence continues at coordinate 1,756,166 of NW_027175626.1, forward strand.
CTCCTAGTGTCAAAACTCTTCTCCATGGCTGGACCCCCAAATAATATTCCTTGACGTGCTAAGGGGTATCTTGAGAGTGGGATAGGTTTAATAACTACCCTAACCCTAACGCGTTCCCTAACCCTAACACCTACCCTAAACCTAACACGTACCCTAATCCTAACCCGTACCCTAAACCGAGCCCTAACCCTCAAACTAACCCTAAACCTAACCCTAACCCATACCCTACGCCGTACCCGAACCCGTACTCTAAGCCTTACCCTAACAATAACCCTAACCCTAACCCTAACCCTAACCCTAAGCTACCCTTGACTGCTTCTGCCTCCAATAGATTTCCTAAGCACTAGTGTTTTAAGGAACAGGTTAAAAAGAGAATCGTAATGTGATTTCTTGATAATGGGTGTGTTCCTTATCTTCTCCTAGTGTCTAAACTCTTCTCCATGGCTGGATCCCCAAATAATATTCCTTGACGTCCTAAGGGGTATCTAGAGACTGGGATAGGTTTAATAACTACCCTAACCCTAAGGCGTACCCTAACCCTAACTTCTACCCTGACCCTAACACGTACACTAATAATAACCCGTACCCTAAACCGAGCCCTAACCCTCAAACTAACCCTAACCCTAACCCTAACCCATACCCTACGCCGTACCCAAACCCGTACCCGAACCCGTTCCCTAAGCCGTACCCTAACCCTAACCCTTAACCTAACCCTAACCCTAACCCTAAGCTACCCTTCACTGCTTCTGCCTCTAATAGATTTCCTAAGCACTAGTGTATTAAGGAACAGGTTAAAAAGAGAATCCTAATGTGATTTCAGGATAATGGGTGTGTTCCTTATCTTCTACTAGTGTATAAACTCTTCTCCATGGCTGGACCCCCAAATAATATTCCTTGACGTGCTAAGGGGTATCTAGAGAGTGGGATAGGTTTAATAACTACCCTAAACCTAACGCGTACCCTAACCCTAACCCCTACCCTAACACTAACACGAACCCTAATCCTAACCCGTACCCTAAACCGAGCCCTAACCTTCAAACTAACCCTAACCCTAACCCTAACCCATACCCTACGCCGTACACGAACCCGTACCCGAACCCGTACCCTAAGCTGTACCCTAACCCTAACCCTAACCCTAACCCTAACCCTAAGCTACCCTTTACTGCTTCTGCCTCCAATAGATTTCCTAAGCACTAGTGTTTTAAGGAACAGGTTAAAAAGAGAATCCTAATGTGATTTCTTGATAATGGGTGTGTTCCTTATCTTCTCCTAGTGTCTAAACTCCTCTCCAAGGCTGAACCCCCAAATAATATTCCTTGACGTGCTAAGGGGTATCTAGAGAGTGGGATAGGTTTAATAACTACCCTAACCCTAACGCGTACCCTAACCCTATCCCCTACCCTAACCCTAACCCTAACCCTAACCCTAACCCTAACCCTAAACCGAGCCCTAACCCTCAAACTAACCCTAACCCTAACCCTAACCCATACCCTACGCCGTACCCGAACCCGGACCCGAACCCGTACCCTAAGCCGTACCCTAACCCTAACCCCTAACCCTAACCCTAACCCTAAGCTACCCTTGACTGCTTCTGCCTCCAATAGATTTCCTAAGCACTAGTGTATTAAGGAACAGGTTAAAAAGAGAATCCTAATGTGATTTCAGGATAATGGGTGTGTTCCTTATCTTCTCCTAGTGTCTAAACTCTTCTCCATGGCTGGACCCCCAAATAATATTCCTTGACGTGCTAAAGGGTATTTAGAGAGTGGGATAGGTTTAATAACTACCCTAACCCTAATGCGTACCCTAACCCTAACACGTACCCTAATCCTAACCCGTACCCTAAACCGAGCCCTAACCCTCAAACTAACCCTAACCCTAACCCTAAACCATACCCTACGCCGTACCCGAACCCGGACCCGAACCCGTACCCTAAGCCGTACCCTAACCCTAACCCTAACCCTAACCCTAACCCTAAGCTACCCTTGACTGCTTCTGCCTCCAATAAATTTCCTAAGCACTAGTGTATTAAGGAACAGGTTAAAAAGAGAATCCTAATGTGATTTCAGGATAATGGGTGTGTTCCTTATCTTCTCCTAGTGTCTAAACTCTTCTCCATGGCTGGACCCCCAAATAATATTCCTTGACGTGCTAAAGGGTATCTAGAGAGTGGGATAGGTTAAATAACTACCCTAACCCTAACGCGTACCCTAACCCTAACCCCTACCCTAACCATAACACGTACCCTAATCCTAACCCGTACCCTAAACCGAGCCCTAACCCTCAAACTAACCCTAACCCTAACCCTAACCCATACCCTACGCCATACCCAAACCCGTACCCGAACCCGTACCCGAACCCGTACCCTAAGCCGTACCCTAACCCTAACCCTAACCCTAAGCTACCCTTGACTGCTTCTGCCTCCAATAGATTTCCTAAGCACTAGTGTTTTAAGGAACAGGTTAAAAAGAGAATCCTAATGTGATTTCTTGATAATGGGTGTGTTCCTTATCTTCTCCTAGTGTCTAAACTCTTCTCCATGGCTGGACCCCCAAATAATATTCCTTGACGTGCTAAGGGGTATCTAGAGAGTGGGATAGGTTTAATAACTACCCTAACCCTAACGCGTACCCTAACACTAACACGTACCCTAATCCTAACCCGTACCCTAAACCGAGCCCTAACCCTCAAACTAACCCTAACCCTAACCCTAACCCATACCCTACGCCATACCCGAACCCGTACCCTAAGCCGTACCCTAACACTAACCCTAACCCTAACCCTAACCCTAACCCTAACCCTAAATCGAGCCCTAACCCTCAAACTAAACCTAACCCTAACCCTAACCCATACCCTACGCCGTACCCGAACCCGGACCCGAACCCGTACCCTAAGCCGTACCCTAACCCTAACCCCTAACCCTAACCCTAACCCTAAGCTACCCTTGACTGCTTCTGCCTCCAATAGATTTCCTAAGCACTAGTGTATTAAGGAACAGGTTAAAAAGAGAATCCTAATGTGATTTCAGGATAATGGGTGTGTTCCTTATCTTCTCCTAGTGTCTAAACTCTTCTCCATGGCTGGACCCCCAAATAATATTCCTTGACGTGCTAAAGGGTATTTAGAGAGTGGGATAGGTTTAATAACTACCCTAACCCTAATGCGTACCCTAACCCTAACACGTACCCTAATCCTAACCCGTACCCTAAACCGAGCCCTAACCCTCAAACGAACCCTAACCCTAACCCTAACCCATACCCTACGCCGTACCCGAACCCGGACCCGAACCCGTACCCTAAGCCGTACCCTAACCCTAACCCTAACCCTAACCCTAACCCTAAGCTACCCTTGACTGCTTCTGCCTCCAATAAATTTCCTAAGCATTAGTGTATTAAGGAACAGGTTAAAAAGAGAATCCTAATGTGATTTCAGGATAATGGGTGTGTTCCTTATCTTCTCCTAGTGTCTAAACTCTTCTCCATGGCTGGACCCCCAAATAATATTCCTTGACGTGCTAAAGGGTATCTAGAGAGTGGGATAGGTTAAATAACTACCCTAACCCTAACGCGTACCCTAACCCTAACCCCTACCCTAACCCTAACACGTACCCTAATCCTAACCCGTACCCTAAACCGAGCCCTAACCCTCAAACTAACCCTAACCCTAACCCTAACCCATACCCTACGCCATACCCAAACCCGTACCCGAACCCGTACCCGAACCCGTACCCTAAGCCGTACCCTAACCCTAACCCTAACCCTAAGCTACCCTTGACTGCTTCTGCCTCCAATAGATTTCCTAAGCACTAGTGTTTTAAGGAACAGGTTAAAAAGAGAATCCTAATGTGATTTCTTGATAATGGGTGTGTTCCTTATCTTCTCCTAGTGTCTAAACTCTTCTCCATGGATGGACCCCCAAATAATATTCCTTGACGTGCTAAGGGGTATCTAGAGAGTGGGATATGTTTAATAACTACCCTAACCCTAAAGCGTACCCTAACACTAACACGTACACTAATCCTAACCCGTACCCTAAACCGAGCCCTAACCCTCAAACTAACCCTAACCCTAACCCTAACCCATACCCTACGCCGTACCCGAACCCGTACCCTAAGCCGTACCCTAACACTAACCCTAACCCTAACCCTAACCCTAACCCTAAGCTACCCTTCACTGCTTCTGCCTCCAATAGATTTCCTAAGCACTAGTGTTTTAAGGAACAGGTTAAAAAGAGAATCCTAATGTGATTTCAGGATAATGGGTGTGTTCCTTATCTTCTCCTAGTCTCTAAACTCTTCTCCAAGGCTGAACCCCCAAATAATATTCCTTGACGTGCTAAGGGGTATCTAGAGAGTGGGATAGGTTTAATAACTACCCTAACCCTAACGCGTACCCTAACCCTAACCCCTACCCTAACCCTAACCCTAACCCTAACCCTAACCCTAACCCTAACCCTAAATCGAGCCCTAACCCTCAAACTAAACCTAACCCTAACCCTAACCCATACCCTACGCCGTACCCGAACCCGGACCCGAACCCGTACCCTAAGCCGTACCCTAACCCTAACCCCTAACCCTAACCCTAACCCTAAGCTACCCTTGACTGCTTCTGCCTCCAATAGATTTCCTAAGCACTAGTGTATTAAGGAACAGGTTAAAAAGAGAATCCTAATGTGATTTCAGGATAATGGGTGTGTTCCTTATCTTCTCCTAGTGTCTAAACTCTTCTCCATGGCTGGACCCCCAAATAATATGCCTTGACGTGCTAAAGGGTATTTAGAGAGTGGGATAGGTTTAATAACTACCCTAACCCTAATGCGTACCCTAACCCTAACACGTACCCTAATCCTAACCCGTACCCTAAACCGAGCCCTAACCCTCAAACTAACCCTAACCCTAACCCTAACCCATACCCTACGCCGTACCCGAACCCGGACCCGAACCCGTACCCTAAGCCGTACCCTAACCCTAACCCTAACCCTAACCCTAAGCTACCCTTGACTGCTTCTGCCTCCAATAAATTTCCTAAGCACTAGTGTATTAAGGAACAGGTTAAAAAGAGAATCCTAATGTGATTTCAGGATAATGGGTGTGTTCCTTATCTTCTCCTAGTGTCTAAACTCTTCTCCATGGCTGGACCCCCAAATAATATTCCTTGACGTGCTAAAGGGTATCTAGAGAGTGGGATAGGTTAAATAACTACCCTAACCCTAACGCGTACCCTAACCCTAACCCCTACCCTAACCCTAACACGTACCCTAATCCTAACCCGTACCCTAATCCGAGCCCTAACCCTCAAACTAACCCTAACCCTAACCCTAACCCATACCCTACGCCATACCCAAACCCGTACCCGAACCCGTACCCGAACCCGTACCCTAAGCCGTACCCTAACCCTAACCCTAACCCTAAGCTACCCTTGACTGCTTCTGCCTCCAATAGATTTCCTAAGCACTAGTGTTTTAAGGAACAGGTTAAAAAGAGAATCCTAATGTGATTTCTTGATGATGGGTGTGTTCCTTATCTTCTCCTAGTGTCTAAACTCTTCTCCATGGATGGACCCCCAAATAATATTCCTTGACGTGCTAAGGGGTATCTAGAGAGTGGGATATGTTTAATAACTACCCTAACCCTAACGCGTACCCTAACACTAACACGTACCCTAATCCTAACCCGTACCCTAAACCGAGCCCTAACCCTCAAACTAACCCTAACCCTAACCCTAACCCATACCCTACGCCGTACCCGAACCCGTACCCTAAGCCGTACCCTAACACTAACCCTAACCCTAACCCTAACCCTTACCCTAAGCTACCCTTGACTGCTTCTGCCTCCAATAGATTTCCTAAGCACTAGTGTTTTAAGGAACAGGTTAAAAAGAGAATCCTAATGTGATTTCTTGATAATGGGTGTGTTCCTTATCTTCTCCTAGTGTCTAAACTCTTCTCCATGGCTGGACCCCCAAATAATATTCTTTGACGTGCTAAGGGGTATCTAGAGAGTGGGATAGGTTTAATAACTACACTAACCCTAACGCGTACCCTAACCCTAACCCCTACCCTAACCCTAACACGTACCCTAATCCTAACCCGTAACCTAAACCGAGCCCTAACCCTCAAACTAACCCTAACCCTAACCCTAGCCCATACCCTACGCCGTACCCGAACCAGTACCCGAACCCGTACCCTAAGCCGTACCCTAACCCTAACCCTAATCCTAACCCTAACCCTAAGCTACCCTTGACTGCTTTTGCCTACAATAGATTTCCTAAGCACTAGTGTATTAAGGAACAGGTTAAAAAGAGAATCCTAATGTGATTTCAGGATAATGGGTGTGTTTCTTATATTCTCCGATTGTCTAAACTCTTCTCCATGGCTGGACCCCCAAATAATATTCCTTGACGTGCTAAGGGGTATCTAGAGAGTGGGATAGGTTTAATAACTACCCTAACCCTAACGCGTACCCTAACCCTAACCCCTACCCTAACCCTAACACGAACCCTAATCCTAACCCGTACCCTAAACCGAGCCCTAACCTTCAAACTAACCCTAACCCTAACCCTAACCCATACCCTACGCCGTACACGAACCCGTACCCGAACCCGTACCCTAAGCCGTACCCTAACCCTAACCCTAACCCTAACCCTAACCCTAACCCAAGCTACCCTTGACTGCTTCTTCCTCCAATAGATTTCCTAAGCACGAGTGTTTTAAGGAACAGGTTAAAAAGAGAATCCTAATGTGATTTCTTGATAATGGGTGTGTTCCTTATCTTCTCCTAGTGTCTAAACTCTTCTCCAAGGCTGGACCCCCAAATAATATTCCTTGACGTGCTAAGGGGTATCTAGAGAGTGGGATAGGTTTAATAACTACCCTAACCCTAACTCGTACCCTAACCCTAACCTCTACCCTAACCCTAACACGTACACTAATCCTAACCCGTACCCTAAACCGAGCCCTAACCCTCAAACTAACCCTAACCCTAACCCATACCCTACGCCGTACCCGAACCCGGACCCGAACCCGTACCCTAAGCCGTACCCTAACCCTAACCCTAACCCTAACTCTAACCCTAAGCTACCCTTGACTGCTTCTGCCTCCAATAGATTTCCTAAGCACTAGTGTATTAAGGAAAAGGTTAAAAAGAGAATCCTAATGTGATTTCAGGATAATGGGTGTGTTCCTTATCTTCTCCTAGTGTCTAAACTCTTCTCCATGGCTGGACCCCGAAATAATATTCCTTGACGTGCTAAGGGGTATCTAGAGAGTGGGATAGGTTTAATAACTACCCTAACCCTAACGCGTACCCTAACCCTAACACGTACCCTAATCCTAACCCGTACCCTAAACCGAGCCCTAACCCTCAAACTAACCCTAACCCTAACCCATACCCTACGCCGTACCCGAACCCGTACCCGAACCCGTACCCTAAGCCATACCCTAACACTAACCCTAACCCTAACCCTAACCCTAACCCTAAGCTACGCTTGACTGCTTCTGCCTCCAATAGATTTCCTAAGCACTAGTGTTTTAAGGAACAGGATAAAAAGAGAATCCTAATGTGATTTCAGGATAATGGGTGTGTTCCTTATCTTCTCCTAGTGTCTAAACTCTTCTCCATGGCTGGACCCCCAAATAATATTCCTTGACGTGCTAAGGGGTATCTAGAGAGTGGGATAGGTTTAATAACTACCCTAACCCTAACGCGTACCCTAACCCTAACCCCTACCCTAACCCTAACACGAACCCTAATTCTAATCCGTACCCTAAACCGAGCCCTAACCTTCAAACTAACCCTAACCCTAACCCTAACCCATACCCTACGCCGTACCCGAACCCGGACCCGAACCCGTACCCTAAGCCGTACCCTAACCCTAACCCTAACCCTAAGCTACCCTTGACTGCTTCTGCCTCCAATAGATTTCCTAAGCACTAGTGTATTAAGGAAAAGGTTAAAAAGAGAATCCTAATGTGATTTCAGGATAATGGGTGTGTTCCTTATCTTCTCCTAGTGTCTAAACTCTTCTCCATGGCTGGACCCCGAAATAATATTCCTTGACGTGCTAAGGGGTATCTAGAGAGTGGGATAGGTTTAATAACTACCCTAACCCTAACGCGTACCCTAACCCTAACACGTACCCTAATCCTAACCCGTACCCTAAACCGAGCCCTAACCCTCAAACTAACCCTAACCCTAACCCATACCCTACGCCGTACCCGAACCCGTACCCGAACCCGTACCCTAAGCCATACCCTAACACTAACCCTAACCCTAACCCTAACCCTAACCCTAAGCTACGCTTGACTGCTTCTGCCTCCAATAGATTTCCTAAGCACTAGTGTTTTAAGGAACAGGATAAAAAGAGAATCCTAATGTGATTTCAGGATAATGGGTGTGTTCCTTATCTTCTCCTAGTGTCTAAACTCTTCTCCATGGCTGGACCCCCAAATAATATTCCTTGACGTGCTAAGGGGTATCTAGAGAGTGGGATAGGTTTAATAACTACCCTAACCCTAACGCGTACCCTAACCCTAACCCCTACCCTAACCCTAACACGAACCCTAATTCTAATCCGTACCCTAAACCGAGCCCTAACCTTCAAACTAACCCTAACCCTAACCCTAACCCATACCCTACGCCGTACCCGAACCCGGACCCGAACCCGTACCCTAAGCCGTACCCTAACCCTAACCCTAACCCTAAGCTACCCTTGACTGCTTCTGCCTCCAATAGATTTCCTAAGCACTAGTGTATTAAGGAAAAGGTTAAAAAGAGAATCCTAATGTGATTTCAGGATAATGGGTGTGTTCCTTATCTTCTCCTAGTGTCTAAACTCTTCTCCATGGCTGGACCCCCAAATAATATTCCTTGACGTGCTAAGGGGTATCTAGAGAGTGGGATAGGTTTAATAACTACCCTAACCCTAACGCGTACCCTAACCCTAACACGTACCCTAATCCTAACCCGTACCCTAAACCGAGCCCTAACCCTCAAACTAACCCTAACCCTAACCCTAACCCATACCCTACGCCATACCCGAACCCGTACCCGAACCCGTACCCTAAGCCGTACCCTAACACTAACCCTAACCCTAACCCTAACCCTAACCCTAAGCTACCCTTGACTGCTTCTGCCTCCAATAGATTTCCTAAGCACTAGTGTTTTAAGGAACAGGTTAAAAAGAGAATCCTAATGTGATTTCAGGATAATGGGTGTGTTCCTTATCTTCTCATAGTGTCTAAACTCTTCTCCATGGCTGGACCCCCAAATAATATTCCTTGACGTGCTAAGGGGTATCTAGAGAGTGGGATAGGTTTAATAACTACCCTAACCCTAACGCGTACCCTAACCCTAACCCCTACCCTAACCCTAACACGAACCCTAATCCTAATCCGTACCCTAAACCGAGCCCTAACCTTCAAACTAACCCTAACCCTAACCCTAACCCATACCCTACGCCATACCCGAACCCGTACCCGAACCCGTACCCTAAGCCGTACCCTAAAGCTAACCCTAACCCTAACCCTAACCCTAACCCTAAGCTACCCTTGACTGCTTCTGCCTCCAATAGATTTCCTAAGCACTAGTGTTTTAAGGAACAGGTTAAAAAGAGAATCCTAATGTGATTTCTTGATAATGGGTGTGTTCCTTATCTTCTCCTAGTGTCTAAACTCTTCTCCATGGCTGGACCCCCAAATAATATTCTTTGACGTGCTAAGGGGTATCTAGAGAGTGGGATAGGTTTAATAACTACACTAACCCTAACGCGTACCCTAACCCTAACCCCTACCCTAACCTTAACACGTACCCTAATCCTAACCCGTAACCTAAACCGAGCCCTAAACCTCAAACTAACCCTAACCCTAACCCTAACCCATACCCTATGCCGTACCCGAACCAGTACCCGAACCCGTACCCTAAGCCGTACCCTAACCCTAACCCTAATCCTAACCCTAACCCTAAGCTACCCTTGACTGCTTCTGCCTACAATAGATTTCCAAAGCACTAGTGTATTAAGGAAAAGGTTAAAAAGAGAATCCTAATGTAATTTCAGGATAATGGGTGTGTTCCTTATCTTCTGCTATTGTCTAAACTCTTCTCCATGCCTGGACCCCCAAATAATATTCCTTGACGTGCTAAGGGGTATCTAGAGAGTGGGATAGGTTTAATAACTACCCTAACCCTAAGGCGTACCCTAACCCTAACCCCTACCCTAACCCTAACACGAACCCTAATCCTAACCCGTACCCTAAACCGAGCCCTAACCTTCAAACTAACCCTAACCCTAACCCTAACCCATACCCTACGCCGTACACGAACCCGTACCCGAACCCGTACCCTAAGCCGTACCCTAACCCTAACCCTAACCCTAACCCTAACCCTAACCCTAAGCTACCCTTGACTGCTTCTGCCTCCAATAGATTTCCTAAGCACTAGTGTTTTAAGGAACAGGTTAAAAAGAGAATCCTAATGTGATTTCTTGATAATGGGTGTGTTCCTTATCTTCTCCTAGTGTCTAAACTCTTCTCCATGGATGGACCCCCAAATAATATTCCTTGACGTGCTAAGGGGTATCTAGAGAGTGGGATATGTTTAATAACTACCCTAACCCTAACGCGTACCCTAACACTAACACGTACCCTAATCCTAACCCGTACCCTAAACCGAGCCCTAACCCTCAAACTAACCCTAACCCTAACCCTAACCCATACCCTACGCCGTACCCGAACCCGTACCCTAAGCCGTACCCTAACACTAACCCTAACCCTAACCCTAACCCTAAGCTACCCTTGACTGCTTTTGCCTACAATAGATTTCCTAAGCACTAGTGTATTAAGGAACAGGTTAAAAAGAGAATCCTAATGTGATTTCAGGATAATGGGTGTGTTCCTTATATTCTCCTATTGTCTAAACTCTTCTCCACGGCTGGACCCCCAAATAATATTCCTTGACGTGCTAAGGGGTATCTAGAGAGTGGGATAGGTTTAATAACTACCCTAACCCTAACGCGTACCCTAACCCTAACCCCTACCCTAACCCTAACACGAACCCTAATCCTAACCCGTACCCTAAACCGAGCCCTAACCTTCAAACTAACCCTAACCCTAACCCTAACCCATACCCTACGCCGTACACGAACCCGTACCCGAACCCGTACCCTAAGCCGTACCCTAACCCTAACCCTAACCCTAACCCTAACCCTAACCCAAGCTACCCTTGATTGCTTCTTCCTCCAATAGATTTCCTAAGCACGAGTGTTTTAAGGAACAGGTTAAAAAGAGAATCCTAATGTGATTTCTTGATAATGGGTGTGTTCCTTATCTTCTCCTAGTGTCTAAACTCTTCTCCAAGGCTGGACCCCCAAATAATATTCCTTGACGTGCTAAGGGGTATCTAGAGAGTGGGATAGGTTTAATAACTACCCTAACCCTAACTCGTACCCTAACCCTAACCTCTACCCTAACCCTAACACGTACACTAATCCTAACCCGTACCCTAAACCGAGCCCTAACCCTCAAACTAACCCTAACCCTAACCCATACCCTACGCCGTACCCGAACCCGGACCCGAACCCGTACCCTAAGCCGTACCCTAACCCTAACCCTAACCCTAACCCTAACCCTAAGCTACCCTTGACTGCTTCTGCCTCCAATAGATTTCCTAAGCACTAGTGTATTAAGGAAAAGGTTAAAAAGAGAATCCTAATGTGATTTCAGGATAATGGGTGTGTTCCTTATCTTCTCCTAGTGTCTAAACTCTTCTCCATGGCTGGACCCCGAAATAATATTCCTTGACGTGCTAAGGGGTATCTAGAGAGTGGGATAGGTTTAATAACTACCCTAACCCTAACGCGTACCCTAACCCTAACACGTACCCTAATCCTAACCCGTACCCTAAACCGAGCCCTAACCCTCAAACTAACCCTAACCCTAACACATACCCTACGCCGTACCCGAACCCGTACCCGAACCCGTACCCTAAGCCGTACCCTAACACTAACCCTAACCCTAACCCTAACCCTAACCCTAAGCTACGCTTGACTGCTTCTGCCTCCAATAGATTTCCTAAGCACTAGTGTTTTAAGGAACAGGTTAAAAAGAGAATCCTAATGTGATTTCAGGATAATGGGTGTGTTCCTTATCTTCTCCTAGTGTCTAAACTCTTCTCCATGGCTGGACCCCCAAATAATATTCCTTGACGTGCTAAGGGGTATCTAGAGAGTGGGATAGGTTTAATAACTACCCTAACCCTAACGCGTACCCTAACCCTAACCCCTACCCTAACCCTAACACGAACCCTAATCCTAATCCGTACCCTAAACCGAGCCCTAACCTTCAAACTAACCCTAACCCTAACCCTAACCCATACCCTACGCCGTACCCGAACCCGGACCCGAACCCGTACCCTAAGCCGTACCCTAACCCTAACCCTAACCCTAACCCTAAACCTAAGCTACCCTTGACTGCTTCTGCCTCCAATAGATTTCCTAAGCACTAGTGTATTAAGGAAAAGGTTAAAAAGAGAATCCTAATGTGATTTCAGGATAATGGGTGTGTTCCTTATCTTCTCCTAGTGTCTAAACTCTTCTCCATGGCTGGACCCCCAAATAATATTCCTTGACGTGCTAAGGGGTATCTAGAGAGTGGGATAGGTTTAATAACTACCCTAACCCTAACGCGTACCCTAACCCTAACACGTACCCTAATCCTAACCCGTACCCTAAACCGAGCCCTAACCCTCAAACTAACCCTAACCCTAACCCTAACCCATACCCTACGCCATACCCGAACCCGTACCCGAACCCGTACCCTAAGCCGTACCCTAACACTAACCCTAACCCTAACCCTAACCCTAACCCTAAGCTACCCTTGACTGCTTCTGCCTCCAATAGATTTCCTAAGCACTAGTGTTTTAAGGAACAGGTTAAAAAGAGAATCCTAATGTGATTTCAGGATAATGGGTGTGTTCCTTATCTTCTCATAGTGTCTAAACTCTTCTCCATGGCTGGACCCCCAAATAATATTCCTTGACGTGTTAAGGGGTATCTAGAGAGTGGGATAGGTTTAATAACTACCCTAACCCTAACGCGTAACCTAACCCTAACCCCTACCCTAACCCTAACACGAACCCTAATCCTAATCCGTACCCTAAACCGAGCCCTAACCTTCAAACTAACCCTAACCCTAACCCTAACCCATACCCTACGCCATACCCGAACCCGTACCCGAACCCGTACCCTAAGCCGTACCCTAAAGCTAACCCTAACCCTAACCCTAACCCTAACCCTAAGCTACCCTTGACTGCTTCTGCCTCCAATAGATTTCCTAAGCACTAGTGTTTTAAGGAACAGGTTAAAAAGAGAATCCTAATGTGATTTCTTGATAATGGGTGTGTTCCTTATCTTCTCCTAGTGTCTAAACTCTTCTCCATGGCTGGACCCCCAAATAATATTCTTTGACGTGCTAAGGGGTATCTAGAGAGTGGGATAGGTTTAATAACTACACTAACCCTAACGCGTACCCTAACCCTAACCCCTACCCTAACCTTAACACGTACCCTAATCCTAACCCGTAACCTAAACCGAGCCCTAAACCTCAAACTAACCCTAACCCTAACCCTAACCCATACCCTATGCCGTACCCGAACCAGTACCCGAACCCGTACCCTAAGCCGTACCCTAACCCTAACCCTAATCCTAACCCTAACCCTAAGCTACCCTTGACTGCTTCTGCCTACAATAGATTTCCAAAGCACTAGTGTATTAAGGAAAAGGTTAAAAAGAGAATCCTAATGTAATTTCAGGATAATGGGTGTGTTCCTTATCTTCTGCTATTGTCTAAACTCTTCTCCATGCCTGGACCCCCAAATAATATTCCTTGACGTGCTAAGGGGTATCTAGAGAGTGGGATAGGTTTAATAACTAACCTAACCCTAAGGCGTACCCTAACCCTAACCCCTACCCTAACCCTAACACGAACCCTAATCCTAACCCGTACCCTAAACCGAGCCCTAACCTTCAAACTAACCCTAACCCTAACCCTAACCCATACCCTACGCCGTACACGAACCCGTACCCGAACCCGTACCCTAACCCTAACCCTAACCCTAACCCTAACCCTAACCCTAAGCTACCCTTGACTGCTTCTGCCTCCAATAGATTTCCTAAGCACTAGTGTTTTAAGGAACAGGTTAAAAAGAGAATCCTAATGTGATTTCTTGATAATGGGTGTGTTCCTTATCTTCTCCTAGTGTCTAAACTCTTCTCCATGGATGGACCCCCAAATAATATTCCTTGACGTGCTAAGGGGTATCTAGAGAGTGGGATATGTTTAATAACTACCCTAACCCTAACGCGTACCCTAACACTAACACGTACCCTAATCCTAACCCGTACCCTAAACCGAGCCCTAACCCTCAAACTAACCCTAACCCTAACCCTAACCCATACCCTACGCCGTACCCGAACCCGTACCCTATGCCGTACCCTAACACTAACCCTAACCCTAACCCTAACCCTAACCCTAAGCTACCCTTGACTGCTTCTGCCTCCAATAGATTTCCTAAGCACTAGTGTTTTAAGGAACAGGTTAAAAAGAGAATCCTAATGTGATTTCTTGATAATGGGTGTGTTCCTTATCTTCTCCTAGTGTCTAAACTCTTCTCCATGGCTGGACCCCCAAATAATATTCTTTGACGTGCTAAGGGGTATCTAGAGAGTGGGATAGGTTTAATAACTACACTAACCCTAACGCGTACCCTAACCCTAACCCCTACCCTAACCCTAACACGTACCCTAATCCTAACCCGTAACCTAAACCGAGCCCTAACCCTCAAACTAACCCTAACCCTAACCCTAGCCCATACCCTACGCCGTACCCGAACCAGTACCCGAACCCGTACCCTAAGCCGTACCCTAACCCTAACCCTAATCCTAACCCTAACCCTAAGCTACCCTTGACTGCTTTTGCCTACAATAGATTTCCTAAGCACTAGTGTATTAAGGAACAGGTTAAAAAGAGAATCCTAATGTGATTTCAGGATAATGGGTGTGTTCCTTATATTCTCCTATTGTCTAAACTCTTCTCCATGGCTGGACCCCCAAATAATATTCCTTGACGTGCTAAGGGGTATCTAGAGAGTGGGATAGGTTTAATAACTACCCTAACCCTAACGTGTACCCTAACCCTAACCCCTACCCTAACCCTAACACGAACCCTAATCCTAACCCGTACCCTAAACCGAGCCCTAACCTTCAAACTAACCCTAACCCTAACCCTAACCCATACCCTACGCCGTACACGAACCCGTACCCGAACCCGTACCCTAAGCCGTACCCTAACCCTAACCCTAACCCTAACCCATACCCTACGCCGTACACGAACCCGTACCTGAACCCGTACCCTAAGCCGTACCCTAACCCTAACCCTAACCCTAACCCTAACCCTAACCCTAAGCTACCCTTGACTGCTTCTGCCTCCAATAGATTTCCTAAGCACTAGTGTTTTAAGGAACAGGTTAAAAATAGAATCCTAATGTGATTTCAGGATAATGGGTGTGTTCCTTATCTTCTCCTAGTGTCTAAACTCTTCTCCATGGCTGGACCCCCAAATAATATTCCTTGACGTGCTAAGGGGTATCTAGAGAGTGGGATAGGTTTAATAACTACCCTAACCCTAACTCGTACCCTAACCCTAACCTCTACCCTAACCCTAACACGTACACTAATCCTAACCCGTACCCTAAACCGAGCCCTAACCCTCAAACTAACCCTAACCCTAACCCATACCCTACGCCGTACCCGAACCCGGACCCGAACCCGTACCCTAAGCCGTACCCTAACCCTAACCCTAACCCTAACCCTAAACCTAAGCTACCCTTGACTGCTTCTGCCTCCAATAGATTTCCTAAGCACTAGTGTATTAAGGAAAAGGTTAAAAAGATAATCCTAATGTGATTTCAGGATAATGGGTGTGTTCCTTATCTTCTCCTAGTGTCTAAACTCTTCTCCATGGCTGGACCCCCAAATAATATTCCTTGACGTGCTAAGGGGTATCTAGAGAGTGGGATAGGTTTAATAACTACCCTAACCCTAACGCGTACCCTAACCCTAACACGTACCCTAATCCTAACCCGTACCCTAAACCGAGCCCTAACCCTCAAACTAACCCTAACCCTAACCCTAACCCATACCCTACGCCATACCCGAACCCGTACCCGAACCCGTACCCTAAGCCGTACCCTAACACTAACCCTAACCCTAACCCTAACCCTAACCCTAAGCTACCCTTGACTGCTTCTGCCTCCAATAGATTTCCTAAGCACTAGTGTTTTAAGGAACAGGTTAAAAAGAGAATCCTAATGTGATTTCAGGATAATGGGTGTGTTCCTTATCTTCTCATAGTGTCTAAACTCTTCTCCATGGCTGGACCCCCAAATAATATTCCTTGACGTGCTAAGGGGTATCTAGAGAGTGGGATAGGTTTAATAACTACCCTAACCCTAACGCGTACCCTAACCCTAACCCCTACCCTAACCCTAACACGAACCCTAATCCTAATCCGTACCCTAAACCGAGCCCTAACCTTCAAACTAACCCTAACCCTAACCCTAACCCATACCCTACGCCATACCCGAACCCGTACCCGAACCCGTACCCTAAGCCGTACCCTAAAGCTAACCCTAACCCTAACCCTAACCCTAAACCTAAGCTACCCTTGACTGCTTCTGCCTCCAATAGATTTCCTAAGCACTAGTGTTTTAAGGAACAGGTTAAAAAGAGAATCCTAATGTGATTTCTTGATAATGGGTGTGTTCCTTATCTTCTCCTAGTGTCTAAACTCTTCTCCATGGCTGGACCCCCAAATAATATTCTTTGACGTGCTAAGGGGTATCTAGAGAGTGGGATAGGTTTAATAACTACACTAACCCTAACGCGTACCCTAACCCTAACCCCTACCCTAACCTTAACACGTACCCTAATCCTAACCCGTAACCTAAACCGAGCCCTAAACCTCAAACTAACCCTAACCCTAACCCTAACCCATACCCTATGCCGTACCCGAACCAGTACCCGAACCCGTACCCTAAGCCGTACCCTAACCCTAACCCTAATCCTAACCCTAACCCTAAGCTACCCTTTACTGCTTCTGCCTACAATAGATTTCCTAAGCACTAGTGTATTAAGGAACAGGTTAAAAAGAGAATCCTAATGTGATTTCAGGATAATGGGTGTGTTCCTTATATTCTCCTATTGTCTAAACTCTTCTCCATGGCTGGACCCCCAAATAATATTCCTTGACGTGCTAAGGGGTATCTAGAGAGTGGGATAGGTTTAATAACTACCCTAACCCTAACGCGTACCCTAACCCTAACCCCTACCCTAACCCTAACACGAACCCTAATCCTAACCCGTACCCTAAACCGAGCCCTAACCTTCAAACTAACCCTAACCCATACCCTACGCCGTACACGAACCCGTACCCGAACCCGTACCCTAAGCCGTACCCTAACCCTAACCCTAACCCTAACCCTAAACCTAACCCAAGCTACCCTTGACTGCTTCTTCCTCCAATAGATTTCCTAAGCACTAGTGTTTTAAGGAACAGGTTAAAAAGAGAATCCTAATGTGATTTCTTGATAATGGGTGTGTTCCTTATCTTCTCCTAGTGTCTAAACTCTTCTCCAAGGCTGGACCCCCTAATAATATTCCTTGACGTGCTAAGGGGTATCTAGAGAGTGGGATAGGTTTAATAACTACCCTAACCCTAACGCGTACCCTAACCCTAACCTCTACCCTAACCCTAACACGTACACTAATCCTAACCCGTACCCTAAACCGAGCCCTAACCCTCAAACTAAACCTAACCCTAACCCTAACCCATACCCTACGCCGTACCCGAACCCGGACCCGAACCCTAACCCTAAGCCGTACCCTAACCCTAACCCTAACCCTAACCCTAACCCTAAGCTACCCTTGACTGCTTCTGCCTCCAATAAATTTCCTAAGCACTAGTGTATTAAGGAACAGGTTAAAAAGAGAATCCTAATGTGATTTCAGGATAATGGGTGTGTTCCTTATCTTCTCCTAGTGTCTAAACTCTTCTCCATGGCTGGACCCCCAAATAATATTCCTTGACGTGCTAAAGGGTATCTAGAGAGTGGGATAGGTTAAATAACTACCCTAACCCTAACGCGTACCCTAACCCTAACCCCTACCCTAACCCTAACACGTACCCTAATCCTAACCCGTACCCTAAACCGAGCCCTAACCCTCAAACTAACCCTAACCCTAACCCTAACCCATACCCTACGCCATACCCTAACCCGTACCCGAACCCGTACCCGAACCCGTACCCTAAGCCGTACCCTAACCCTAACCCTAACCCTAAGCTACCCTTGACTGCTTCTGCCTCCAATAGATTTCCTAAGCACTAGTGTTTTAAGGAACAGGTTAAAAAGAGAATCCTAATGTGATTTCTTGATAATGGGTGTGTTCCTTATCTTCTCCTAGTGTCTAAACTCTTCTCCATGGCTGGACCCCCAAATAATATTCCTTGACGTGCTAAGGGGTATCTAGAGAGTGGGATAGGTTTAATAACTACCCTAACCCTAACGCGTACCCTAACCCTAACCCCTACCCTAACCCTAACAAGTACCCTAATCCTAACCCGTACCCTAAACCGAGCCCTAACCCTCAAACTAACCCTAACCCTAACCCTAACCCATACCCAACGCCGTACCCGAAACCGTTCCGGAATCCGTACCCTAACACTAACCCTAACCCTAACCCTAACCCTAACCCTAAGCTACCCTTGACTGCTTCTGCCTCCAATAGATTTCCTAAGCACTAGTGTTTTAAGGAACAGGTTAAATAGAGAATCCTAATGTGATTTCAGGATAATGGGTGTGTTCCTTATCTTCTCCTAGTGTCTAAACTCTTCTCCATGGCTGGACCCCCAAATAATATTCCTTGACGTGCTAAGGGGTATCTAGAGAGTGGGATAGGTTTAATAACTACCCTAACCCTAACGCGTACCCTAACCCTAACACCTACCCTAAAACTAACACGTACCCTAATCCTAACCCGTACCCTAAACCGAGCCCTAACCCTCAAACTAACCCTAACCCTAACCCTAACCTATACCCTACGCCGTACCCGAACCCGTACCCGAACCCGTACTCTAAGCCTTACCCTAACAATAACCCTAACCCTAACCCTAACCCTAACCCTAAGCTACCCTTGAATGCTTCTGCCTCCAATAGATTTCCTAAGCACTAGTGTTTTAAGGAACAGGTTAAAAAGAGAATCGTAATGTGATTTCTTGATAATGGGTGTGTTCCTTATCTTCTCCTAGTGTCTAAACTCTTCTCCATGGCTGGACCCCCAAATAATATTCCTTGACGTGCTAAGGGGTATCTAGAGAGTGGGATAGGTTTAATAACTACCCTAACCCTAACGCGTACCCTATCCCTAACCTCTACGCTAACCCTAACACGTACACTAATCCTAACCCGTACCCTAAACCGAGCCCTAACCCTCAAACTAACCCTAAACCTAACCCTAACCCATACCCTACGCCATACCCGAACTCGAACCCGAACCCGTTCCCTAAGCCGTACCTTAACCCTAACCCTAAACCTAACCCTAACCCTAACCCTAAGCTACCCTTCACTGCTTCTGCCTCTAATAGATTTCCTAAGCACTAGTGTATTAAGGAACAGGTTAAAAAGAGAATCCTAATGTGATTTCAGGATAATGGGTGTGTTCCTTATATTCTCCTAGTGTCTAAACTCTTCTCCATGGCTGGACCCCCAAATAATATTCCTTGACGTGCTAAGGGGTATCTAGAGAGTGGGATAGGTTTAATAACTACCCTAACCCTAACGCGTACCCTAACCCTAACACGTACCCTAATCCTAACCCGTACCCTAAACCGAGCCCTAACACTCAAACTAACCCTAACCCTAACCCTAACCCATACCCTACGCCGTACCCGAACCCGTACCCGAACCCGTACCCTAAGCTGTACCCTAAAGCTAACCCTAACCCTAACCCTAACCCTAACCCTAAGCTACCCTTGACTGCTTCTGCCTCCAATAGATTTCCTAAGCATTAGAGTTTCAAAGAACAGGTTAAAAAGAGAATCCTAATGTGATTTCTTGATAATGGGTGTGTTCCTTATCTTCTCCTATTGTCTAAACTCTTCTCCATGGCTAGACCCCCAAATAATATTCCTTGACGTGCTAAGGGGTATCTAGAGAATGGGATAGGTTTAATAACTACCCTAACCCTAACGCGTACCCTAACCCTAACGCGTACCCTAACCCTAACGCGTACCCTAACCCTAACACGAACCCTAATCCTAACCCGTACCCTAAACCGAGCCCTAACCTTCAAACTAACCCTAACCCTAACACTAACCCATACCCTACGCCGTACACGAACACGTACCCGAACCCGTACCCTAAGCCGTACCCTAACCCTAACCCTAACCCTAACCCTAAGCTACCCTTGACTGCTTCTGCCTCCAATAGATTTCCTAAGCACGAGTGTTTTAAGGAACAGGTTAAAAAGAGAATCCAAATGTGATTTCTTGATAATGGGTGTGTTCCTTATCTTCTCCTAGTGTCTAAACTCTTCTCCAAGGCTGGACCCCCAAATAATATTCCTTGACGTGCTAAGGGGTATCTAGAGAGTGGGATAGGTTTAATAACTACCCTAACCCTAACGCGTACCCTAACCCTAACCTCTACCCTAACCCTAACACGTACACTAATCCTAACCCGTACCCTAAACCGAGCCCTAACCCTCAAACTAACCCTAACCCTAACCCTAACCCATACCCTACGCCGTACCCGAACCCGGACCCAAACCCGTACCCTAAGCCGTACCCTAACACTAACCCTAACCCTAACCCTAACCCTAAGCTACCCTTGACTGCTTCTGCCTCCAATAGATTTCCTAAGCACTAGTGTTTTAAGGAATAGGTTAAAAAGAGAATCCTAATGTGATTTCTTGATAATGGGTGTGTTCCTTATCTTCTCCTAGTGTCTAAACTCTTCTCCATGGCTGGACCCCCAAATAATATTCTTTGACGTGCTAAGGGGTATCTAGAGAGTGGGATAGGTTTAATAACTACACTAACCCTAACGCGTACCCTAACCCTAACCCCTACCCTAACCCTAACACGTACCCTAATCCTAACCCGTACCCTAAACCGAGCCCTAACCCTCAAACTAACCCTAACCCTAACCCTAACCCATACCCTACGCCATACCCGAACCCGTACCCGAACCCGTACCCTAAGCCGTACCCTAACACTAACCCTAACCCTAACCCTAACCCTAACCCTAAGCTACCCTTGACTGCTTCTGCCTCCAATAGATTTCCTAAGCACTAGTGTTTTAAGGAACAGGTTAAAAAGAGAATCCTAATGTGATTTCAGGATAATGGGTGTGTTCCTTATCTTCTCATAGTGTCTAAACTCTTCTCCATGGCTGGACCCCCAAATAATATTCCTTGACGTGCTAAGGGGTATCTAGAGAGTGGGATAGGTTTAATAACTACCCTAACCCTAACGCGTACCCTAACCCTAACCCCTACCCTAACCCTAACACGAACCCTAATCCTAATCCGTACCCTAAACCGAGCCCTAACCTTCAAACTAACCCTAACCCTAACCCTAACCCATACCCTACGCCATACCCGAACCCGTACCCGAACCCGTACCCTAAGCCGTACCCTAAAGCTAACCCTAACCCTAACCCTAACCCTAACCCTAAGCTACCCTTGACTGCTTCTGCCTCCAATAGATTTCCTAAGCACTAGTGTTTTAAGGAACAGGTTAAAAAGAGAATCCTAATGTGATTTCTTGATAATGGGTGTGTTCCTTATCTTCTCCTAGTGTCTAAACTCTTCTCCATGGCTGGACCCCCAAATAATATTCTTTGACGTGCTAAGGGGTATCTAGAGAGTGGGATAGGTTTAATAACTACACTAACCCTAACGCGTACCCTAACCCTAACCCCTACCCTAACCTTAACACGTACCCTAATCCTAACCCGTAACCTAAACCGAGCCCTAACCCTCAAACTAACCCTAACCCTAACCCTAACCCATACCCTACGCCGTACCCGAACCCGTACCCGAACCCGTACCCTAAGCCGTACCCTAACCCTAACCCTAATCCTAACCCTAACCCTAAGCTACCCTTGACTGCTTCTGCCTACAATAGATTTCCTAAGCACTAGTGTATTAAGGAACAGGTTAAAAAGAGAATCCTAATGTGATTTCAGGATAATGGGTGTGTTCCTTATATTCTCCTATTGTCTAAACTCTTCTCCATGGCTGGACCCCCAAATAATATTCCTTGACGTGCTAAGGGGTATCTAGAGAGTGGGATAGGTTTAATAACTACCCTAACCCTAACGCGTACCCTAACCCTAACCCCTACCCTAACCCTAACACGAACCCTAATCCTAACCCGTACCCTAAACCGAGCCCTAACCTTCAAACTAACCCTAACCCTAACCCTAACCCATACCCTACGCCGTACACGAACCCGTACCCGAACCCGTACCCTAAGCCGTACCCTAACCCTAACCCTAACCCTAACCCTAAACCTAACCCAAGCTACCCTTGACTGCTTCTTCCTCCAATAGATTTCCTAAGCACTAGTGTTTTAAGGAACAGGTTAAAAAGAGAATCCTAATGTGATTTCTTGATAATGGGTGTGTTCCTTATCTTCTCCTAGTGTCTAAACTCTTCTCCAAGGCTGGACCCCCAAATAATATTCCTTGACGTGCTAAGGGGTATCTAGAGATTGGGATAGGTTTAATAACTACCCTAACCCTAACGCGTACCCTAACCCTAACCTCTACCCTAACCCTAACACGTACACTAATCCTAACCCGTACCCTAAACCGAGCCCTAACCCTCAAACTAAACCTAACCCTAACCCTAACCCATACCCTACGCCGTACCCGAACCCGGACCCGAACCCTAACCCTAAGCCGTACCCTAACCCTAACCCTAACCCTAACCCTAACCCTAAGCTACCCTTGACTGCTTCTGCCTCCAATAAATTTCCTAAGCATTAGTGTATTAAGGAACAGGTTAAAAAGAGAATCCTAATGTGATTTCAGGATAATGGGTGTGTTCCTTATCTTCTCCTAGTGTCTAAACTCTTCTCCATGGCTGGACCCCCAAATAATATTCCTTGACGTGCTAAAGGGTATCTAGAGAGTGGGATAGGTTAAATAACTACCCTAACCCTAAAGCGTACCCTAACCCTAACCCCAACCCTAACCCTAACACGTACCCTAATCCTAACCCGTACCCTAAACCGAGCCCTAACCCTCAAACTAACCCTAACCCTAACCCTAACCCATACCCTACGCCATACCCAAACCCGTACCCGAACCCGTACCCGAACCCGTACCCTAAGCCGTACCCTAACCCTAACCCTAACCCTAAGCTACCCTTGACTGCTTCTGCCTCCAATAGATTTCCTAAGCACTAGTGTTTTAAGGAACAGGTTAAAAAGAGAATCCTAATGTGATTTCTTGATAATGGGTGTGTTCCTTATCTTCTCCTAGTGTCTAAACTCTTCTCCATGGCTGGACCCCCAAATAATATTCCTTGACGTGCTAAGGGGTATCTAGAGAGTGGGATAGGTTTAATAACTACCCTAACCCTAACGCGTACCCTAACCCTAACCCCTACCCTAACCCTAACAAGTACCCTAATCCTAACCCGTACCCTAAACCGAGCCCTAACCCTCAAACTAACCCTAACCCTAACCCTAACCCATACCCAACGCCGTACCCGAACCCGTTCCGGAATCCGTACCCTAACACTAACCCTAACCCTAACCCTAACCCTAACCCTAAGCTACCCTTGACTGCTTCTGCCTCCAATAGATTTCCTAAGCACTAGTGTTTTAAGGAACAGGTTAAAAAGAGAATCCTAATGTGATTTCAGGATAATGGGTGTGTTCCTTATCTTCTCCTAGTGTCTAAACTCTTCTCCATGGCTGGACCCCCAAATAATATTCTTTGACGTGCTAAGGGGTATCTAGAGAGTGGGATAGGTTTAATAACTACACTAACCCTAACGCGTACCCTAACCCTAACCCCTACCCTAACCTTAACACGTACCCTAATCCTAACCCGTAACCTAAACCGAGCCCTAACCCTAACCCTAACCCTAACCCATACCCTACGCCGTACCCGAACCCATACCCGAACCCGTACCCTAAGCCGTACCCTAACCCTAACCCTAATCCTAACCCTAACCCTAAGCTACCCTTGACTGCTTCTGCCTACAATAGATTTCCTAAGCACTAGTGTATTAAGGAACAGGTTAAAAAGAGAATCCTAATGTGATTTCAGGATAATGGGTGTGTTCCTTATATTCTCCTATTGTCTAAACTCTTCTCCATGGCTGGACCCCCAAATAATATTCCTTGACGTGCTAAGGGGTATCTAGAGAGTGGGATAGGTTTAATAACTACCCTAACCCTAACACGTACCCTAACCCTAACCCCTACCCTAACCCTAACACGAACCCTAATCCTAACCCGTACCCTAAACCGAGCCCTAACCTTCAAACTAACCCTAACCCTAACCCTAACCCATACCCTACGCCGTACACGAACCCGTACCCGAACCCGTACCCTAAGCCGTACCCTAACCCTAACCCTAACCCTAACCCTAACCCTAACCCTAAGCTACCCTTGACTGCTTCTGCCTCCAATAAATTTCCTAAGCATTAGTGTATTAAGGAACAGGTTAAAAAGAGAATCCTAATGTGATTTCAGGATAATGGGTGTGTTCCTTATCTTCTCCTAGTGTCTAAACTCTTCTCCATGGCTGGACCCCCAAATAATATTCCTTGACGTGCTAAAGGGTATCTAGAGAGTGGGATAGGTTAAATAACTACCCTAACCCTAAAGCGTACCCTAACCCTAACCCCTAACCTAACCCTAACACGTACCCTAATCCTAACCCGTACCCTAAACCGAGCCCTAACCCTCAAACTAACCCTAACCCTAACCCTAACCCATACCCTACGCCATACCCAAACCCGTACCCGAACCCGTACCCGAACCCGTACCCTAAGCCGTACCCTAACCCTAACCCTAACCCTAAGCTACCCTTGACTGCTTCTGCCTCCAATAGATTTCCTAAGCACTAGTGTTTTAAGGAACAGGTTAAAAAGAGAATCCTAATGTGATTTCTTGATAATGGGTGTGTTCCTTATCTTCTCCTAGTGTCTAAACTCTTCTCCATGGCTGGACCCCCAAATAATATTCCTTGACGTGCTAAGGGGTATCTAGAGAGTGGGATAGGTTTAATAACTACCCTAACCCTAACGCGTACCCTAACCCTAACCCCTACCCTAACCCTAACAAGTACCCTAATCCTAACCCGTACCCTAAACCGAGCCCTAACCCTCAAACTAACCCTAACCCTAACCCTAACCCATACCCAACGCCCTACCCAAACCCGTTCCGGAATCCGTACCCTAACACTAACCCTAACCCTAACCCTAACCCTAACCCTAAGCTACCCTTGACTGCTTCTGCCTCCAATAGATTTCCTAAGCACTAGTGTTTTAAGGAACAGGTTAAAAAGAGAATCCTAATGTGATTTCAGGATAATGGGTGTGTTCCTTATCTTCTCCTAGTGTCTAAACTCTTCTCCATGGCTGGACCCCCAAATAATATTCCTTGACGTGCTAAGGGGTATCTAGAGAGTGGGATAGGTTTAATAACTACCCTAACCCTAACGCGTACCCTAACCCTAACACCTACCCTAAAACTAACACGTACCCTAATCCTAACCCGTACCCTAAACCGAGCCCTAACCCTCAAACTAACCCTAACCCTAACCCTAACCTATACCCTACGCCGTACCCGAACCCGTACCCGAACCCGTACTCTAAGCCTTACCCTAACAATAACCCTAACCCTAACCCTAACCCTAACCCTAAGCTACCCTTGAATGCTTCTGCCTCCAATAGATTTCCTAAGCACTAGTGTTTTAAGGAACAGGTTAAAAAGAGAATCGTAATGTGATTTCTTGATAATGGGTGTGTTCCTTATCTTCTCCTAGTGTCTAAACTCTTCTCCATGGCTGGACCCCCAAATAATATTCCTTGACGTGCTAAGGGGTATCTAGAGAGTGGAATAGGTTTAATAACTACCCTAACCCTAACGCGTACCCTATCCCTAACCTCTACGCTCACCCTAACACGTACACTAATCCTAACCCGTACCCTAAACCGAGCCCTAACCCTCAAACTAACCCTAAACCTAACCCTAACCCATACCCTACGCCGTACCCGAACTCGAAACCGAACCCGTTCCCTAAGCCGTACCCTAACCCTAACCCTAACCCTAACCCTAACCCATACCCTACGCCATACCCAAACCCGGACCCGAACCCGTACCCTAAGCCGTACCCTAACCCTAAACCTATCCCTAACCCTAACCCTAAGCTACCCTTGACTGCTTCTGCCTCCAATAGATTTCCTAAGCACTAGTGTTTTAAGGAACAGGTTAAAAAGAGAATCCTAATGTGATTTCAGGATAATGGGTGTGTTCCTTATCTTCTCCTAGTGTCTAAACTCTTCTCCATGGCTGGACCCCCAAATAATATTCCTTGACGTGCTAAAGGGTATCTAGAGAGTGGGATAGGTGTAATAACTACCCTAACCCTAACGCGTACCCTAAGCCTAACCCCTACCCTAACCCTAACACGTACCCTAATCTTAACCCGAACCCTAAACCGAGCCCTAACCCTCAAACTAACCCTAACCCTAACCCTAACCCATACCCTACGCCATACCCAAACCCGTATCCGAACCCGTACCCTAAGCCGTACCCTAACCCTAACCCTAACCCTAAGCTACCCTTGACTGCTTCTGACTCCAATAGATTTCCTAAGCACTAGTGTTTTAAGGAACAGGTTAAAAAGAAATCCTAATGTGATTTCTTGATAATGGGTGTGTTCCTTATCTTCTCCTAGTGTCTAAACTCTTCTCCAAGGCTGGACCCCCAAATAATATTCCTTGACGTGCTAAGGGGTATCTAGAGAGTGGGATAGGTTTAATAACTACCCTAACCCTAACGCGTACCCTAACCCTAACCTCTACCCTAACCCTAACACGTACACTAATCCTAACCCGTACCCTAAACCGAGCCCTAACCCTCAAACTAACCCTAACCCTAACCCTAACCCATACCCTACGCCGTACCCGAACCCGTACCCGAACCCGTACCCTAACACTAACCCTAACCCTAACCCTAACCCTAACCCTAAGCTACCCTTGACTGCTTCTGCCTCCAATAGATTTCCTAAGCACTAGTGTATTAAGGAACAGGTTAAAAAGAGAATCCTAATGTGATTTCTTGATAATGGGTGTGTTCCTTATCTTCTCCTAGTGTCTAAACTCTTCTCCATGGCTGGACCCCCAAATAATATTCCTTGACGTGCTAAGGGGTATCTAGAGAGTGGGATAGGTTTAATAACTACCCTAACCCTAACGCGTACCCTAACCCTAACACGTACCCTAATCCTAACCCGTACCCTAAACCGAGCCCTAACCCTCAAACTAACCCTAAACCTAACCCTAACCCATACCCTACGCCGTACCCGAAGCCGTACCCGAACCCGTACCCTAAGCCGTACCCTAACACTAACCCTAACCCTAACCCTAAGCTACCCTTGACTGCTTCTGCCTCCAATAGATTTCCTAAGCACTAGTGTTTTAAGGAACAGGTTAAAAAGAGAATCCTAATGTGATTTCTTGATAATGGGTGTGTTCCTTATCTTCTCCTAGTGTCTAAACTCTTCTCCATGGCTGGACCCCCAAATAATATTCTTTGACGTGCTAAGGGGTATCTAGAGAGTGGGATAGGTTTAATAACTACACTAACCCTAACGCGTACCCTAACCCTAACCCCTACCCTAACCCTAACACGTACCCTAATCCTAACCCGTAACCTAAACCGAGCCCTAACCCTCAAACTAACCCTAACCCTAACCCTAACCCATACCCTACGCCGTACCCGAACCAGTACCCGAACCCGTACCCTAAGCCGTACCCTAACCCTAACCCTAATCCTAACCCTAACCCTAAGCTACCCTTGACTGCTTCTGCCTACAATAGATTTCCTAAGCACTAGTGTATTAAGGAACATGTTAAAAAGTGAATCCTAATGTGATTTCAGGATAATGGGTGTGTTCCTTATCTTCTCCTATTGTCTAAACTCTTCTCCATGGCTGGACCCCCAAATAATATTCCTTGACGTGCTAAGGGTTATCTAGAGAGTGGGATAGGTTTAATAACTACCCTAACCCTAACGCGTACCCTAACCCTAACCCCTACCCTAACCCTAACACGAACCCTAATCCTAACCCGTACCCTAAACCGAGCCCTAACCTTCAAACTAACCCTAACCCTAACCCTAACCCATACCCTACGCCGTACACGAACCCGTACCCGTACACGTACCCTAAGCCGTACCCTAACCCTAACCCTAACCCTAACCCTAACCCTAACCCTAAGCTACCCTTGACTGCTTCTGCCTCCAATAGATTTCCTAAGCACTAGTGTTTTAAGGAACAGGTTAAAAAGAGAATCCTAATGTGATTTCTTGATAATGGGTGTGTTCCTTATCTTCTCCTAGTGTCTAAACTCTTCTCCAAGGCTGGACCCCCAAATAATATTCCTTGACGTGCTAAGGGGTATCTAGAGAGTGGGATAGGTTTAATAACTACCCTAACCCTAACGCGTACCCTAACCCTAACTTCTACCCTAACCCTAACACGTACACTAATCCTAACCCGTACCCTAAACCGAGCCCTAAACCTCAAACTAACCCTAACCCTAACCCTAACCCATACCCTACGCCGTACCCGAACCCGGACCCGAACCCGTACCCTAAGCCGTACCCTAACCCTAACCCTAACCCTAACCCTAACCCTAACCCTAAGCTACCCTTGACTGCTTCTGCCTCCAATAGATTTCCTAAGCACTAGTGTATTAAGGAACAGGTTAAAAAGAGAATCCTAATGTGATTTCAGGATAATGGGTGTGTTCCTTATCTTCTCCTAGTGTCTAAACTCTTCTCCATGGCTGGACCCCCAAATAATATTCCTTGACGTGCTAAAGGGTATTTAGAGAGTGGGATAGGTTTAATAACTACCCTAACCCTAACGCGTACCCTAACCCTAACACGTACCCTAATCCTAACCCGTACCCTAAACCGAGCCCTAACCCTCAAACTAACCCTAACCCTAACCCTAACCCATACCCTACGCCGTACCCGAACCCGTACCCGAACCCGTACCCTAAGCCGTACCCTAAAGCTAACCCTAACCCTAACCCTAACCCTAACCCTAAGCTACCCTTGACTGCTTCTGCCTCCAATAGATTTCCTAAGCACTAGTGTTTTAAGGAACAGGTTAAAAAGAGAATCCTAATGTGATTTCTTGATAATGGGTGTGTTCCTTATCTTCTCCTAGTGTCTAAACTCTTCTCCATGGCTGGACCCCCAAATAATATTCCTTGACGTGCTAAGGGGTATCTAGAGAGTGGGATAGGTTTAATAACTACCCTAACCCTAACGCGTACCTGAACCCTAATCCTAACCCGTACCCTAAACCGAGCCCTAACCTTCAAACTAACCCTAACCCTAACCCTAACCCATACCCTACGCCGTACACGAACCCGTACCCGAACACGTACCCTAAGCCGTACCCTAACCCTAACCCTAACCCTAACCCTAACCCTAACCCTAAGCTACCCTTGACTGCTTCTGCCTCCAATAGATTTCCTAAGCACTAGTGTTTTAAGGAACAGGTTAAAAAGAGAATCCTAATGTGATTTCTTGATAATGGGTGTG